>NW_027491030.1:3050000-3650000 GCF_021521415.1 Bidens hawaiensis
CATTATTTGTTTTCATTGGACCTCCGTTAAAAAAAACTTAATTACGTTATTTTTTTTTCAAAATTCAAATTGATGTGTTAGGGCTGCTTATCGGACTGAAAATACGAGTCAATTGATTTAAAACTTAACTCGAAACGGTCATTCAAACAGCTTGATTTTTGTTAATTAAAAGTTTAAACACCGGAATTGAACCATCTTTGGTATGGTTTCCTAAAGGAATGTCCAAACCAAACTCTAAAGTCAGCGTGAGCCCGGTTAAAACAACACAGTCTGACCAGAGTGCGGCAACGGACTCTCCAAATTGAAGAATGCGATGGTTTAACATATAAGAAATTCGTCGTTCAAAAAAGGAAGATGCACTCAACCGTAAATATAATGTTTTTGAAATGGTAGGGTATTAACTAATCATTCCACTAATTGTATTTTAATTATTTATTCTTTCTTACTAAACTAATGTCATATACTCATATGAAAAGATCTAATTGTATCTAGTCCACTTGTATCACAGTTTCAAGAAGCTATTGACTTCTATAATCACCAACGATTGTTAATTTTGACAGGCTAACATGTATGGGACCCTTAAACTAGCGATGCCATGGAAATCACGAAGATAAAGCTTAATACTTTCAAGTAACTCATTGTATGGTCGTCAATATCATGACATAGATTGATATCGTATGTGTGTTATTTGTTTGGTGAATAGATGATATACTAAGTTGAATAATAACGGTCGGTTAAGTATTGATATAATTGATGTATGTTTCGTCTATTGTGATAAACCACAGCAGGAACAAATGGTTCCGATATAATTGTTAATTTTAGCTAATCAGTTTAATCTCTCGTAAACCAACCCACTCTTATTAGTTGGTTCAGAAGTGTTTTACAAATAGATTTATAATTTGTAGCAACTTTGCACATTGGTCATTACCCATTTTGTTGGGGGGTTTTACATTAAAACTAAACGCGCAACAAGTCAACAAGTCTAAGAGATGATGGCTTGAGGTTTTACCATTTAGCGTTACATATCGTCACAAAGACCTTTCACCTTGAAAATACTCAAAAACAAGTGAAACAAAAAATCTAACACGTCACATATTGTCACAAAGACTTGTCACCTTGAGAAAACTCGAAAACAAGTGAAGTAAATAATCTAACACATAGAATGAACATTCAAATGCACTAATCAAAGATGTTTTCAAAATGACTAAACTACCCCTTGAATAATTACAAAAAGATGTTTAACTGAGAGTTAGAGGGGATTAACTAGTAGTTAATCATGCCATTGCAAATTACCTAAATACCCTTGGATAGTGAAGTGGAAATTATGGTTAATGAGTGCAAATAGATCTTCTCTTCTTGTAGCTAGCCTTGAAGCAAGCTTGCCTTAGCTTCTTTGTTCTCTGTGTTAGATCCATGTGTGGCAACTTTCTAATCATCAACTTTTGCTCTTCCAACATCTTCATTTCTTCATCCAACCCCATCTCCTAGTTTATTACAATAAATATAAACAAAAATCATAATATATACATTTGACAAGGCATATTTTATAAAATAATATAATCAAAATTTGAGCACAATATACACGTTTAAAGTATAAAAGATATAAAAAATAAACACAATTCACAAAATCTAGCCATCTGACAACATTTGTAGTTAGTGATGCAAGATTGTGTACTTTGGCGGCTAATATATCTAGTAAGTACAAATAAGTTCAACTATTTTCACATCATCATCTGAAAAATGTCAGTGTTTGATCAGAGCTTTGCACCATTAATAAAAAAAAATCTTCTAATTTTGTAAAAAGTTAAATTCATTTATTTAATGAAGAAAAACCAATAACATTTTGTAAAAAAACTGTAAAATACCCATTTTGCCCTTCTATCCATACACACACTGGTTGCAAACTACATGCATATGATCCATATTGAGCAAAGTAAAAACAAGGGTATTAATGTATTATTATGTAATAATATAGCAACTTACCTTAACATTTTGAATTAGTGACTTAATACTCTTAAGCCTTCTATGAGGCCATCTCTTTATATTAAGCTCTCTACATCTTTTCTTCAACATTGTCAAACCAACATTCAACTTCTTAGCCGCTTTAGTTATCGGCATCTTGAAACACCTCTCGATATCCTCAAACTCCAACAGTCTCACCCTTCGACCACCACCCGCAACCATAGTAGTCTTTGTTTCAACAATTGCACTATGATCATCATGATTATTGTCACTAAGCAATGGCAAGTGACCATCAATATCCCAACAATCCCACAAGCTTAAATATTCATCGATAGGGTCAAAATATGGAAACTCAAAAGTTTTGTCTTGTTTAAATGGTGAGTAGACTCGGTTCATATCGAGTAGGTTGAAAAATTGCATGTAAAGTTGTGCGTCATCTTGATCAAAGTAGGGAGAGTGATCAAGGTTATGATCCATGTGAGAAAATGAGTAGAGGGGTAATAATGTCTTGTAAATATATGTATAGATATAGATATATATATATATATATGTGTGTGTGTAGAGAGAGTGGGAAATGTGGCTACGGTTACGGGAGTTACGTGTGTTATCTAATTATATATTGAAAGTTGTAATGAATTGGGAAGAAGCATAACATTTTCCAATTAATATATTCATTATTACACTTAATCATCATTAGTTAAATTAATTATGCAATAGCTTTACATATAATATAAAAGAAATAAAATGTAAATGGACAAAAAAACTAGTTTTGGCCGGTATTATGACGGTGAGTCGACTTGAATTTCGTTGCATTCATTAAGGTATAGATACCATCGGTAAAATTTGAGCCTCAAAACCTAAAAAAATAATTTTTCAGATTAACATAGATTAAGATTAACGTAGGAAAAAGCAAAATATTTAAAACGAGATGTCTATTTGGTCGGCAGATCTAGCCATTGAGGCGGTGACTTAACACCAATTTGGTCGGTTTTTATTACGTTTGTTGCGGTATCGGAGCTAAAAAACGAAGAAAAATATATATAAAAATTGAAGTTGACCATTGACCAGGGGGTCGGTTAGTAAACTTGTGTGTTGGTAAAACCCGAACGTTGTCGGTCACGACGTTGAAGCGGCGGGTTTACGCGAATTCGATCGGTTTTCGTAAAGTTTGTTATGGTGCTAGAACTAAAATAAAAAAAAATAATATTTGGTTGGTTTTCATTACGTTCGTTATAATAACTAAACTAAAAAAATAAATTTACGGACTAATACGGTGCCGTCAATTGGCCCAATATGGCACATGCGACACTAAAATTCTCATTTATATATAGTAGTAATAGTAATAGTGATATTGTTTCTTTTCTAGAAATAATATGTAAAGCTGGTTCCTACTTGGTGTGACATTTTGGTTCGACATGTTTTATAGAATCAAATAATATGACATGCTGTTACATGCTAGTAAAATAGAAAACAAATATAACTATAACTCTTTTGTTTTGTAAAAGAAATTGACGAGATTTTTAATGAGTATTTGAGGTAAAAAATAGTGTAGAGGGGATACATATATACCCAAATGATCTTAGTGACGCGTCACCGGTAAATGTTAAGTTTCATCAGATCACCCATAACGTTTTCTTTTCCTAATTTTTAAATTAGACATTTATTTTAATTACATTCGATTAGTGAAATCATGGAGTTGTAATTTTTCTAGTAGTGGTTGTTCCTAATTTTTTATTTATCAAAATTTTTTTTTCTTTATATCAAGACATAAACAGCTTCATAGAAACATCAAAACAATTTACAATGAAGTGGCAGGTAAGCGGGCAACAAGCTGCGCCGCAACCCCCTTTTGGATAGCAAACCCAATGTATATATTTATTTAAAAAAATAATTAATGCAAGCGAAGTATATATGTTTATAGTATTAACTATATAACTAACTATAACCGAAGAGAATAATTAATGATCGTAATATCATATGATACGTGCTTTCTATAAAGGATTTTTAATAAATTTGACATTAATACATATTCAATATGGGAATGGGGTTGCATATAAGATTTTGAAGTTGAGATGTTGTTATATTTCTGTTTTTAATTTTGAGAAAAATTAATGTGCTAATTATGATATTCAAGTAGAGTAATTATAATATACAAACAACAGCGTAATAATGTAATTACTCTAATTATGTAATTACATTATAGAATAGTTACATAAATACTCTACTTGTATATATAATTACTCTATTTTATTCTTATAATTAGTATGTTAATCTCATTTGTATTTGACTATTTGATACAAACTCTTTAATTTTAACTAAAAAAATATATAATAAAACTAAAAAGTAATTAATAATAAACAAAAGCAATATACAAAAGTTGTTTTTAATGGATGGATTTGGCCTCTAGACTCGGAATAGATCGAATATGTGGGATTTAAGTATTTAACATGAGAGAAATGAACTATTTTTAACGTTTAAGTATTGGTGAAGATTTACGAGCTCGAAATTTGTATTTGATGGATTATGTATTTGGGATTGTTAGCAACTTGTTATGTCGTTCAACGGTTAATGAAATTTTTTTAGAGTATTTGTACTCATGTATTAAATAAAATGATCTAATTACAATAGAAATGTGGGTAAAGCGGACAACAAGCTGCGTCGCCACCCATTTTTAAATGACAAACCAGATCTTACTGAAAACAAAGTTATAATTTTTTGGCGTCGATAAGTTACCGTGCATGACCCGTTGAACTCTTTTAAGAAACGTAATAGTTTCGGGGTCAAGGGACCCGAATGTATCAAAAGCAAAATGAATGAAGACGTGTTGATTCTCGATGAATGTTTTCTCATGCTTAGCAATTTTCCTGATTCCGCATTTTACACGACCTGCCTAACAACAAACCCGGTATCCGTAAGCCCAACAAGATCGAAACAAAATAACGTATGCTGACCGGAGAGTAGAACTCCCTCCAAAAGATCCAAAAATGAAATTTGATTTGATCGTTCAAAAAAAGTTGGTAATATCAATATTATCAATAATAATATTTCTGAAGGTTACTTATAATAATAATAATAATAATAATAATAATAATAATAATAATAATAAAGACGTACGTACGCAATAATAATTATAAGATTTGTGATAATCGAGTATTTAGAGGCAGCCGTCACAAATGACACGACGGCAATGATAATAATATCGTATTCCCAATGTTGGTGGCACCACCGCCAATCAACTTCATCTCCACCGTCCTACGGCAACTGCCACCGGTAAACATCTTATTGGGTAATAATATCACTTAATCAATTCATTTAATACTTCTTAATTAATAATAAACACTTTTAGTATTAAGTTTTTATAAACATCAACCAAATGATTTTTTTTGTGACAACCCACAACTACACAATAATAACAATGAATCAAATAAATATCGTATAGTGTAGCGGCAAAAAAAGTACGTAAGAAAACGTGTTACTTTAAGACAGGTTTCGTCATGTCATACGTGGGCCATGTGTTATATCTTATGACCGCGAGATAGGACGTCATCATGTCATCCCATGCTCACGTGCACCCCACGCTGCCTTTGCGTGATTGGCCGTGAGCCTGGTCTCACGCTCATAGAAAGGTCAAGGTCAAAAGTTATAGTTTGTTTTTATTTTGACCTGGTCAAACAAATCTTATTCTTTTGAAACAAGAAAACTATAAAATGAATTCATCATCATATCATCCTCCAAGGTGGATGAAAGTTTCATGGCAACAATATAAAGCGTCAAAGCGCGACATAGATATTAGTACAACAAACTCAAAACTCACGTCCAACAACTAGAATAGTTTGTTTAGGCCAAGACTCTGAAGCTACTATTAATCTTCTAACCAACGACTATTTTTCAGATGACTATATATACTAATGAAATATACCGGCATCATTATCAAATGAGCCCGCATAAACTATTTCTACGAATAGTTGACGATTTGAAGAGAGAAATGTTGTGGTTCCAAGTTTTAGCAAAAGTATGATGCAAGAGGTAGACTTACATTAGGTGTTCTAAAACAACGTTGGCATATCATGCAAATTCCGGCAAGGATTTGGAGTACAATTAAGATGTACAACCTTTCACTGCATTATACAACCCAACATCGCTATATATAAAGTGAGTGATAGTTGCGGTTACCATGCAAAATTGTGGCGTGAAGGAGACGGTTTGGTGATCAACGCGACCACCTCATCATCTTGCATGCCACCTTGCATGTATAACACACCCCATTACACTCACTTTAACACATGGTTAGAGTAAGTGTAAGAGTCTCTTCTGCTTGCATGACGTCTACGTGGCTCACGTCATTACTCACTATAATAACACTTAATATACTTTTAGAATAGGTAAATTCGAGTAATTTCTACTTTGTTAATGTGTCACGAAGTTAAGAACACTTTAGATACATATATAAATCTTGACTTGCTTATATCTTAAGATTCATTTACATCAATTCTAAAAGTCAATTTCACATCAAATATGTGCTTTTTAATTACTATTTTTACCATTTTGTTACTTTAATTATCTCTTAATAATCAAGCATTAGTATTTAATAATTCAAACAAACATCTATATGGATTAGAGGTGCACAAAATAACCGGCGGAACCGACCCGAAACCAGTTCCTACCCATACCCTACCCGCGGGTAGAACCAAGTATAGGATTTCTCCTCGGAGCCGTACCCCGAACCGGAACCGACCCGGAACCGGTGGAAAGAACCAGGAGGAACGGGTCAAAAACCCGGAGGAACCGGTCAAAACCCGACCCGGAACCGGTCAAATACCCGACTACACACGGAACCGGTTCCTACCCGAACCTGGTTTGACTTTTGTTGACCATACCCGAAACCGGTTCCTACCCGGTTCCGGGTTTAAAAAATACCCGATTTTGTGCACGTCTAATATGGATACAGTAATCTTCTTCCTCGTAGAACGGTTAAATCAGACACTTTCTAAGAATACTTTTAAATTGATATCAATATCCAATACGAGATTATAACTCTCAACCAAGGAGCATTATCAATACTACACACTATAATACCATTAGACCGCAAGTCTTTGGTTTATTTTAATTTTCAACAATTTGGTTTCGGTTTACAGTGATAAAAAAACCGACAAGCCAAACCATGAACAATAAAAATTTTAAAACAAACTAAAATAGACAGGCGTCGGGAGAAAAATATGTTCAAGAACTCATACAACTCAATGATGCATCATCAAGCACAAATCCTTTTCAAGCATCAACACAATCACACATAAAACATTAGTACAATATGAAAATTACAACTATGATGCTCATTTTATATCTTAATCCTATAACACTAACTCATGTACCTAGTTTAGTACTTTCATCCCACCTTGTTTGGGACTATTACATGTTGTAACTCCACAACATACATGACTCCTTAATGTTTCCTAAGGCCCATCTTCTTGTGTTGCATGATTACACCATTGAATAAAAATATGCTCAAAAAACACATACACGCACACACGTATATGCATAAAAAAATATAGGAAGAATGCGATACGTACTGCTCAAGATAAACCCTTGAAGCAAACTCTGGGCTCTTTCGGCTTGCTCTGGAGTACCGGATATTTGGATGATATGCTCGGTTGCTTCTGGGCTTGTATCAACCAGTTTAACATTGGCTCCCGAAAGCTTGTTTGTTTGCAATACATTAATAATAACATACGAGTCAAAACTCAAAACACATACCATTAACAATACCAAAATATAACTAGACTTACTTCACTGATCTGAGCAAGTTTATTTCGCGATTTTGTTATCAGCTTGGGGACCGCATACTCGGGTATGACAACTTCCAGAATGCTCCAGGTAACCAGTGGTACAGCTATCCTAAAAAGAAATTATATATATAAATATATCTTAGTGTGTAATGTGCACAATTAAAAATTAGTAAAAATGAAAAAGACCACCACACCTGTTATTAACTGCAGCAGCTGGTGCATCTTCGCAATTAACACTATCGGTTTGATTTACAGCTTCATTATTAGATGTCGCGAAACAGGGTCAAATAAGTAAATTTTGTATGATTCGGGTTAGGTAACTAAACCAAAACCATTTTTTTATTTTTCTAATGGAACACATATATAGAGTCGTAAACGAACCGAACAAGGCACTGTTCACGTTCGTTCGGTAATTTCATAAACGAACAAACACAAACGGGCATAAACAAACATAAGTTAACACAAACACGCGAACATAAAAGCTTATGATTTCATTCATTTGTGCTCATTTATGCTTGTTTATGTTTGTCTGTTCTGTTATGAAACTAGCGAACAAAATCATTTCCTCAACAAACAAACACAAACACAAATTTCACTCGATTATGTGTTCATGAACCGTTTCTTTGTCCAACAAAAGCTTAGCGAACGAACATGAAAAATGCTGCATTAAGTTCGATTCGTTTTATAAGGAATAAGCTTAAACCAGTAAACCACTAGCCCAAAAGTTTAAATCTGGTTCGGCACCGAACCAGTTCTAAACTGGGTCAAAATGCCACATCAGCAACAGATAAACGACCCTGATCAAGTCTAATTACCTTTGCAGAAACTGGTCCTGCTGTAGTTTGGTTGGACACGACAGTATTTTCGTTTCCAGTATAAGTTTCCCGGGAAGTTGTATTAATGCTAGAAGCTGCTTCCAAATTTGAAGCACTCCCGACAGGGCTCGGTGCAAGAAATTGACTTTGTTGACCATCTTTTTGAAATAACCCTTGAAATAAATAACTCCTTAATCTCAAAGTCAACTCCACAAGAGCTTCTCTAGCAGCACTGATTTCTCCAACAATCTAAACCAAAAAGGAAAATAGCATTTTTTTTAATTATACTATTTATGAAATTAGGGTTTACGTGAAGGTGTAAGTAACGAACCTGCACAAGTTCATCATTAACTGATACAAACTGTGGAAGATTCTCTCTGGGCAGAATCTGAATATCTGCACCAGTCATTTTCTTGGTTTCGGCTAAGAATCCATCTCGTCCATCCAAACACCCGACTTCGCCAGCAGACAGTAAAAGACGAGTGGTTATAATATTATCTTTCTCAGGAACAAGATCCAAAATTCGAGTCTGAATATGCAAAAGAGCCTCTTGAGCAGGAAAGAGATCATCATCCGGGCCCTAAATTTACATTTACAGTAACCAATTTTATACACAAAAGTGTAAGTGTGTGTTGGGAAGAGAGAGGGGGGGGGGGAGCTATAAACATACGATGATCAAAATTCTGAAATAAAAACAGTTTCGTGAATATATGCATTTGAATACAGTTTCAATGAAATTCGATCAGCTTGATTTATTCAAATTCTTTTACCCGTATTCTTTTTCATGAAATCTTTTAACTTTTAACTCACTTGACACGTATTCTTTTGAATGAAATCTTTTGACTTTCAGTCATTTGAATCGTATTATTTTTAAGGAAATCTTATAACATTAACCCATTTGACCTGTCTTCTTATTTAATAAATTTTTATAGCTTTAACTCATTTGACTCGTATTCTTTTTAATATAATCTATTAACTTTAATGCCTTTGACATGTATTGTTCTAAATAAAATCTTACTTTAGCCCATTTGACCCGTATTTTTTTTATGAAATCTTTTAATTATAACCTATTTGACCCTTATTCTTTTTAATGAAATCTTTAAACTTCAACCCATTTAACCCTTACTCTTTTTAAAGAAATCTTTTAACGTTAACCCATTTGACTTGTATTCTTTTTAATGGAATCTTTTAACTTTACCTAATTTGACCCTTATTCTTTTTAATGAAATCTTTTGACTTTTAACTCTTATTAATGGTGTATAACAATACTCAAGATATTTTAAAACAAAACGTCCAGAAATGGATCCAGTTACTTGTTATTAATACAAAGACAGAGAAAACAAGTACCTCATCAGAAGAAATGATAATAATTTGTTCATCTGACCCGACCACACGATCAGCAACCCTAACATCCACACCAATTTCATTCTGAAGCAACTCCATAAACCCATCTGATTGTCCAATAACACTATCAACCTTGCTACTGGGACAAAGTATTCTAAAGACAAGATCTTCTGCATATAGTGACTGAGCATTGTCACCTCCGGTATCATTAACATAACCAGATGGACGTGAACCATGGCTAAAGCTTCTAGAAGTGTTTAAACCGCCAGATAAGCGGGGCCCGTAGCTAGCCCCGTCCATTGATTGTCTACGCGTTATATTACCAGGGTGGTGCATAAAATCATCCTCGGGAGGAAAGAACCGGTCAGGTGATTGTAACCGATTGTTAAAATGACTACGGTCACGATGTTGACTTTCCCTCAACCGTGAGGAAATAATTTCTATTGCGTTCTTAACTGAGATCATGTCACCAACAACCTGTGTTAAAAGTAAAATATATTTATTACATGAAGCAAAGCTTTAGCATCTATACATAACACACTCGACAATCACTTGATAAACAATTTGCACAAATTAACTTCATTTTTGCTCACGGACAATGCACACACTTACAAAATAATGTATATAGTTCTATGTACATAACAACTAATTATAAATTTCAAATTTGCAAAAAGTTTCAAGCTTTATAATAATCTGAACAATTTCCTCAGACATATCGACACATCGCAGTTGAGTTATTTAGCGAGACATTTAGGAAACTAAATCTACTTATCAATAATGCATTAAAGCATCACGAAACCAACATGAAGCAAAGCTTTAGCATCTATACATTACACATTCGACAATCACTTAATAAACATTTTGCACAAATTAACTTTATTTTTGCTCACAGACAATGCACACAATTACACAAGAATGCATACCGTTCTATGTACATAGCAATTAAATATATTTTCCAACTTTGCAAAAGTTTCAAGCTTTGTAACCCGAACAATTTCCTCAGACATATTGAAACATCACGGTTAAGTACTTTAGTGGGACATTTAGGAAACTAAAATCTACTTATCAAAGAAACATTAAAACATCATGGAACCGACATGAAGCAAAGCTTTAGCATCTATACATAACACTCAACAATCACTTAACAAACAGTTTGCAAAAAATTAACATCATTTATGCTCACAAACAATGCACACACTCACTCAACAACGCATTTCGTTCTATGTACATAACAATTAATTATAAACTCCAGATTTTCAAAAGTCTCAAGCTTTATAATAACCCGAACAATTTCTTCTGATATATAAACACACCGCAGATGAGTACCTCAGTAAGACATTTAGGAAACTAAAATCTACTTATCAAAGAGGCATTAAATCATCATGGCAACATGAAACTAAAATCTATACATAACACTCGACAATCACTTGATAAACAATACACAAAAACAAATTTCATTTATGCTCACAGACAATGCACACACTGTCTTACACAACAATGTATACAGTTCTATGTACACAACAATCAATAATCAATTCCAAATTTGCAAAAGTTTCAAGCTTTATAAGAACCTGAACAATTTCTTCCAACATATAAACACACCGTGGTTGAGTACTTCAGAGTTACATTTATGAAACTTAAATCTACTTATCAAAAATACATTTTAAGCATCATGGAACCAACATGTAGCAAAAGCTTTAGCACAATCACTTAAACATTTTGCACAAATTAACTTCATTTTCGCACACAAACAATGCACACACTAACACAATAATGCATATCGTTCTATGTACATAACAATTAATTATAAATTCCAAATTTGCAAAAAGTTTCAAGCTTTATACTAGCCTGAAACATCTCCTCCGACATATCAACACACCGCGGTTGAGTACTTCAAAGTTACATTTAGGAAACTTAAATCTACTTATCAAAAAAGGCATTAAAGCATCATGGAACCAACATGAAACCAAAATCTACTTATCAAACTAAAATCTATACATAACACTCGAAAATCACATGATAAACAATACACAAAAACAAATTTCATTTATGCTCACAGCAATGCATATACTTCTATGTACACAACAATTAATGATTAATAAACTCCAAATATGCAAAAAGTTTCAAGCTTTATAATAACCTGAACAATTTCTTCCGACATATCAACGCATCGCGGTTGGGTACTTCAGTAAGACATTTAGGAAACTTAAATCTACTTATCAAAGAGACATTAAAGCATCACGAAACCAACACGAAGCAAAGCTTTAGCATCTATATATAACACACTCGGCAATCACTTAACAAACAGTTTGCACAAATTAACTTTCTTTTTGCTCATAGACAATGCACACACTTACACAACAATGTATACATTTCTACGTACACAACTAATTATAAACTCCAAATTCGCAAAAAAGTTCCAAGCGTTATAATAATCTGAACAATTTCCTCAGACATATCGACACATCGCGGTTAAGTACTTCAGTAAGACATTTAGGAAACTAAAATCTACTTATCAAAAATACATTAAAGCATCCCGAAACCAACACGAAGCAAAGCTTTAGCTTTAGCATCTATGCATAACACTCGACAATAATTCACACACTTACACAACAATGCATACACTTCTATCTACACAGCAATTAATAACAAACTCCAAATTCGCAAAAAGTTTCAAGCTTTATAGTTTATACTAACCTGCACAATCTCCTCCGACATATCCACACACCTTGGTATCGTATGATCCCACGGCAAGATCCTAATATGGGTCTTGGTCTCCATCCTCATCTGCTCAATAATCTTCCCACCTTTCCCAAGCAAACACCCCACATGCATCCTACTAACCACCAATCTCGAAACCAACCGATTCCCATTCCCACCCCCTCGATTACTCCCGTAAACCTCATCCTCCTCGTCACCGCCATATCCTAAACTATACCCCCCTCCATCACTCTCCAATATCCTCTCATGTATCAACAACAATGCCTCCTGCGCAGTCGAAAAATTCGGCATTCGCCCGTCCGGGTCCCGCCTCCTCGTATCCGATATCTCAATTATCCTCTCCTCATCTCCATTCAACAATTCATGAACATTGATCCACGCACCCGTGTGCTGCCGAATCGCCTTGATTATACTACCCGATTTACCGATCACACTCCCGGCTTTCGCATCGTGGCAGAGGATTCGGTAACTCGTCGTAACCATTAAAGCCGACGGATCCTGCAGTTTCCGGCCACCACCACCGCCGCCGCCGTTGTTGATGAAGCTCCGGCGAGGCTGGTGGTGGTGGTTGTTATTGTTAGGGTTGTAATGGTGGTTGTTGTTGGTGTAATTGTTGTTGTTGTTGTATCTGGGTTTGGTACGAGGTAGGGTTTGGTCGTAGTCTTGGTCGTAATAGTAGCGTTTGGAGCGTGATCTGTCCATTGTGAGGTGTAATTGAAGAAAGCTAAAGCATTTGGTGGGTAATGTGTTTGTTTGTTGCAGGTTTCAAGTGAAGAATTTGAAACCCTATTATTATTATTATTATTATTATTATTATTATTATTATTATTATTATTATTATTAGTAGGAAGAAGAAGATGAAGATGAAGATGAAGATGAAGATGAAGATGAAGATTTGATGGAAATGGAATTGGGGGTTTTAGACTTTAGATGGTGAGTGGAGATGGAACTGTGAATTTTTGTAATATTGTTTTTCTTTTTTTTTTTGTTAAACCGTTCGTGCTGATTTTAACGTTTTTGTCTGGTTAAGAAACTCGTAGGAAAATTTAACTGAGTCAGGTTTCGAATATGAGAATTTAGAAGTAGAGGTGTATAAACCCGTTTAAAACTTAAAATTGGTTTGGGTTGAAACCGGTTTAGTTTAGTCAACAAAAGACAAAACCGGTTTATGATCGGTTTCGGTTCGCCGGTTTCGGTTTGGTTAACTAGTTTGGAACCGGTTTTGGGGGAGATAATTACAAACGGTTCCAAACATACGGTTTCATATCGGTTTATACATAATCGGTTTTAAACCGGTTTGGTTTTGGTTTAGTATTCGGGTCAGTTCGGTTAACCGGTTTATTTGCCCACCTGTACCTTAGACAATCTAAGTATCTCGATCGGAAAGAATCGAGAGAAAAAGAAAGAGTCGGAGTTGATCGATGTATTTCTCAAAACAAATGAAAGATGAAACCTATAGCAGGAATCATGGATCAACTAAGCCCTCTCGGGAACTTTCTCTATGAAGGAACGAAATGACAATTTATTCTTATACAACAAGACGATTGAATTGGAAATATAGACAAATTCTTACGGAGTCTAAAGAAATGTAAAGAAATAAAAAAATAAATAAAAAGGTGTGGTGGGTGTTTCATGTTTGTAATATTATTTTGTATTTATTGTTTAACCAACAAAAGTTTTGTAATATTTTATAATTAATTTAATTTTGATGTTTTAATATATAAAAAGTTTGTTTGTTTCTGAATTAGTAATATGTTACGAAAACCATTGTATTAATTTTATAATATATAGTGATTTAAATGTGATACATAAGTAATATAATATGATTACATAAAATTTATATTTATTCTCTTCTATTAATTTTTTTTAATAACTAACAAACAGATAATTGTTTAGATATTTCGTATGGGGTGATTCAATGACAAAAGAGTGAACGACCACTGCTAGTTGACCCAACCCAACCGATGGAGTCATTAAGTGTCTCCAAGTCATCTCAAATTTCAGGAAAAATCAAACAGAGAATTGTTTAGATAAAATTTATATGATTACATAAAATATAATATGATTACATAAAATTTATATTTATTCTCTTTTATTAATTTTTTTTGACAACTAACAAACAGAGAATTGTTTAGATATATCGTATGGGGTGATCCAATGACAAAAGAGTGAACGACCACTGCTTGGTATCGTATGATCCCTCGGCAAGATCCTAATATGGGTCTTGGTCTCCATCCTCATCTGCTCAATAATCTTCCCACCTTTCCCAAGCAAACACCCCACATGCATCCTACTAACCACCAATCTCGAAACCAACCGATTCCCATTCCCACCCCCTCGATTACTCCCGTAAACCTCATCCTCCTCGTCACCGCCATATCCTAAACTATACCCCCTCCATCACTCTCCAATATCCTCTCATGTATCAACAACAATGCCTCCTGCGCAGGCGAAAAATGAAGTGGATATTGGTAAAATATATTCTGAATTACTTTTGACGCACGTAAACTATATAAACGAAATACGAATTGGATATTGGTAAAATGAAGTTGGCATGATGTACCCAGTTTTGATCATATTCAAATGGGACGTGATCATGTGGTAAATTGATTGACATGTTGTGAACAGGCCAATAGAAACACCACTTCCCCGTTTTTCACATCGGGTTTTGAGAGAAGGGGGGGAGTGTTAAGTTTTATTTTTTATTATTATTTTTTTTTGAAACAACTAACTTTATAAAACCCACGTAAGCAAGAAGCTAAGGGGGAAACAGAAATAAAATTACATCACCAAAAACATGTTTTTTAACCAGTCAACGAAAATATTCTAGTTTTAGAATACCATAAATATGAATAATTAACAATATCATCAAAGATAGACTCACGTTTGTATGCTTCCATATCACCCACCAAGTAGTCATGATAATAGCATCCAAAAATCAATCTTCTTTCTTTATTAATAGTAATAGTACCGATCCAAAAAACCAAATATGAAGGAGTCAAAGATTAAGGAAAAGTCACCTCAAGCCAACGAGCCACCGCTTTCCAAATCCGAACAAGCAACTACATTCTCCAAACATATGCACAGTTGTCTCAACGTGTCACGAGCAAACATAACACATAATCGAAGGTAACGTGTTTTTATTATGCTACTAATACTTGTAGACTAGTCTGACTTTTTATTTCATTACAATCCAAAAATGAGATGCTTATTAATAATGTTACATGTTAACCAACCCCAGTCCCATAAAAGTGGTTATTTTCTGTCGAGTTCATGTTTTCAGGTTGTATTAATAATGATCACCCCTAGCTTACGAAGAACACTCGTTTTTGTCAGTTTTTTTGTCATTTAAATTTAAATTTATGCCATCTTATGGTCAAAAAACATATCTACGTTTGCATTTTTACACACTTGAAACGCTTCATCATCAATTACAAAAGAGTTTAATGGGTAACAAGCAACCTTTGTAAAAAACTTACTAGAATGCTAAACAACATAAGAGATTCTAACATACAAAAACGGGTTAATACATTTGTCCATGCAAACTATGAAAGTATACATGTATTTTTTATAATATCTATCTATAATATATATAAACGAAGACATAAAAATCCTACTTGTCGCGATGTGGTCGCTCCCTCTTTTTTTGGAGTCACCAGATTTGCTTGATTTTTAAATTGAGGTTTCTCATGCATTTGACCCGAATTCATGGGTGTGGGTCTTACCAAACCTAGATTTTCTTTAAACGGGTTATAACATCTCATTAAATAAAGAATTATTCTCACCCAATTATTGATGTAAAAATCCTATAAAATATAAGTATATTATTAACTTTCATACAAGAAAAAATATAAATGCAAAAAATAAATAAATATTATAACAAATAATATAAAATAACCCCGTAATATGGGAGATAATTTGGAGTCACCAGATTTTGCTTGATTTTAAATGGAGACTTCTCATGCATTTGACCCGAATTCATGGGTATGGGTCTTACCAAAACCATAAGTATATTATTAACTTTCATACAATAAAAAATATATATATTAAAAAAATAAATAAATATTAGAGCAAACAATATAAAACAACCCCCGTAATACGGGGGATAAAAACTAGATAATCATATAACATATAGTATATTATTTTAGATTATTATGATATTAAATTATACCGTATTGTATATCACTTACACGCATTACCCTTTAGGCCTTTGTAATCCAAATACATATAGCCTCAAGTCCTCAACACAATCATTCCGCCCAATTAATGTATAGAAACATATTAATTTTGTCGATGATTTTAGTGTCATCAAGTTATTTTAAGCAATTGAGATTTAATAAATACTGATATGAGCTAGGAGATATGGAATACACGCTCGTTTAATGTTATTATGACTTTCGTACAATAAAACCTCTATGGTTCTATTGAGAAGGCTCCAAGGGGCACCACCCTCGTAAAGTTAAGTGGTTGGTCCCATACGGGGTCTAAGAGGCAATGCCTCTAGTTGGGTCGCACTTGATGGCGAAAAGTTATATGGAAAATGAAACTAGAGTCAGTAGTCAAAACTACGTTATCATGCTTCTCACTATCACTTTCTCTTTCTTCTATATTATGTGCACAACAAGAGGGCAATTAAATAATTTCACATTCCTAATATCTTGCCTGTCTATGAATGAACATGGTTCCTAATTAGGCAAATTAGATTTTAATACTCAATACTTTTAGTGAACACAAAGTTAAAGATCATGGTGTAGCTTATTGGCAACATCCCTTTAATAATTATGTTGTGTTTCATTAATTTTTTTCATGACAACCCTTCATAGGATTCTATTGCATGGTCCCTTTTATCCCATCATTTAGCAATTAATTAAATAGTATATACTTTATTTATTTGGGCTTGAATAGCTTGCTTATACCGATCCGACATCTCGTATAATTAATATAGTCAGTTTTTGCTTATACCTTTAGCTCACATATATGTTTTTATTGCTCGAGTAAATTTTTTCAAGATGCCACTCATCCTACTACCAGACTCGAGCAAACTTAACTTTGGATTTCTTTTTCATCCATAATCATCGCACCCATAACGCGTTAATGATATTTAAGTGATATCCTTATGGTACAATATCTCTCATGTGAACTGAATATAACATAACAATATATGTGGGATTGGACTAAAATGTCACACAACATATCGTACGTCAAAGACACGCCTTCCCTACCTCGGCGGCCCAAACACTATTTGGGCGTGTTTGGATTTTGTTTTGAAAGTGTCAAGGGATATCGAATCATCATCAGAACCACACAGTGGCGGCCCAACCATTTTGGAGGCCTAAAGCGCAAAAAAAAATCGGGGCCTTTAGCAAAAAGTTAGAGAGATGAGAAATTACATAATTTATAAGCTTAATTTTTAGAATTTATAGAGTGATTTCCGTGTTTCATATATGAAACTACAAAATTTTCAATTTTTGTTTTAGAAAAGAAGTTTGATTTATATAGGTTTATTGTTTAATAATCCATATTAAATGGTATAGGCCCATAATAATACCAAGTCAGTTGACGGTCCAAAATTTTAAAAAGTTGGGCTCCAATGTTCCCTGCTAAAAAGAACTTAACGGCGTTGTATTTTTTTTTTTCAAGATTTCAAACTAATGTTTTAGTGATTTTGATTGGAAGGAGGATACGAGACGATTGATGTAAAACTTAGCTCGAACCGGTGATCCAATAGCTTGATTTTTGTTCAGTGGAAGTTCACACCTGAATTGAAGCATTGTTTCGTTGTTTTGGATCACCGCTTCAAATTAAGTTTGACATCAATCGATTCATATCCTTATTCCAATCAAAAGGCCTAAAACGTTAGTTTGAAATTCAAAAAAAATATAACGTCATTATGTCCTTTTTAACGGGGGACCAAGTTTTTTAAAATTGGGGCCTCCAGTGGTAATAAATTGATTTGAAATTATTATCGGGCAATACAAACTAATAGAGATTATTAAAAATTAATAAACCAATTTGTATTTAAACCACCCAACTTTGTTTTAGCTTTCAAAATAAATTTAGAAACTGTGAATACTAGGAGAAAACAACAATAATTCATGAGGGAAAAATAAATATACAAAGTAATTCATGAGGGAATCGAACCTTGGTTGGAAACAACAAAAAGATGGAGGCCTCATACTAAATCGGATAACCACCGGGCCAACTTGTAGGACTACTTCTTTTCCACTTATGTGATATAAATATGATTTTCTACAAATAAATAATATTAAACTCTTTAAACGGGGGCTCATTTTTTCGGAGGCCTCAAGCCCTAGCCTCACCCGACATTACTATAGGGCCGGCCCTGGAACCACAGTCCATTATAATGAAACTAAACGTATAAGAGATGTTTTTTGGTTGTTTGAAGTTGATATAATAATCAGTTAATCATATATGTTTTGAGTGTTAACATGTCTAAAATACTTTTTTTGAACGACAATGTAATCTACTTCTAATGATACTACATCAATATCCGTACTCGAACCCGGAACCCTCGACCTTTAAGAGATATAGCACCTTATTACACACCAAGATACTATCGGGACAAATGCCCATTAACCCTTATAACAAGAATGAATTACTCAAAGAAATAAATAAACTACAAAATAAAATATATATATATATATATATATATATATATATATAAGATGAAGCATCTTATTTTTTTAATATGCCCCCAATTAAAGGTAATAACCCTTTATTTATTCTTATAGCTGTAGCCAAAGTACAGTAATAAACCTGTATTAGAGGCGCATACACTCATATATAACTCCTTTAGACTTTAGATTACTCTGCCCACAAAGGCATCTAAGTAATAATACTTAGCAAAGATATAAAGTTATAAACAACAAAGAGTTTTTAAAAGCGAAACCCCGATCGAGCTTAAACTCCATCACGGGTTTCTTCCGCCCCTCCCCCTCCTTGGATCATGCTTAGGATTAGCTCCAGCATCGTCGTAGTCCAAAACTGCGTCGAGCATCAAAAGCTTCCTTCCATGTAACCGCAAACCATCCTACATGGAGAAAACAACATATATGTAGTTTGTATATAAAATCATGCAACTGTAATAGAATAAGCTTCACATAATTAAAAGGTTGCTAGAGGGTGCAACGAAGACAAACACGACAACAAGACGCAACATGACCTGACATGACCTGATCCAACCCGACCCATTGAATGGTTGTAGCTACAAACCCTCCTTTTTATCCTAGTGCTTATTTAATAAAAGTAGTGCATCCAATATTTTCAACCATTTTTATGTGCACATTTTACAACATTTGAAGGGGGTGCATTACACTTTTTTACAATATAGTTTTCTTTTATAGTTTCTTAAGCATACCCTAACTAGAATAAAAATAATTAAAAAATATATATATTTTTAATGGTGATACATGTCACATATGTGCATTACATTTTGAAATAGTTGTGCATATCCTACTGAAAATATAACTTGGATCCGACTTTGATCGGTTTCCATGTAGGTCTAGCTAGCTACCCGTGTTTAAGATCAAGATCGAGTCCTTTTAGAAGCATGTTACAATATTAGTTTACGGGTAGGTCGTTCTTAAACGTTACCTACATGAAACTAACACTACAAAAGGGCTAGCCATTAATTTGTTGCTCGTTTGCCTTCTTTTTCATTGTAAGTTGTTAAAATCTTTCATATAAAAAAAACACTAGTAATATATATCTGAATTACCTTGTGGAGAGAGTAAGTGGTCCGGACTAAGCCATTAATACTGCTGCCATCCACTATTTACAAAGAATAAATGACACGATTAGTTAACAGATTATGATAGTCATTTACTCGTTTTTAACAAACTTAAACGATAAAAATTGAAAATTGCAATCAGATGGTAACCTGAAAATATGTAAGCAAGGAGTAGGAATGAAATGAGAAGGGTAGTTTTAGTAGAATTTGCCATGAATACTTGTTTTTGGTGCAAGATGCAAGGAAGAGAGGACACAGAGAGATGGTTTATATATATTTCAACTCAATAGGAGGAGATAGTGGCTTTGATAAGATGATACCAACCCAAAGATGATGAGTGATGATTGCATCTAGCAATATATACAAAAGATGAGGCCACAATATTGTGAAGTCAACTTCACTAATATATATAACCTTTCAAGGGTTGACCACTGTCAATGAATCCAGCTAACATAGTAACATTCATTGGGTTTTCTCGCTCATATATTGCGAAAACACGCATAACAAAATAAATCATTTTCTTAATCAAACTTTAATGTTTTTAACGTATACGAAAATTGTTGAAATGCAATGTCTACTCATCTTTATTGAAATTTAAATATACTAACACATATTATTTATTTATAGAACCTACACATGTGTAAATTGTGTGAGTTATATTACATGCAGGCTATAGATAGCATGTAATTAATAATAAACGGTTTAAGAACATGAGAAAATATTAGTATCATGAATGTTTTTATGAAGATATATAGGATACGCATTTTTATGTAAAAATTACAAAATTTTAAAAATATAAACTATTGATATTATTATTTTATTTTTTTTAAGATTTAGAGTTTCTTTTTATTCTCCAAAGAAAAAACAACTATAAAAAGAAAAAATGTTACACCATGCCCTAAAATTTAAGGCACCGTTCATGAGTTAATTTTCTTTTACACTTTTTGTAATTAAATCTGTGTTACATCATATGCTCGGTTTTGCTAATAAATTAAAAATTTTTTCCTGAAAATTATAAAAGAAAATTAAGACATGTTGTATCAAATTTTTTAGCATGTGTTATACACTTAGACACCATGTAAAAAATAAATTGACAACCTAATAAAAAAAATCTGACTTCATGCCTAAAAATTCAAGACACCATTTTACACTCTTTAGACAAATAAAATCTACTTTTTAGTATATAAATAAAAAGTTAAAAGATTGAGGGCACAATGGTGAAGTCAACTTCATTATTTTATGTTACATCAATGTATAAGCAACAATACACTATAGATAATGCATGTGGATGGACATCTTGCATTAGGTACTATTATCCCTTTGCATGCTGCTTGCTTATATTTTGCCTTTATAAGTCAAAACTTGCTTTCTGGTCACATTATGAGCTCATGCCCAAGCTTGCATTTTGTCATCTTTTGGGTGCCCATCAATTTTATCACAAACTTTCTGCACTACAGAAACGTCGTCAGCCGACAATGGCTGGCACGATCAGAAACATGACATGAACCTAACACGAGAAGAAACAAGTTTTGGGTTGAGTAACAAGATCCGTTGTCAGGTTTGGGCTGGCTTTTTTAAAAAATAGGTCTAATCCGGACTGACCCGTATAAAAACGGTTCGACCTGTTAATATGTTTAAGTTTTAAAAAAAAACTTTTATAATTATCTTTTATCATTGTTTTTTTTTTCGTTTTCCATTATTATGAGGATACACTTGCAAATTCCGATTCATTTTCAAAATTTCAAATAATTTTCACATATATATATATATATATAATTACTCTACGATAATTATTCAACTTATATATATAATTACTCTAATTGATTCTCACGTTTAACACGTTAATTTCATTTGTACATTAACCTTCACAATATACTTGCTCTACATTATATCAATCTA
Source organism: Bidens hawaiensis (assembly GCF_021521415.1). Taxonomy (NCBI): domain Eukaryota; kingdom Viridiplantae; phylum Streptophyta; class Magnoliopsida; order Asterales; family Asteraceae; genus Bidens; species Bidens hawaiensis. The sequence continues at coordinate 3,072,275 of NW_027491030.1, forward strand.
ATTTGTTTTATAAATACGCTTTTAAATTTTTTTTATCTTTATGCATGTGTGGGATAGACTTGAGATTTTTAACACAATAATAATATGAGTCAGGTTCATGTTGCACATTTTAACCCATTAACCTACAACCTGTCAACCTGATACGATAGACACCCCTATACAAAACATGGTCAGTTTGGGATAGATATCACCAATAAATTAACTACCCATTTTTTTCTTCTCAATTTTATATATTTTTACTTCTTATTTAATATACTTTTTATAAGAATCACACACTTTTATTCAGGATTATTATAATACTTTTTTCAAAACTTGATTATTAAATGCAAGATTTTTGTTTCTCCTTCCCCCTTCCATCATCTTAGATTTTGACTTTTGGACTTTTTAATTTTGTATTTTGGTGGTGAGGGGAAGTTGTGCTCATGTGAGTGTTGCTTACTGTTTGCATCATATTATCTTTTGTGTATGTTTACCAACTTTTTATTTGTACTTCTGTTTTGTTTTACATGTATTATAGTGTACGATAGTTGACTTAATAGTGTACCATACAACTTGGATCCTCCCACATCACTCTGGATCTTCATAGATTATTTTTTGTACTATACGGCTCGTATAGGGCTATACGGTCGTATAGGACCTGAATCGTGTCAGAGGTTGTCTGTCATCGTTTATCGTGCCTCGTATAGGCCTATACGGGTCGTATAGGCCTATACGGCCGTATACACTTTAAAAAAAAAAGAAGAAATGATGACCATATATACAATATATGTGATTTATACGGGTCGTATTTGGCTCGTTTATAGACACTTTTTTTTTTAAAAAAAGATGACCATATATATACAATATATGTTATTTATACGGGTCGTATTTGGTTCATTTATCTTAACGGGTTTAAATGTTGAGCTCAAGCTTAGCTCGTCAAAAGCTCAAGACTGTCTAGGCATATTTGTTGCTTACATATAATAAAAATTTGAGGTTTTTTTAACATCTAGTCAACATACATTAAAATAAAAATGCACCAAAATTTGAGTTTTTTTTAAATCGTTTTCCGACAACGATTAAGGCAGTCTGAATGTTTCTGCAAATGTTTTCTATACGGTCGTATAGGGCTATACGACCGTATAGCTTTTATTTTTTATACGGTCGTATAGCCCTATACGACCGTATAACTTTTATGGTTTTGTCTTAATGCAATACGAGACATTTAATGCCTATACGGTCGTATAGGCCTATACGGTCGTATAGGCTGCAAAAAGCTGTTTTTTTGTCTCCTTGTCAGGCATGTATACCCTATACGACCGTATAGGCCTATACAAGCCGTATAGGCATGTGGGGGTGGTGTGGGAGGATCACATCCCATACAACTTAATATCGTGTAATACTTTAATGCACCTATGTCAAGTCAGAGTCGGGTGAACATTTAAACTAAAACAAGAAAATTAAGTTATCTTATTATCCTACAAATTAGGACTAGACGGTGGGCCTCGACCCACCCTTCTAACACACTGAATCCGCCTATGGAGTAGGTTCAATACAACTTTTTGTGAGTGTTACATATTCTAAAATTATGACACTTTTTTAAATAAATAATAATAATAATAATATGTTTTCTTAAAAATTCTAATACGTGGGAATATGATGACACGATTTTTTCTTTACAATTTCTTAAGGGGAAATTTATGAGAATAGACAACTTGACCTTTAAGATTAACAAAATGGATATTGAAACTAAGCAACCAATAAAAAAGATAAATCCAAATTGGACAATCAAGAGATGGCAAATGGGAAGTGTCGGCTAAGACAACTAGGTTTCGCTCGACACAAAAATACTTCAAAAGTACAATAAGGTCCACGAAAAAAACAAATCAAAATCACGCGTGTAAGCGGGGGCTATGTATTAGACGGCGGCAAAAATTTAGGTCATTACATGTGTTTAATTTGATTGGATAAAAGGATAGGCTAAGCCTTAACCGGCAGGATTTGTCGTTGTTTAATTAGTTGGTTTGAATGTCTATTTTTTAATGAATAAAAGTCGATGTCTATTTTGTTAATTTCAAAGATCGACAATCTTTCTAAATTTAAGATGGTACTTTCTTCTTCATTAATGTCACATTATACTTATACTGATTTTTAGATTCTAGACTAAACATTTATGGGAGTTGATTTTATTTGAAAATTTAAAGGCAAAGTTTTTGATAATTTTGGTAAATGATGGAAAACACTGCAAGTAGTGAAGCAGTAGCACTAGGAAGAGGATGACAGCACAACACAAAACACTTTTATTTTAATATTATGAAAATTAAACGTAATTTTATTAAAATGATTAAAAATATTAAAGAAAACCTCCTAAAGAGGAGACCAAATGTTGGCTAAAAGTAATACGCAGCAACTCTACATTACCCTTGAAGAAAAGGAAACAATAATAATTTACTTTTAAGTTTAATTTTTTATATTGTTTTTATTTAATATTTAAGATTTAGCAATGCCACTAGTATTTTGAATTATAATTATTTTTGGTAGACAATGTGTTAAATCACAATTTATAAATATGATTTAAAACATTGAACAGGATAACAAATTTCTTAGTTTGTTTGATTTAACAAGTTATTGTTGTCCATCATGCAAAGCATGCATCTAAGTAACTAAATTACAACCCTATCATCAACTAATCCAGATATGAAGCATATATCAAAGGTATATTGTAATATTCCTTTTTTGGTGTAAACACTATTAACTTATTGTGAACACCTTTGAGAGGGGTTTTATAAGAGATAGAAAACTTGTTTTGACTCGACGCATCTTTGCCAAGATGAATTTCAACCGGCTTGTTTTCGGCAAGATGAAAACTTGACACATTTTGGGCAAGATGAAAACTTGTTTTAACCTAACTTGAGGTTGTGTAGTCGGGAGACCCCCCTGCCACATCACCCGCAAATTATTTTGTTTTCACTTGACATACGCGCCTAAAATGGAATAAGCCCAATTAGGCACTAACTAGTTACAAAGCGTAAGTTAAGGAATGCACAGCAAAAGCTTATTCCAACAAATCAATTGCACCCACTAATAATAATTAATATTAAATAAAAAAGTTAAATAATAATTGTGTTTTCAGTTAAAACATTACACCTTTTCAATAAAAAGTTAGTTAAAAGTCCCCACTCCTACATGGTAGTCAGGTGGCCGGACGTTTTTCGTTTTTTAGTTAAAACACTAAAACCACTACACATAGTGCAACAAAGGCTCGAAATATACAGCAAAATAAAGAAAAAAAATTCAATACATATAAAGTTTGGCATTCACACAAATCCATAAGTGGTTGTTATGTTTCACTTGATAGCAAAATAAATAAATATACCAGATTCCAAAATTACAAAAAGTAATAATAATCCCACTCCTAGAGGTGCACAAATCGGGTTCAATTGGAAAACCCGAACCGGTTCGAAACCGGTTTTTTCACACCGGGCTGTAAAATGGCACCGGTTCCAATCAAGAACCGGTTCAGTTCCCGACCCGAACCGATGCCCAGATATGCTAACTTTTAAGAACCGGGTAGGGTATGAACCGGAACCGGTTTTTACGTAAAAACCGGTTCCACCGGTTTTTTTTGAAATTTAAATATCATAGCCGTTAGGAACCGGTTCCAACGGCTATATAGCCGTTTTTGACCGTTGGAACCGGTTTTTTAACTATAAATAGGTTATTTTTTTACTCTAAATAGCAAGGTTTGTTTGTGTACTTGTTAAACCACTTCCAAAACTATAAAACACACTCCAAACCACAATTAACCTTAAACCGACAACAAATGGCAACTAATGATGACGTTGTTATGGTGATCGAAACAACAAGATGCCCCGATATTTGGGTTCATTATGATTTGTGTTTCATGACCGACTCACATGAGTTGGCTCGTTACAAATATTGCTCGAAGTTTCTTAAAGCAGGGTCCAACTCGATATTACGAAGACATACGAATAAGTATTTTCGAGAGAAGAGAAGTTTGGAAGCTAAAAAAACGGAAGTGGGAGAGTCGTCCGGCTCTACAACCCAAAAATAAGTATTCCCGGATTAAAACGACGGACTTTGTTTTTTATGTTTTAGTTGTTATGTTTAGTATCGTTTATGTTTTAATAATGTTTGTAATAGTTATTTTTTAAATAAACAAAATGTTTGTCGTTATTAAAAAAGTAACAAAAATTAATCATGAGTAACAAAAGTAATTATAATAAAACAAATCAAAACTAAATATTAGTTGAACAAGTTACAAATAATTTTACCAAAACAAATAATTACAACTCTTCTTCGTCTTTATTCTCGTCTTCACCCTCGTCTTCGTTATCGGAAGAAACCCCGTCCTCCGCCTCCTCATCATGAATATGACGCTCTATTGGTATTTCGTCTTCAAAGTTCGCCTTGTGTTGTACACGATCCACCGCATCCAAATGGTCCTTTAGGCAAATGCAAACCTCTAGAGACTAGGGAGTTAGTTTTGTTCTTCGCATAGATAACACCCTCCCACTAAGAGAAAAAACCGATTCGGAAGCAACCGTTGAGGCTTGTACGGCAAGCAAATCAAGAGCCATGGCGGATAGAATGGGAAATTCGTTTTGTTTACCTTTCCACCAAGCCAACAAATCAATATTGCGAATTTCGTCGACCGTTGCGCCCTCAACATAGTTTGCTCCACTATATCGACCAAGTTCGCTACTTGGTGTGTTTCCTCTTTGCCTCTTAGATGCCGATTCACGAATCTCATTCATCAAGTTTATAAGTGGGTCATTGCACGGCCTACTAGTTGTTTTTTTCACAAAAGACGATCTCGTGCTTGGACCATACATTTGAAAATAATTGTCATAAAGGTCTTGAAGGTTTTTGTTGAACTTGTCCTTCGCTTCCGTCGACAACTTCGGGTCAATCTCGTGAATACCTAAGTTGTCGAATATTTCCTCAATCGTTGTTTCAACCCCATAAACATTCCAATAGGGGTTTAATGTGGCGGCACAAGTAAAGTGTGACATCTGCCCCGATCCGACCCGACCCAGGTACCCGTTTCCCTTATCCGATCTCTTTCTTTTATGATTTAATATTTATTTATACTTATATTTTACTTTTAATAATAATAATATATTTTCCTTCCCGCCTCTTTCTCTCTCTTTCTTTCCGCCGTCCCCTCCCTCTTCCTTCTTATCTCTTTCCGCCTTCTTTTCCCTCTTGTCGCCGTCCCGCCCTTAAGCCTTGTTTCTCTCTCCTTACTCTTTGCTGTCCTTTGTTCCTTCCCGCCTAAGGTTGTCTGCGCAGCTCCACGCGCCAGATCCCTTACAAGGAATCCTGCGTGAAGACCACCTGTTTCAGCGATACGCGAGATGAACTCTTCTCGCAGCGCGCTAAGAATTGTAATTCTTCTCGCAGCGCGCGAAGGACGGTAGTTCTTCCCGCGACGCGCTAAGGATTTGTAGTTCTTCTCGCAGCACGCTAAGAATCGTAGTTCATCCCTCGACGCGCGAAGAATTATAGTTCTTCCCGCGGCGCGCTAGGAATTTTAGTTCCTACCGCGGCGCGCTAAGAAATGTAATTCTTCCCGCGGCGCGCTTAGAAATATAGTTCTTTCCGCGACGCGTTAAGGTTAGTTCTGTCTGCCTTCGCGCTCGCGCTCTCTTGACCTTTTGTGTCAGCCTTCTCGCGCTAAACCCTTTGAGTTTTCTTCTGTTGAATCTAGCCATTTGCTTTTGTGTTGTCTTATCTTTTGAGCTGTTGACCTAATCTGCTTTATGTCTGAAAAGTTACTTTCGGCGCAGCATGCGCACCAACCCCATTGGTTGACAGAAAAAGTGACTGACATAATCTTTTGAGAATCTGCTTTTGCCATGCTTGACCAGTACCTTTTTCTGAACCGCCCATGCCTTTTTACTGTTCCCTGACAGCTTTATCTTGCCTCTGCAGCTGCCATATCTTTTGATATCTTTTGCTTTTGGAATCTTTTACTTTTTGAGATCTTTTCCCCTTTTTCTAGGGATTGTGTTCCCTAGGGTTTCTCTATAAATAATAGTATTATTTTCCTAACACTACACACACAAAACACTTAATCTCTCCTGTCCTCCTCCTTGCTCTCTCTGCCGCCTCCCTCTCTGCCTCCGTCTTCCTCCCTGTTCTGCCCTGTTTTCCGGTAATATATATTATATATAATAACTTACTTATTAATTATGCTAACTTGTAATCAAGACTTAAAACCAATCATTAAAACAATAATCTTTAATTATAGGTTAACTTGTGCTTGTTTAAAGTTGGTTCTTGCTTTATCTTACACCGCATCGTTTATCAAGTGAGTAATCTCGTACCTAATCCCTTTTTGCTTTTAATGTTTTGGGATGATCATGTGTTCATACAAACTTAGAGTCTTAAACTTGTTTATGAACTTTAGTCGCGCAGTATCCCATGTGTTGAGGACGTAGACTTGGCTGTTTATTTGTATGTGTGGATCATTAACCGTCTTGTCGGTCTATTCCGCAGTTTTCATGGTACCATTAGATGAACACGGGAGAACTATCGTTTATGATTTTCTCTTTTGTTTACACATGCACAGTTTGTTTTGTTTGTGAGCTCAATTGTGAGCACTGGCAGTCTTATGAATCTTAGAGTTGGTCCCGATCAGATTACACCCTTGTTGAAAACCAGACATACACATGTTGCGCGCAGATTTATTGTTATCTATGTATTGTATTAAACTTGACTTCTCACCAACACGCAAGTGTTTGACGTTTTATTTTAACACATGTTCAGGTTTGCAGTAGCTGTTTTGGAGCTTGTGGACACGTAGGAAGTTTTCTTTATTTTTGACCTAGATTAAAATGTATCAAGACAAGTTATTGCTGTTCGGATATTATGATTTATAATATATTGATTTATGTTGATTTATATTATTTGTGTTTGCTTTGCGCGTGCGCGAATGAATGTATTTATTAAATATTGACACCCAATAGTGTCACGAGTAATGAAACAATATGTGGCGCCCCGATGTATAATCCGCCTTTGGTCGGGGTGTTACAGATTGGTATCAGAGCTCGTTGACTTTAGGATAGGTGGTTAGACGTAACGGCCTAGAATACCTAAGAGTCCCTTCTCGCGCATGAGAGAAATCTCATGTTTGCGCGCTTATTGTTAATTACTCGTTATTTATGAATATGCTCGCGCTTGCGCAGTATATGATTTTATGTTTTATTTCGCGATATTTCGATTTTTGTTGAATTTCGATTTTTATTGATTTTACTTACATATTCGTTTGTTGGGATTGAAAATCCGAAAAGTCATGGTGATACATGAATAGTTGATTTTCAATTTCCATTTACGATTATGTTCTGAGGTTGGAGACTTGAAAAGTCATGGTGATACATGAATTGTCAACCTCCAATACTCATTTTCTTGTATATTTTATATTTTAGATTGAAAAGTCATGGTGATACATGAATCGTCAATCTCCAATACTCGTTTGCCCGTATATTTTAAATTGGGAATTCGGAAAGTCATGGTGATACATGAATTGTCGATTCTTGGTTCGAGTTTGTTACCTTTATTAAGTCTGCATTTAGGGTCATTTATTTTACTTTAACTTTGGACAGTAACTGACTCCGTGAAACCAAGCTTTATAAGATTAAAACTTTGCGATAAAACCAAGATATTAACTAAAATTAAAATTTTTATAGAATGCCTCCGCTATCTCGCCGATTTCAGAGAAGAGAAGCCTCGCGCATGCGTAGACAGCAACGTTCCCAGGAAATGGCCGCCGCGATAGCCCAAGCCTTGAGCCAAAACAATACCTCCAGTTATAACATTAAGTCCTTTAACGCGGGTAACCCTCCAAAGTTCACAGGTCTTGAAGGAGCCACCGTGATGCTCCAATGGCTCGAAAAGATTGAAAACACTTTCCTCCATACCCAATGCCCCTCAGACAGACGAACCCTGTATGCTTCCAGTGTCCTGGAATCTAGAGCGCTTACATGGTGGAATGGAGTAGCTCATGCGCGTGGCGCAGAGGCTGCTTCTAGCATGACATGGGAGGAATTCAAGGAAATTCTGACGCGAGAATTCTGCCCTCCCAACGAAATTAAGCGCCTAGAGGAGGAATTCTGGAACTTGAAGCAATACAGCGGTGAAGCGCGCGAGTACGCGACGCGCTTCCATGAACTAAGCCTGCTTGTCCCTCATCTTGTTACCCCTTCCCGCCGAGCCATAGAGAAATTCCTTGGGGGTCTCCCCATGGAAATTCAAGATTCTGTATGGGCCAGGAACCCAGTAACCCTCTCTGACGCCATTGAGTTGGCCGCTGTGCTCAGCGACAACCATGTCAGAGCAGGAACCCTGTTCCTGCGGGGAGCTGAGAAGACCAAACTCACCAAGACTGCCCCTGAACCAACAGAAACCAAACCTGAACCCTCAAACCGTAACAACCTCAAGCGCAGGCGCAAGGCCTATGCGCTTACCAACCCACCCATAGTCCAGCAACCTGCCTACCAACCTCCAGTTTACACGCCTAACCCACTATCAGCCTACCCAACTCCCCCTATAGTCCACAACTATGCCTTAACCAATCCAGCACTCCCTGCCCCGCCAACTAAGAAACCTTACACAGGAAACCATCCCTTTTGCCCAACCTGTAGATTTCACCACCCAACCCAAACCCCGTGTCGACTTTGTACCCGATGTGGCCGTACTGGTCACCTTGCAGAAAACTGTAGAGTCCTTCTCGCCAATCCAATTGCGCCAACACCACCAGTCTACCCGCAGAACCCACAACCAACCTACCAAAACCCACGACCCAGATCGTGCTTTAACTGCGGTGATCCCAGTCATTTCCGGAACGCGTGCCCGAGACTACAAGTGCAAATCACACAAGCGAATCCGGTGAACCAGATTTCGAACCAAGTGACGCGTGGACGAGCTTTTAACATAACCGCGCACCAAGCGCAAGCGAATAATGACGTAGTTAATGGTACATTTTTACTTAACGGATTTTATGCTTCTGTACTTTTTGATACTGGCGCCGATCGAAGTTTTATCTCTCGCGCCTTCGAGCAGAAGCTTGCGCGACCGCGCAACGATTTAAAAGAAGATTTTTCAGTTGAATTGGCTAATGGTGAAATTATTTTAATAAACTCGGTGATTAAAGATTGCACGCTTAACCTTAACGAAAACGATTTTCTGATCGACCTCATCCCCATGCCTCTTGGAAGCTTTGATGTTATCATTGGTATGGACTGGCTCTCGAAGAATCGCGCCGAAGTTATTTGCGCCAAGAAGATGATTCGCATACCTCGAGAAAATGGTGATCTTCATATCTACGGCGAGAAACCCTCCCGCGGTCTTAAGCTTATGTCTTGCGCCGAAGCCCGAAGACTCCTGCGGAAAAGGTGTATTGCATTTCTAGCCCATGTGGTTAAACCTGCTGAAGAGAAGAAGCTTCGCGATATCCCTGTTGTGCGTGATTTTCCTGAAGTTTTTCCTGATGATCTTCCTGGTATCCCTCCCGCTCGTGAAGTCGAGTTTCGTGTTGATCTTGTCCCTGGTGCTTCCCCCGTAGCTAAATCTCCTTATCGTCTCGCACCCGCTGAGATGCAAGAATTGGCCAGCCAACTTCAAGAGTTGACTACTAAAGGATTCATTCGCCCTAGCTCTTCGCCCTGGGGTGCTCCGGTGTTGTTCGTTAAAAAGAAAGATGGATCGTTTCGCATGTGTATTGATTACCGCGAGTTGAACAAACTCACCATTAAAAACCGGTATCCCTTACCGCGTATTGACGACCTCTTTGATCAACTCCAAGGCGCCTCTTGTTTCTCGAAGATTGATCTCCGCTCTGGCTATCCCAGTTGCGCATCCGCGATGAAGATGTTCCGAAGACTGCTTTTCGAACTCGTTATGGCCATTTTGAATTCTTGGTCATGTCCTTCGGTTTAACCAACGCACCCGCCGTTTTCATGGATCTAATGAATCGGGTGTGTAGGCCTTTCTTGGACCGTTTTGTGATTGTGTTTATCGATGATGTTCTGGTGTATTCTAAGACCAAGGCCGAGCACGAGCAACATCTCCGATTGGTATTGCAAAAGCTTAGAGCTGAGCAACTCTATGCTAAGCTTTCCAAGTGTGAATTCTGGTCTGATGAAGTACAGTTTCTTGGTCATGTTGTCAACAAGATGGGTATTCATGTCGACCCATCCAAGATTGAAGCAATCAAGAACTGGATTACGCCATCCTCTCCTTCTGAGATCCGTTCCTTTCTGGGCTTAGCTGGTTATTACCGGCGCTTCATTTCGAACTTCTCGAAGATCGCTTTGCCTTTAACAGCTCTAACGCACAAAGGTAAACCGTATATTTGGGGCTCGAAGCAAGAAGAAGCCTTTCTAACGCTCAAGCGTCTGTTGTGTGAAGCTCCTGTTCTTGCGTTACCTGAGGGTAATGATGATTTTGTCGTGTACTGCGATGCCTCCAACCAAGGTCTCGGTTGTGTTCTTATGCAACGAGGCAAGGTTATCGCTTACGCATCAAGGCAACTCAAGGTTCATGAAAAGAATTATACAACTCACGACCTCGAACTTGGTGCAGTTGTTTTTGCCTTGAAGATCTGGAGACACTACCTTTATGGTACTAAGTGTATCCTTTACACTGACCATAAAAGCCTTCAGCATATCTTTGATCAGAAGGAACTTAACATGAGGCAACGCCGATGGAACGAACTCATCAGCGATTACGATTGTGAGATCCGGTATCATCCTGGTAAGGCTAATGTGGTAGCCGACGCGCTCAGCCGAAAACCCTGCCAGCTTAACTGTATCTTGCCGCGCACCCAGCTTCACTTCGCGCCGATTCAAAGCAACCTTGAATCGCGTATTCGTGACGCGCAGCGCGCATCCATCAGTAATGGTAACCTTCGCGCCGAGTTAGCGTGTGGCGCGGAAGCGCATTTTGTGCCTAATCTGAGTGGAATTCTCTGCTATCTCAATCGCATCTGGATTCCCTTTGATGAGAATCTTCGCGCTGATATCCTGAGTGAAGCGCACAAATCTCGGTATTCTATTCATCCCGGCGCTGATAAGATGTACAAGGATTTGCGCATTACTTATTGGTGGCCCGGTATGAAAAAGGATATTGCTGTGTTCGTAGCTAAATGCCTGACTTGTTCTAAAGTGAAAGCTGAACACCAACGCCCATCTGGTTTGCTCGAACAACCAGAAATTCCTACGTGGAAATGGGAAGGTATAGCAATGGACTTTATTACCAAGTTACCTTTGACAGCAAGTAAACATGATAGCATTTGGGTAATAGTGGATCGTTTGACTAAGTCTGCTCACTTCCTGCCCATTCGTGAAAACTACCGTGTTGAGCAACTCGCGCAGCTTTATGTCAAGGAAATTGTCTGCCGCCATGGTACTCCTTTGAGCATCATATCCGATCGCGATGGCCGTTTTATATCTCGCTTTTGGAAATCTCTCCAATCTGCACTAGGAACTCGCTTGGACATGAGTACGGCATATCATCCTCAGACCGACGGACAGTCTGAGCGAACTATTCAAACTCTTGAGGATATGCTCCGATCTTGTGTTCTTGATTTTGGAGGTAATTGGGATTCACACCTGCCTTTGATTGAGTTCTCTTATAATAACAGCTATCATTCCAGTATTGGTATGGCCCCATTTGAAGCACTTTACGGTCGTAAGTGCCGCTCCCCGATTTGTTGGAGCGAAGTGGGTGAAGCTCAAATCACAGGACCCGAACTTGTTCAAGAGACAACCGATAAAATCGCCAAGATCCGTGATCATCTGCTGACTGCCAGAAGCCGACAGAAGAGTTACGCAGATCGTAGACGGAAGCCTCTCGAATTTCAAGTTGGTGATCTTGTTCTCCTCAAGGTGTCGCCCTGGAAGGGTGTTGTCCGCTTTGGGAAGAAAGGTAAGCTTGCTCCTCGTTATGTTGGTCCATTTAAGATTCTTGCGCGTGTGGGAAAAGTTGCCTACAGACTTGACCTGCCGCCCGCGCTCAGTAATGTGCATCCAACGTTCCATGTATCCAATCTCAAGAAGTGTTTAGCTGACGAGAACCTTCACATCCCACTTGATGAAGTTCAAGTTGATGAAACTATGCATTTCGTTGAGAAGCCTGTTGAGATTATGGATCGCGAGGTAAAGCAAACCAAGCGCAGTCGTATCCCTATCGTGAAAGTTCGTTGGGAGTCCAAGCGCGGAGCCGAGTTTACATGGGAAAGGGAAGATCAAATGAAGATCAAGTACCCGCACCTGTTCTCTGCGCAACCTACTTCGAGATAAATTTCGGGACGAAATTTCTTAAAGTATGGGAGACTGTGACATCTGCCCCGATCCGACCTGACCCAGGTACCCGTTTCCCTTATCCGATCTCTTTCTTTTATTATTTAATATTTATTTATACTTATATTTTACTTTTAATAATAATAATATATTTTCCTTCCCGCCTCTTTCTCTCTCTTTCTTTCCGCCGTCCCCTCCCTCTTCCTTCTTATCTCTTTCCGCCTTCTTTTCCCTCTTGTCGCCGTCCCGCCCTTAAGCCTTGTTTCTCTCTCCTTACTCTTTGCTGTCCTTTGTTCCTTCCCGCCTAAGGTTGTCTGCGCAGCTCCACGCGCCAGATCCCTTACAAGGAATCCTGCGTGAAGACCACCTGTTTCAGCGATACGCGAGATGAACTCTTCTCGCAGCGCGCTAAGAATTGTAATTCTTCTCGCAGCGCGCGAAGGACGGTAGTTCTTCCCGCGACGCGCTAAGGATTTGTAGTTCTTCTCGCAGCACGCTAAGAATCGTAGTTCATCCCTCGACGCGCGAAGAATTATAGTTCTTCCCGCGGCGCGCTAGGAATTTTAGTTCCTACCGCGGCGCGCTAAGAAATGTAATTCTTCCCGCGGCGCGCTTAGAAATATAGTTCTTTCCGCGACGCGTTAAGGTTAGTTCTGTCTGCCTTCGCGCTCGCGCTCTCTTGACCTTTTGTGTCAGCCTTCTCGCGCTAAACCCTTTGAGTTTTCTTCTGTTGAATCTAGCCATTTGCTTTTGTGTTGTCTTATCTTTTGAGCTGTTGACCTAATCTGCTTTATGTCTGAAAAGTTACTTTCGGCGCAGCATGCGCACCAACCCCATTGGTTGACAGAAAAAGTGACTGACATAATCTTTTGAGAATCTGCTTTTGCCATGCTTGACCAGTACCTTTTTCTGAACCGCCCATGCCTTTTTACTGTTCCCTGACAGCTTTATCTTGCCTCTGCAGCTGCCATATCTTTTGATATCTTTTGCTTTTGGAATCTTTTACTTTTTGAGATCTTTTCCCCTTTTTCTAGGGATTGTGTTCCCTAGGGTTTCTCTATAAATAATAGTATTATTTTCCTAACACTACACACACAAAACACTTAATCTCTCCTGTCCTCCTCCTTGCTCTCTCTGCCGCCTCCCTCTCTGCCTCCGTCTTCCTCCCTGTTCTGCCCTGTTTTCCGGTAATATATATTATATATAATAACTTACTTATTAATTATGCTAACTTGTAATCAAGACTTAAAACCAATCATTAAAACAATAATCTTTAATTATAGGTTAACTTGTGCTTGTTTAAAGTTGGTTCTTGCTTTATCTTACACCGCATCGTTTATCAAGTGAGTAATCTCGTACCTAATCCCTTTTTGCTTTTAATGTTTTGGGATGATCATGTGTTCATACAAACTTAGAGTCTTAAACTTGTTTATGAACTTTAGTCGCGCAGTATCCCATGTGTTGAGGACGTAGACTTGGCTGTTTATTTGTATGTGTGGATCATTAACCGTCTTGTCGGTCTATTCCGCAGTTTTCATGGTACCATTAGATGAACACGGGAGAACTATCGTTTATGATTTTCTCTTTTGTTTACACATGCACAGTTTGTTTTGTTTGTGAGCTCAATTGTGAGCACTGGCAGTCTTATGAATCTTAGAGTTGGTCCCGATCAGATTACACCCTTGTTGAAAACCAGACATACACATGTTGCGCGCAGATTTATTGTTATCTATGTATTGTATTAAACTTGATTTCTCACCAACACGCAAGTGTTTGACGTTTTATTTTAACACATGTTCAGGTTTGCAGTAGCTGTTTTGGAGCTTGTGGACACGTAGGAAGTTTTCTTTATTTTTGACCTAGATTAAAATGTATCAAGACAAGTTATTGCTGTTCGGATATTATGATTTATAATATATTGATTTATGTTGATTTATATTATTTGTGTTTGCTTTGCGCGTGCGCGAATGAATGTATTTATTAAATATTGACACCCAATAGTGTCACGAGTAATGAAACAATATGTGGCGCCCCGATGTATAATCCGCCTTTGGTCGGGGTGTTACATAAAGACCGGCGGTATGTTTTCAAAATATTTTATGAACTTTTCTTTCATCACCGCAACAATATTTTCGAAGAGTTTGTTCTTCTCCGCAAAGCTTTTAAAAACACAAGACATATAGTACAATTCTTGCAAAACCCAACAACTAGTAGGGTAATAGACTCCCGATAATTTTGTTGTTGACTTTTTGAACACGTCAAGATACTCCAACAAACAACCGACTTGGACCCAAACACTTTCCGGAAACATATCGGCCTCGTGTTCTTCAACAAGATTGTTATGAAAAGCTTGTAAAGTTTGACGTTGAGCAAAAGCACACTTTAACATATGACAAGTTGAGTTCCAACGGGTTGGAACGTCCCAATTCGGCCCCAAATACTTTCTTTCAACCGACTTGCAATAGTTCTTATATTCAAGATGTCTTATTTTATCACTTTTAAAGACATCTTGTAACATAAGTGTAAAGTATTTTAAATCATCACAAATGTTTTCATTGTCAAGACCTATTTGAACAACCAAGTTGATGATATGTGCAACACATCGGACATGAAAAAAATCCCCGAAACAAGGTGGTGAATATTTAATGATAAATTTTTCAGCCGCCTTAGTATTGTTTGAAGCGTTGTCAAACGAAATCGAAAATATTTTATTTCTCAAGTTGTAAGTCGTTATAACTTCGTCAAGTAATTCAAACAATTTTTCGGCGGTATGTGGGAACATGAAGTTTTCAAAAGCGCTGGTGCGTTTCATCAATTGCCATGTCACCGGATCAACCCAATGAGCGGTGACACATATGTATGATTCGGGCAACCCGTGTGGTGCCGACCAAACATCGGTAGTTAAACTAACCATGGCTTCTAAAGAATGAAAAGACTCGATTAACTCTTTTTTAACACACTCCTACAACCTGATACAATGACTTCTTAAGGTAGTACGACTTACATGTGTGTATCTCGGTTGTAGAGTTTCGCGAATCAACGACGTCAACTCCGGGTCATCAAAGTGGTTAAACGGCAAACCTCGTTGAATAACGAACTTTGCCATTCTATCTTGAACTTGAGTCATGTTGTAACGAAATTGTAACACCCCAACCCGGAGCAGGCTGACGTGTCACTATTACAGATATCATAGACCAAACAAAAACCATTTAAATGAAATGAAAAGAATCCCATGGCAACCAAAAGAGTTAAAAACACTGGAAGAAATTCTAAGTCAAATTTATTAAATGCTTAAATAAAAGTAAATTAAATCAAGTCCTTATTCTTGAGCTTCATTTTACTCTCATCACTGATCTCCCCGATTTCCCGAATTACCTGATAGCAAATAAGACAGACACAAACAAGAAAATACGGCTGAGCCAAAAATTGCCCAGTAACGGAGAGAACAATAGTACTGGTAAAGACATACATAAGACAAAACACATACTGAAATAAAACTGAAACTATTGCGGATATAAAACCACGTTTTAGACCGAACTATAATTAAATGCGAAACATAATCCGATACACGATCAGGACGTAATCTGAATATACTCAAATTTAACCAAATGCATATACACATATCAAAACGGACCAGAAATATAGCGAAACAAAATATAATTACTAAAATACACGACGATGATGTTAAAATAAATAGGTCGCGTAATACGGAAGCACCCAGAGCCTAAACAGAGGGGTACACAGCTAGCTAGTCCATGCACCAAGGAGACGGTGTGGGTGGCGTGCACACATTGTTCCATCTCAAACAGAAGTCAGGAGTCAGGAGTCAGGAGTCGGAGCTAAGATCGATCTATACGCCTCTAAGTGGCCAAGGTACTACATGAGTACTTTCAGAGACGCCGTGAACTTTGATTACGCACTGTCACGATAAGTGCCATGTCGTTGACGCCCCAACGACAAGTTAGAATTTGCTCGGGTAACAAAGTACTAAAGATAACACCATATAACTAAACATATTCAAACCAGAACATGCAATAAAGAGTACAAAATAAATAATCTATTGCATGCTACAAAAATATATTATATAATATAACTGAACTCAAAATATAACTTTCGCGTAACAAAAATCCGTACTACAAAGTAACGGAATAGAGTCAATACTATAAGTAAACGAAAACAGAAACCGTAACGAAGTAACGGAATATAATTTATACTATGAGTGACAGAAACCAGAAACCGTACTACCAAGTAACAGAATATAATTAATACTAAGAGTAACAAAAACAGAAACCGTACTACGAAGTAACAAGAAACAGAATCCGTACTACGAAGCAACGGAATGTATATATAATACTAAGAGTAAACGATAACAGATTCCGTACTACGAAGTAACGAAATGTATATATAATACTAGAGTAAACGATAACAGATTCCGTACTACGAAGTAACGGAATATAATTAATACTAAAAGGAAACAAAAACAGAATCCGTACCTTAAACAAAAGTGAAAACCAAAGTAAAGTCAATGTTGTCCGCCAATTGTATGAGAACCTATGGTTTATTTACATTTTAATTTAGATATACAAACATAAATTACGATGCATGATTCGTTGATTTTTTTTCCTGGGATGACTCTTTTAAGAATCCATAAAACGTTTTTGGTCATATGCTTATTTCGGTGGTTTATATAAGATTATTAAAGCTTTCAAAAAAAAAATAACAAGTACCAATAAGTAAATATTGAACTTTAATTCTCTACCTCATTATAAAGGAATAAAGTAACTGGATTCGAAATATTATTTATTCATTTACTTATAATCACAAAGACTTTCATGTTTAATTTATTCATAAAACATCCAAGTTTCAAATTTTGATTTAAAGTCATAAGTACAGGCTGCCATATATATCATTATGGTGCTTCTGTTAACTTTAGCCTATATACATTAACATGCACGTGAACACTACAACCTATTAAATTTTAATCTGAAAATAGTCAGTTAGCAAGCAACACACGTGAACCCTTTTCCTCTTTTCTTTAATAACATGCATGGGTTATCAATAAGTATAGTTTCTATTTAAACAATTTTTTTCTATAGCCGGAACAAATCAACGATCATACGCCCACATCCGAACAACTAAATTAGGCGTACATGCCAGAGGAAAAGGAGCGGACGGTTACCTTAGCTGTCAAACAAGTCGGTGATGTACGTAAACGTGACAGCGACTAAATCGGTTTCTCTCAACAAAACAAATCGAAGGCGGAACTTGAACGGTGGTGGTACGTGATGCGGATGGTGACTTACTCGTGGAGGGAGAACGGTGGTCGGTGCTTGAGGGAACCAGAAACGAGTGGCAGTGCACGGCTTACGCCGCCGAAACTAAATGCAAACTAACGAAAACGGCGTTGGTGTCTGACTTGCAGCGGGCGTTGGTGGTAGTGATCAGGCGATGGTTTCTTGCTAGCGCATCAATGGATGGAGGTTGTGCGGTTATTATGAGCAAGGAGAGTTTTTATAGGAATATATATTGCCGATTAGAAATTTGAATTAAAGGTTTCGTCATCCAGATTTTTTTAGACTAGTTTGTTGACACAATTTAGACTTATTAATAGGAAAAGATTAAGTCAAGGCATTCAAATTATCTTGGTGTGGAATAAAACACGTGCCGATCGAATATTTGATTATATTCATGTTTCTATGTGACGTACTTTATTTAAATTATTAATTGTTTCCTCGTAATAGATTCTAATTGAAACATACAAAAAATATCAAAACTCAAATATAAGTATTCGTATACAATTTCTAAAATTTTAGAGTTATTAGACTATTACTATCTTAGAAGCATTCCGGGTTATTATAATTATACTCCCCTATAAAAAAAATTTCGTCCTCGAAATTTGTAAGACGGTGACACATACTTTCGGATATCACGGAAACGAAACAAACTTAAACTTTCATAAATTCAGACATGACAATTGCAAAGTCTCAGAAGCAAATATTGGGACATATAAAACAGAATTCATATGAAATCAAAACCATCCAAACTGAAATCACCAAGTGCTAAAATGGAAATAAATACGGATATTGGGAACGAATTGTATCCTCCATTTCCCATGTAGCTTCTCGTTCAGTATGGTTCTTCCAAAGAATCTTAACGAACGGAATAGTTTTCTTGCGCATTATGCGTTCTTGACGATCAAGAATAGCTTCAGGTTCTTCTTCAACAGATAAATCCTCGCGAATCTGATGGAGCGGATAGGTAACAACATGTAACGGGTGATAATTATACCCCCTAAGAAGAGATACGTGAAAGACCCTATGCACATGAGATAACTGAGGTGGTAAAGCCAAACGATAAGAGACTTCGCCAACTCTTTCAAGAATTTCAAATGGTCCGATGAATCTTGGGCTAAGTTTTCCCTTGATTCCAAAACGTTGAACGCCTCTACAAGGTGAAACTCGCAAGAATACCCGATCACCGACATTAAATTCCAAAGCTCGACGATGTCGGTCTGCATAGCTCTTCTGTCGACTCTGAGCCTCTTTTAGCTTCTCACGAGCAATGATAACTTTCTCATTTGTAATCTGTACCAACTCGGGCCCTTCAATAATTTTCTCCGTCTTCATATTGCGCACTCTTGATTCGAGAAATTAGATCAGGCTCAATCTGAAATCTGGCTAGATATCCATTGATATCACCAAAATGGAGACCAATACCCAATCTATCCAGATCATTGAGGATATGAGGTTGCAGCTGAAAAGAATTTATCGTTCCGGAACTCTTCCGACTAAGAGCATCGGCTACAACGTTTGCCTTCCCCGGATGATACTGTATGATAGCGTCGTAATCTTTTAGAAGTTCTAACCAACGTCTCTGCCTCATGTTCAGTTCCTTCTGAGTGAAGATATATTTCAAGCTCTTATGATCAGTGAAAATATCGCAAGTCTCTCCATTATTAGCTCTATGGCTAAGCTGAGGGCAATCTCTAATTCTGGGTGTTGCATCTCCACACTTGAAGCAAAGGCCTTCGGCTCTGTGACATAGACTCTTATGTGGCTTCCCACAAGTGGCACAAGGAGGGTCGTGGTTAGGTGGCGGGTTCTGTTGAGTTTGGTTTTGATTTCCTCCATTTTGAGACTGATTGTTATAATTCTTGTTTGAGCGTTGTCTACTGTTTCGGGGTACCAATGATTGATCATCAACATGAGAAGAAGATTGGTTAGGATCACTTTCCCTTGGGCGCTTGCGATCATCATTAGAAGCCTTCTAACGGTGTTTCTTATCATTATCAAGGTTCTTAACCGCATACACTATCTCGTTTATGTCATTAAAACGGAGGTTTAGGATAAACTTTCTATCACGATCACATGTGGCCCACTTGAAATGATTGGTTTGTTGCTCTTGAGTACCTACAGTCGGGCCCAGAAAACTAACCAGACGACAGAAACGGTTCTTAAACTCTACGATTGGCTCATCGTCTTCTTGAACAATATAAGAATACTCCCTCAGATATTCACTACGATCGGCATCGGTAAAATACTGCTGATAAAACAGGGTGCGAAAATCATTCCAAGCAAGTGTGGCAGCATAATTATCTCCTCCACGCGTAGCCTTCAGTGTTTTCCACCATCTATGAGCATCATCTTCGAGCTTGTAAGCAGCTAGCCGAACCTTAAACACATCTTCGACACCTAGCACTTCGAACAGTTTCTCGATATGTGCGATCCAGTTTTTAGCTTCTACCAGAGAACTAGCGATACTAAAGGATTTCGGCTTTTGCTTTTGAAAACGCTCAAGCCAGACATGAATACCAACAGGAGGATTGTTGCCTCCGGCTTTGTTGCCTCCGGCGTTGTTGCCACCCGCGTTGTTGCCACCAGCGCTGTTCCCACCGGCATTGTTGCCACCGGCATTGTTTTGCTGCAACTGTTGTATGATGTTAGGGACTATTTCCGCTATAGCTGCATTGACGGCGTTAGTAACAAGGGTCGCAAGAGGAGGGTCGTTTCCAGCATCATTCTCGTTTTGGCGATTCACACGTCTTCTAGGAGGCATCTGGAAGTAAGGTAACGTATGAATAGAACGATAAGGATTTACGGAATACGCGGAAGACGAAAAGGAAAATCCTAACTCGACGTCTACCCATTAACTCACATTTTTAATTATTTTCGTCTAAGTTTTCTACAAGAAAGAGCCTGGGCTTTGATACCATAACTGTAACACCCCAACCCGGAGCAGGCTGACGTGTCACTATTACAGATATCATAGACCAAACAAAAACCATTTAAATGAAATGAAAAGAATCCCATGGCAACCAAAAGAGTTAAAAACACTGGAAGAAATTCTAAGTCAAAACATCATGATCAGCTATTGACATTGTTAATCGATTAAGTTCTCTCGTTAGGTGACATCGACCGCAAGTAGGATTCAACAAATTTAATTTTGAAAAGCATCTTTCTACGTATTCCAGCCACAATAATACTGTGTATGTAACGTTCGTAACGGAAAATGATTCACGTGTTTTACAAAATGGACATCTCATATATATTGTCGTTAAAATACCTTAAATTCATCGCAAGTAATAAAGCAACAATGTTTGCTTCATATTTAATGTTATTTGTATCTTGTTTTAAAATACCCGTTATTTTATTTCATTAACAATGTATAGATGACTAGTCTAATTAAATGACTACCAGATGTAAAATACTAAAATGTATCATCTTGGTTAACCGCATTCTTGACGAGTTATCTTTTCCACAGTTATACACTTTGTATCGATGACAAACGTGTTTAATCGGTGAAAATTAGTGTTTTTTGAGTTAACATGTTAAAGTTGAGGAACCCAAACAACGGCATATATATAATTATTATATTAAATTATAACCTCTAACATGAACAAAATAAAATATGTTTTGCCATAAAACACTAACTAGCCTGTAAACCGTTTATTTAACATTTTACCATTGTATTCTTATAGTTAGTGTTTTACCTCTTGACATTTGTGTTATTTTGTTTATGAACTTTATAGAAAAAAAAAACTTTATTAACCAATTGATGATTATTTAACTATATTTTTACCCGTACACTAATATGTACGCGTAAGTAAACCATGATCGCGCCATCAAAATATACAGCAAGATAAAATGGTTGAGAATACTTCCAACACCCTTGTACGACTAATACAAGTACATTGTATAACTACTTCATCAAACACAAAAGTCGATACTAACAAAGATTAAATACAATCATTTTTAGTTATTATAATAACAGTCAATAAAATATGTTTATAAAATCACATGTATTTTGTAAAATTGAATAACTCGTATTATATGAAAATTTGTTTACTTTTTGGTCAAAAAGTGTGGTAGAATATCCCACAAAAGAAACACATCTAACATAGTTCCATCTAGAAAAATTGAGCACAAACAAATTTATATTTTGGAACGTAGCTTAATATGTGAAATAAAACAAAGACAACATCAAATCTATTACTAGTCAAACGTTAGTATGCAAAGTTGACTATGCTTAAAGCCATGGGGCCGTCATGTAAAGAACGAACTGATACAACTCATCAAAATGTAAAACACATACTTTTTAGAATAAACTCTTGAAATATATTATTGATCTATAAAATATCTCAAAAAACTATATCAATATTTCATCTAACCATAATCACAACTTTAATTAGATTATACACTTATAAATACCATGACAAGTTATATTAGATATGGATTGGAACTCTTTAATAAATAATAAATAAAACTCACATGTTTATCTACTAAAATAACTTTTTTGAAACTATTATCTACTTATATAATTAGCTATCACAAATTAAATACAACTCATTTAATTTTTTTTAATTAATTAATGCAATTGCATAACTCGAAATTCGCCCAACATGAACCGCTCTATTAGGCTCTTCGTTGTTGAACATAAAAAAAAGCGCTATGAGGTCCAGTCATCAAGTGACAACGTCGCCATACCACAACAACATAGTAATCATGACGACGCTCAGCCCTTTTGTCTCCTCTGACGCTATATCAATACTGGCACCATCCTCTCTCGATGGATGGGGTTCACTCCAAACTCACCAATCATATTCAACCACACACATATTTATTTACTTTTTTTTAGTTTTTTGTTTCAATTATTTTAAATGCTAGTTAAATCAAATTAACCCACAATAGGCTAGTTAAATTAAAACTCTAATACCTACGTTGCAGTGACGTGCCACGATAATTAGTTATTGCTAGTTATCTGACCATCTCACTAACACATAGCTTTAAGGGGCTAATTGGTAACCTCTTAATCATCATTAAGAGGGCAAAAGATTACATTTTAATAGTTCATAACCTCTTAATGTTTAATATATAACTTTAAGTTTAAATGATTAAAAGGTTATCTCTTAATCATTAAATGGTAGTCTGTTAATAACCTTAAAAAGGCTGCTAGACACCCCTTACTTTTTTATAACAGTCAGTGGAGTCCAACATCATTTTAAGTGATTATGATAAAATCGTATTAAATACAATAATAAGATTATATCGAGCTGTATTAATAGTTGGTGGGTTGTATTATTAACTAGGGAACCAATCTTTTGATTCTATATTTCTACACGTCACCCGTACCACTTCATATATATTTTTATCCTTTTTTTTTTCCTTTTTTTTTCCCAAAAAGCAACCTTTATTATAAACTGTCGATAAATAACATGTTACCGAAACAAAACAAAACAAAAAACCTAACGACTATATAACTGCATCAAGTTAAAACTACACCAATCACTCCAAGTTAACGACTTCTTTTTGAGACTATTGCTAAAACACAAAAACCCAAAGGCCTTGATGTCTTCCATAATCAATCTTGGGCAGGTTTCTTTGTTTGAGAAGTGGAGATTGTTTCTAGCCATCCAAATTCATCAACAAGCAACCAACACAGTTCCTTGGATAACGATAGAATGGAGATCACCTTTGTGTGTCAAGTTGTGGAGCACGAGCAAATCTCTAACCGAGAAGACAAATACATGATTAATCTTGCACCAAATACTAACAAGGTGCCAAACTACCAACAAGAACAAAGCAAGTACGTTGTTATTATCTTGAAGAAAATACAAGTGTTATCGAAGTAGAGATGCTTGTGTAATTTAAACACATTTTACGGGTAGGTAATCCTTTAGGTTCTTAATAAATTCTTTCGTTATACTTTTTTCAAGGGTAAAAATAGACTGCTATAATAAAACAATAACGACAAATGTATTTTTAGTTTTGAATATTCAAGATGTTAGTCAAGATGTTTGTGGAGTGAGATGCTTAAATACGGAAATACCCATTAGGGAAAAAGAACGAGGAAAGTGAACAAAGGTCGATCCAAGGTGGTGCACGATGGTTATGAGACCTCGTTTAGTTTAAGCGTCAGATGTATAAATTAAATAACACTATAGTTACAATGTTCTGAATTTAAAATAAACATCCAAATGATTTCAACCAAAATGGATTCGGAATAAGATGCGAAAAAATATTAACATGAGTTTACCGCTATCATTTTTATTAAAAGTAGTGGTGAGACGACAAACAATGGTCATGAGTAGTGTTGATTGATCTGGATGATTTTAAGCTTATAAGTTTTATAAAATGGACCTACTTTGACTTGTTATATAATTTAGTATTTTAAACATTTAGGGCTTTTGATTTGGGCTGGAGACCTATCAGTTGCGGAGCCACATGTTGACCATCGGGTTCGACCGAACCCGGTCATTTTCGGTTTTATATATAACTTATAATATCGAATTAACGAGCGAACCCATTATATTTCAGCGAGCGAACCCGGTTTCATTTCAAAATAAAAGGTTCGAACCCATGGATTATGAAAATTTTAGTTATTTTTTTTGGAAATGAATACCTTCTTTATAAAATATAAAAAGCTTAAAAAAACTATAAAAATTACTAACAAACATCATAAATGGACAAATAGTAACTCGTATATAGATTATAAAAAGATGCTCAAAGTTATTCATAGAATCGGTTAGTAAGCCAAATCAATTAATATTCTTAAACATAATCAGATGGGTGATGATTTAAGTAATCGGATGGGTGACGATTATATGGATGATGCTTGCCTTTGTTATATTGAATATGAGTTCTTTTTTAAAGTCACAATTAAATATGTTATGAATCGTTTTCAAAACATGAAAACGCGTATGGAACAACTATAATATGTTATATCTTTTTTATTTATTATGACTTTGTATTTTATTAAATGTTGTCGATTTACTTTTGTTATATTAATAGTATTGCATTTTATTTATGTGACCGAACGATCAACTTGACCCGACCCGATACATTTGGGTCCAAAAACTATGACGTCTGAAAAAAAAATCGAGCACCTAAAAACCCGAACCCATAGGATAAAATTCTTGGCTCCGCCACTGAGACCTATAACACCAAGAAGGTAACCGTATTATGCTCAGTGTCGAAGAAATGGTGTCGCACGATTAGTTGCGATATACCGCTTCGTATAGTATTTGTATCTAGTCAAGAACAAATCATGTGTCACTTTTGTGTTTATGAACAAGAAATCCAAAAGCATTACCAACTCTTCTTTCGACTCTATTATTTTAAACAATAACATATGACATACAATATACGAACATATAACATTTCTTAAACATTAGATGTAGACTATCATGTTGGTTGGTTGTACCGTTGGCTACTCTATACATGCGTATACATCAGCAATATTGGCCTATAGAGAATAACACATGGTGTCATATATATACTAGCTAGCATATGCCAACAAATCATGCATCTATATACGATTTTATACTATCAAATTAATAAAGAGGTTGATTAGAGCGATACATGTTCTACATATAACTAGCCTATTGTTTCATAGGGCCGTCCCTAGTAGGGGGGTATATACACACATATATATATATACATACATATTTTTTTTTCTTTCAAATTGAACTATTTAGCTCAAATGAATTAGTGAAACGGGTTGTAATATGTGAATATGAGATGGTTGTTTAGTCCTTTAATTATACAAAGTGCGTG
This sequence comes from Bidens hawaiensis, assembly GCF_021521415.1. NCBI lineage: Eukaryota > Viridiplantae > Streptophyta > Magnoliopsida > Asterales > Asteraceae > Bidens > Bidens hawaiensis. The sequence continues at coordinate 3,097,632 of NW_027491030.1, forward strand.
TACATATACACGCGCACACACACTAATTTGCATATTTAAAGGAATAAACAACAATCCCATATTCACATGATCACAACCCGTTTCACTAATTCATTTAAGCTAAATAGTCCAATTTGAAAGAAAAAAAATGGCTTTTGTGTGAAACCCTAGTCGGAATTATTAACGATTATTTAGTTTTTATATATGAATTGCCAACTTCGTATTTTAATATTTTACTTAGGGCCGGATCAACCCCTTTGATGCCCTAAAACGATGTTTAAAAATGAGGTCTTGTTGTAAAAAAGTTATATAGCTTTCATTCCATATAAATCAAGATATCATTGTTTTTTTTTATAAATACTACCTTTCAAAAGTTAATTTAGTTTAAACGTTGCTCAAATCACACACATTAATCCATATCTCAAATCCCAAATGTATAATTACTAGTTTTTGTAAGAATAAATATATGGATATGTATATTTATGTATGGCCTACATGATCATTTATATTATAATAGATCAAAGTTAATTAAATTATACCTTATAATTATGTTAGCTAGGTAATTGTTGATGGACCAAATTACCCTTTCTTGCTAACTAAGGGTTTCCCCTTGGATGTATATAAATATGGAGAGACTAATTAACATCACATAACCTAACCCTAAACCCTCACATCAGATTTCGTGAGCCTCTCTCCCTCTATATTATTCGGTTTCTCAAGAACCCTAATCCCCATCACTAATATACTTTCTAAAGGGGAACCCGACCAAGCTGACTGTCATGTCGTCTGGATCATACTCATCAGCCGTGGCCACTCTCTCTGCTGTGACAGGTATGTTTTAATTGTAGGTTTATCATAACATCCATGTTTTCTATTATATACATGAAAAACTGATCAACAGTTTTGTTTTAAAAATTTAAGGTCTTAAAGAACTGAAGACCTAAAGCTATAGCTTTATTTCGTTATACCAATTAACAAATAATGGCTATTAAATATTAATCATTCACGTCCAATAAGCTGACTCAGATTTACATAAGCCACCAAAGCATAAATTTCTCCCATGCAAACGTAAAACCACAACCTTTCTTTTGAACCAAATTTAAACACAAATCCATCGATCACCTCCAACAAGATGGAAGAAAATCCCGCCACCGATCCAAACGAAAAGCCTGGAATCGCTAGTCTAGTTGGCAACACGTTGCCTCGGCCTTCTTCGCATCTCTAGAGAGTTGTTCGTGTGTTAATTTAGCCACCGCTGATTCGGAGGATGAGGATGATATGATAGAAGAAGAAATTAATGAACAAGGGATCGTGGTCGCGGCGCCTTCAATCTACCGCTTCAATTAATGCCCAAGATTCTCCAGCGCCGGTCGAGAATCTCCCTGTTTGAATTGAATCTATGTTGATCGGTCGGTATGTTCGTCAAAGTGTTGATTAATGTACATAATTTGGTTGATTCGATTGTGTGTAATATAGGTTGTATCTTCTTGTTTTGTGAGATTGTGTTTATTTAATTGATGTTTATGGAATTTTACATATATAAACACATGGATGCATGTTTTTCTTATGTTAGTTCATGCAATCATTTGTTTGTTTCTACAAAAACATGATTCCAAATACCAATTTGAGCTTTTTAAACGCGGTGAAACTTTGTCGGTATCAGTTCAGTATGTTACGATATCAGTTCGTAATACATTAAAAACTTGTTGGATTTTTTGTGCAACGTGAAATAAAAAAGTTAAATTTGTGGGGTTAATTGTGTGAGCAGTAAAAGTTATAGTAGTTTGCACGGATTTCAAAACTACGCTTTGTTTATAGTCGTATATTTAAGACTATTTAACGGTTTGGATGTTTTTTTATAATCTTTAACTTTTGGTTTTATGACATATATGTTGTGTTTGTTTGAATATTTTGATGTTGTACGGACTTCAAATGGATGTCCGGAACACAATCATAAAGTAAATTTAGGCAAACTAGTTGTTCTGGTTGAATTCGATTAATACGGTTTGAATCGGATTGTTTGGTTTTAACCGAAACCAAACCGAATTGAATCAGATAGATTAGGTTTGATTGCGACCTTTTTGAATTCGGTTATGCTCGATTTCCGATTAGGGGCTGAAATCTCGTAACTTGACAGATCAAATTGAATAAATCGTTAACCCAACCGATGAACACACCTCTTGACTTTGTAACAAAGCCATTATCACAAAAAGCTATAGAGGGCCAGCACATAGTTTAGCAATCTATTCTATTATTCCCCTTAAACCCACAATCCTTATGAAATAAAAAATCTCATAGGAAGATATTGGGTTGGGCTAATGGGCTTCACAAATAATAACTATTGATTTGAACGGATGAAGTCATGAAACGATCCTCACAAAAGGACTATATTTTATAACTCATTAATATAAATGCTATACATAAACTTAAAAGAAAATACACAGAACGTGATTTACCTTCCTCATGTTAACCGTGAAACCGACCAACAGGAGACGAGACACCCAATGAGTCAATACGGGTTAAGGTTATCTAATATAAAGTCTGCTTAACGTGCAAAGTGCATGGAGGATTTCGACCAATTATTTAATTTAAATAAACACGCAGTGACATAATTGTATACATGGGAGCCTAAATTACGCACAATTGTTGATTTTGTTTTTAAGTTTCTCTACATTTTTAAACGTTGATAATAGGTTAGTTTTTTATTTAAAAAAAATAATAATAAACCATAAATTCAAGCATTTCATTCTCTTGAATTTGAGTATCTTTTTGCTATACTTTAAAAAAAATTATTAAAAAAAGCAGATTATGTAATTTTTATCAAGGTTGCGTAATTTTTACATAACTTGCGTTGTTATGTAATTTTTGTGCGTATAAGTTGCGTACTCACAATTTTGTCACCATATATCTTTTTTAACTGAAATCAAGGGGCATGATACATTCATATGCTTTGTGTGATAAGAAACTTTTTGTACAATAACCTGACCCTATAAATATAAAGCAAATGATAAATTATTTATTTGAACACCAGTACACCACCTTCGCCGCCCTTGAGAGCCCGTCCAAACCATTAAGCCTGAACCTGTGTTTTGTCCAATGCGACCATACATATTAAAGTTGACATTCTTGTTTACTTGTAAATTGTTTGTAAAGGGTTGTGATATGACACAATATGCCATATTCTTGATGTGTGCTTTGCTTACTTTTGTTTTAATCCGTCATTTGTGTTCTAGTGCTTTCCGGTCTAGACATTATGGGCATGGGCATTATCATTTGATTAATGGGGTCAAATCATGATTTATATTGGACTATTATGTCTCATGTTTTATATATTATCTTTGATATACATGTGTTTTGTTGTAGAGCAATGAGATTTTTTATTAGTTAGAAAACCCATATAGAACATTTATAACATTTTTTATTTATTTTAAATGACTATGTATTTTATTAAAGGTTAGAAGACGCATTGTGTTATGATAATGATAGTATTGTATTTTGTTTATCTGACTCGAACCAACCCTATCTGTAAAAATTTTGACCCAAGAAAAAAATCAAATGCCAAAAATCCTAAACTTATAAAAAAAAACTTAGCTTAAACACAACACCACTTACTACACCTTTGTACCTAATCTATGTTAAACTTTTAGCGGGTGAATCAAGATTACGAACACAAGATTTGTAGAACTCTCTACGACTCTTTTATTAAGAAAACGACAAATGTAAAAAACTTAATAATTTTTGATACAATGTATGGCTTATATAGAACCCATACATGACTAATCCTATACTAACTGAAATACGCAATTTGAATCCAAAACAAATAGGATTAAATAAAATAAGACTACCTTATCTTATAATAATAAACTAATTATTATATTAAATATTCTCCGAGATTCTAGGAGCCTCCAATTTGATTTGGTGTTGGATATGTTTAACAATCTATTATTCCTGGCTATATCAAACCAAACCATTGTACATGTATAAGACGTCCCAACGTAGTGGGCGTCTTCATGGCTATATAAAACCAAATTTGGTTTGGGCGATGTGTATGAAACGACCCTTAATTCATCTTTTCTGAAAAAAATTCTTTCAGCCAACTGAATAATAATCATTGTACATGATCTAATAATAATTGTTATAGATAATAAAAATGAAAAGAAAAACCGGTATACATGTATTTAATTCTCTTGTTTCATCATGATAAATTGATAATTGACATGAACCAAAAGGAGCATGAGGTCCAGACCACTCTAGTCAACGTTCCAAGGGCTGAATACTTTTTGCTTCATTCTTATCCCTGTCCTTTCATATAGTGTGAACTTCGTCTTTACTTTTGTGTGCAACTGTGGACCTTAAATATTTATTAATTATATATTTATTAAATAACAATAACACTATTTATCTTTTAAAATCATCAAATACCAGTTTAATATAAACTCAAGTTATATATTATTAAGTTTTCGGTTTATGTTTGCATTAATCAAGTTATAAGAGGCCAAGAGGGTAAAGTATAATATTTGTTGATTATTTAACTTCAATTATATTTATCAAGTTTTTTTTTTAATTTATATAAATAAGTAAACAAAATATAAAAGGCAAGGTAACAATAAATCTTAAATGCTTGAATTAAATTCGAATCTGAATTGGTTTTGTTTGCACTATATTTAAAAGCTTGAATTAAACTCGAATTTGAATTGGTCTTGTTTGCACTAGTTTTAAGTTTTGACTGAAGAGTAAAATCAGTTTTCTTGTTTAACGTGAAAACTTAACGAACATGTTAATACATTGCTAACCAATAAAACAAGGTAAAGGGTAGTTTGTGTTAGATGTGTGGTGAAAACTGGATTTAAACCTAAAATATTTGCTAGAGTTAAATCAGTAAAATCACTTATCAATTATTATCACCCCCATTATTTGAATGTTAAGATTTTAAATTAACCAATTATATGGTGAGTAAGGTAACAAACTCTTCAATTTGGAAAGTATGGTAACCTAAAACATAAGAAAGTGGTGAAAACTGGATTTAAACCTAAAATATTTGCTAGAGTTAAATCAGTAAAATCACTTATCAATTATTATCACCCCATTATTTGAATGTTAAGATTTTAAATTAACCAACTATATGGCGAGTAAGGTAACAAACTCTTCAATTTGGAAAGTATGGTAACCTAAAACACAAGAAAGTCGTCCATACGAATAAATATAAATCACATAATCTCTATATTGTATACAAGGGTATGATATATGAAATAGTAAATAAGAAACAAACAACAAAAGTAAGGAGTAATGTGAAAGTATTCCAAAATATCATTATCTGTCTAGATGAAGATTAATTATTAGATACGTCTAGCTATTTAATTGGGTAGTTGGGGGAAAAGTTATAGATTTTCATTAAAAAGGAAATAAAAATGAAAAGAAAAACCGGTATACATGTATTTAATTCTCTTGTTTCATCATGATAAATTGATAATTGACATGAACCAAAAGGAGCATGAGGTCCAGACCACTCTAGTCAACGTTCCAAGGGCTGAATACTTTTTGCTTCATTCTTATCCCTGTCCTTTCATATAGTGTGAACTTCGTCTTTACTTTTGTGTGCAACTGTGGACCTTAAATATTTATTAAATAACAATAACACTATTTATCTTTTAAAATCATCAAATACCAGTTTAATATAAACTCAAGTTATATATTATTAAGTTTTCGGTTTATGTTTGCATTAATTAAGTTATAAGAGGCCAAGAGGGTAAAGTATAATATTTGTTGATTATTTAACTTCAATTATATTTATCAAGTTTTTTTTTAATTTATATAAATAAGTAAACAAAATATAAAAGGCAAGGTAACAATAAATCTTAAATGCTTGAATTAAATTCGAATCTGAATTGGTTTTGTTTGCACTATATTTAAAAGCTTGAATTAAACTCGAATTTGAATTGGTCTTGTTTGCACTAGTTTTAAGTTTTGACTGAAGAGTAAAATCAGTTTTCTTGTTTAACGTGAAAACTTAACGAACATGTTAATACATTGCTAACCAATAAAACAAGGTAAAGGGTAGTTTGTGTTAGATGTGTGGTGAAAACTGGATTTAAACCTAAAATATTTGCTAGAGTTAAATCAGTAAAATCACTTATCAATTATTATCACCCCCATTATTTGAATGTTAAGATTTTAAATTAACCAATTATATGGTGAGTAAGGTAACAAACTCTTCAATTTGGAAAGTATGGTAACCTAAAACATAAGAAAGTGGTGAAAACTGGATTTAAACCTAAAATATTTGCTAGAGTTAAATCAGTAAAATCATTTATCAATTATTATCACCCCATTATTTGAATGTTAAGATTTTAAATTAACCAACTATATGGCGAGTAAGGTAACAAACTCTTCAATTTGGAAAGTATGGTAACCTAAAACACAAGAAAGTCGTCCATACGAATAAATATAAATCACATAATCTCTATATTGTATACAAGGGTATGATATATGAAATAGTAAATAAGAAACAAACAACAAAAGTAAGGAGTAATGTGAAAGTATTCCAAAATATCATTATCTGTCTAGATGAAGATTAATTATTAGATACGTCTAGCTATTTAATTGGGTAGTTGGGGGAAAAGTTATAGATTTTCATTAAAAAGGAAATAAAAATTCTATACAGAATCATAAAGTAATAAAGTGTTTATTCAGATAACCCTCTATAAAAGATACTATATGCATTTTTATTATAGAGGACAGACTTTAACAAAAGTTTTGTTGATATTTAAGTGTTTAAAGAAATAAAGATCAAGAAATAAACTTATTATTTTAACAATACTACAATGATAGTGTGTTTTTGAAAGCTTTTGAGTTTTTGGCTTTAACTTTTAAATATTATAATGATGGTTATTAACTTGTTTTAACTTTTAAGTAGTAGAACCGATGCCCGAGAGAAATGGAATCATTGTGACGAATTATGTAAAAGACAAAAATGAAGCTAAACATGCAAATAAATAATAAGGAGTAAAAGTAATTTTTTAAAAGGAACCATTCTTTTTTTTTTTGATCGATAAATTTTTTGTATTTAGGCTATCGTACTCTTTATATTTGGAGAGCTCTGATGTCCTATTCTGATCAGATTATGTTGTCTTAACAGAGCCTATGTTGGCATCAGAGTTTGGCTTGGGAAATCCCCTGGAAAAACCATACCACCAACTGTCACCTGACAGTCGTGCCGCAACAAGAGCATAACTCTCTGGCGTAACACACGATGGGACGAAAACCTGGGTGTGCTCATAATTCGAATTGACAACCTTGCACAGGGCCTAACTCAAATCATTCATTGTCAAATCCACCCAAATTGATAGAAGTGAAGATTGAACTTAAGTCTCCACCGAAAAACTTAAGCTTTTCTATCACAAGTCACAAGTGATGGATTTAAAAGGACAATAATTAGAATTTTCTTTATATAAAATATATAATAGAAGTTATTGTATAAGTCTAAGTAGGGATGAACAAATTTGGTGCAGGTACCTGATACTAAGATCGGTATCAAAGTTTTAAGTTTCGGGATCGGTACGGTACTTGTATTTCTTGAATTTTACCTTTAATATCGGTACTGTCCTGGTACCGTACCGAGTATTTTGGTACCGGTGTCAAAATTGGTGATATTAGAGATCCGTATTTTCGGTACCGGTACGATACGGAGCTTATCCCTAAATCTTTGACCATAAGTTCAACGATAGAGGAAGTATTTGGTTGACTACGGATCTTTTGAGTGGGACCACATGCCTACTTGATCACTTTACACCCTTCCCAATAGTCAAATTTTATTAAATAAAGTCTTCTTTGGGCAATCCTCAACTTGCGGTTTGAGCATATAAATTATAAAGGGTAGGTATCTAAATAAACCGAATGAATTCGAAAGATATAAAGATATGTTTGCGTATATTCAGTTAACTTTAATTGAATACGAGCATTTATTCAGACATATATTGAGAGCATGATAAATAGTTATTTTAATTACATCCAAACTTAAGGGATTGTTTTAAGAAGTCATACCCACGATCAAAGTAATTAATAAAAGAACAAAACTAAACGCCACTTTATTTTTTGTTCCATAATAACAATTAATAAAAGAACAAGACATTTTTCCTTCGGTCTGGTGCGATTGGATTAGTGGTATTTTGTTGGCGACCAGATCATCTGTTCTTGTTAATGGATCTCCTACATTCGAATTTGGGTGTCATAAAGGCATTCGTCAAGGTGACCCGCTATCGCCTTTTCTTTTTATTATTCTGATGGAGGCTTTTTCAGGTATGTTGAAACAAGCCTGTGATATAGGTGCGTTTCATGGTATTACTCTTCCTAATGAAGGTCCTACTTTATCCCATCTTTTTTATGCGGATGATGCTATGATTATGGGAGAGTGGTCTTCTTTTAATTTTGATAACTTGAAACGTATTCTTCGCATATTTTACTTGTGTTCGGGGCTAAAGATTAATCTCCATAAATCAGTGTTATTTGGAGTAGGTGTAGAAGATGGTGAGATCGATATCCAAGCTGGTTTCATGGGTTGTAAGCCGGGTAGAATCCCGTTTTCTTATCTAGGGATTATGGTTGGCGCTAACATGAATAGGGTGGTTAATTGGGAACCGGTTGTGTCCAAGTTCAAGAAGAGGCTTTCTAAATGTAAAGTTAATTCGTTATCTATTGCCGGTCGGTTAACCCTTATTAAATCGGTGCTGGATAGTCTTCCCACTTATTATTTTTTGCTTTTTAAGGCACCCAAGAAGGTTACCAATGATTAGAAGCCTTGATGAGAAGGTTCTTATGGGGTGGTTCGGATGAAGTGAGGAAGATGTCATGGGTGGCTTGGGAGGTAGTCACCAAACCTATAAAAGAAGGGGGTTTAGGTATCGCTCGTTTAGAGGTTAATAATCAAGCGCTGATTACTAAATGGCTTGGGAGATTTCTTAATGATCATCACGCGATGTGGAGAAGAGTAGTGTTGTCTATTCACGGGTCCTCGCGCTGTTGGGGGCTTGCTCCGGTTAATAATGGGGTTTCTGGGGTTTGGAAGAATTGTGTTATGTTTTGGAACAAATTTAAGGTTGATGGTTTGGGTTTTAATAGAGTGATCCGGGCCACAGTTGGGAATGGTCGCCAAGTTCGGTTTTGGATGGATTTGTGGTTGGGTTCGGCGCCGATTATGAACAAGTATCCGTCCTTATATGCGGTAGAAAAACATAAAAATGTCTTGTTAGCAGATCGGTTGGTGGTCACTGGATCCTCTCGTCGCATTGTGTGGGATTGGCTTAGAGTTCCTTGCTCCCAACAGGAGGTGATCGAGAAGCAAGAGTTGGAAGATCTCCTTCAAGGGGTGGTGATGGTTGACCGTGAAGATTCATGGTCTTGGGCGGTTGGTAGCTGCAAAGAGTTCGAGGTTTCGTCGATTAAAAGATGGATGGTGCGGTCCGTTGTGGATGCTGGGAGTTTCGGTTTTCAATGGAGCGATTGGGTTCCGAAAAAATGTAATATTTTTATGTGGAGGGCCGTTCTGGATAGTCTTCCAACCAAGGAGGCTTTAGCTAGACGACATTTGCATTGCGATGATCATAGTTGCGCTTTATGTGAGAGTAATGAGGAATCGCTCGAGCACTTGTTAACCGGGTGTTTCATTTCTATGGCCGTTTGGAATGCGATTGGTTCATGGTGCAACATCCCTAGATCTTTTGTTTTCCATGTCAATGATTTGGTGGAAGTGCATAAGGTTTGTGGTGCGACGGGGAACAAGAGATTGATTATTCATGGCATTGTCATCATTACTTGTTGGAGGATTTGGCGGGCTAGGAATGAAAAGATTTTTTCGGGCAAGAACACTAAGGTGGTAGAAATGGTTGCGGATATAAAATCTTTGGGTTTTCTTTGGTACAAAAATAGATCTAAGATAGGGGTAGTGGATTGGAAAAGATGGTGTTTATTTGATGTAACGTGATTGTTGTTTTTGGTTTTTGGATTTCGGCGTCTTTCTCCGTCTTGGGGAGAGTCGTTGGTTGTGTTTGTTTTTAATGAAAGTCAATTTTCAAAAAAATAACAATTTATTTCATTTAGCAACTAAAGTCGTTTGGTTCACAAAATATGTTGTAACAGAATTTAATATTGAAATGGAAATGGAAATGGAAATGGAATTGGAATTGGAATTGGAATATAGAAGAAATCATTTGAAAATCTTAATGTGTTTAGTTTGTAACCTTTTAATTTATTAATATAATTGGAATTCTTAAAGGCTAAAAGACAAAAATACCTAAAGGAAAATATGATGTTAATTATATTTAGCTTTAACGTCCCTTCTCATTGTCATTAAATTCATCTACATGATCCACTATAATCACTAATCAGTAATCACCGTGGCTAAAACCAGCGTTGCTCATTTTCTTTACACAATTAATGATCGTCATTTTGGAAGAAACTACCCATCGTAGTATATATTTCGATCTCAAGTTCTTGTTCATGTAACTTTTTAGACTAACACAATTGTTGTTTTGAACTTGATCTCTGCATCTATTTCCTTTGATTTAAGTTGATGTCGAAGTTTAAATTTCAATTTCAATTTATGATATTCATCAATCACTTTTTGAATTCGGCTTCGATAAAGGAATTAATATATTGATTCGTTGGTTTTTTTAATTTCAAATTTTTTTCAATGTTTTTTATTGCAGTTTTTCATTTCAACTTTTATAAAAATGTTTTTGTTTTTATTCCACGCAAGATATAAATGGAAAAAATGTTCTTGATTAAGAAGAATTGTGGATCAAGATATTTTGGTCATTTGCCAAATATTCCAATAAAATAAAAACTCTCCTTGCGTAGGTGAAAAGATTATTGAATTCCATCAAATAAAGGAAAACATATTGCGGACTTAATTGGATAAAGTTTTTATATAAGTAACAAATTCTTTATGGAATATGATAATTAGGATTAATTTAGTAACTAGTAATTTAATTGAAGACAAATTAGAACTAATTAAAGAGTGTTACTTTTTATCTCAAGTTGTAAAAAAGAAAAAGAAAAAAGGTTAAAAGCCATTGTGTAATGCACATGACTTTGTGTTTAAAGTAATAAATTGATAATGTTTGACTTAAAGGGTGATTTTTTCAACTCCCAATATGAAATGATAATAATTAGATTTTGTATTGTTCTTTTTTTAAGTTAGATTTTGTATTGTTAATCTAACTATAATGAAGGAGCCATGTTTATCAGTTTATGTTAATCTTTTTAATTAAACAATTTGCTAAATCAAAATCACATTGCACGCTTAACCAATCTTCAATAACCCACCAACCTAATAGACACGTTTACGAGTAGATTACTACCCCTGTATGCTAACCCATTTGACATATTTAGATAATTAAATTGAACCATCGTGTTTGGATTACATGATTTAAAACACACAAGTTATGAACTTAGGATTGATATATTTCATACAAATAAATACATGAATCATTTTCAAACAAAATAATCCGATTAAAGAACCTGACCCATTTAACACCCTTAGTTCATTGCATTTTCTAATTTATTTTTTTGAACAACAAACGAATCCTCAAAACGAGTTACCGACTAAATTCACCATATCGAGATACACTTGCCTTCCAATACGGGGAAAACCCTCACCTAAAGACAATGCTTGTGAACACTCGCTCGAATGCACGACAATGCGATGAGATAAAACATGTCCAGTTCAATGATCCAACCAATAAACGCTATATTCTTACCTAGTCTTCCGTCATCAAACGACTTAACAATGAAATACAAAATTTCTCACTTGCAAGTCTACTACAACCAAAAGTCCTAAACAACTAAAAAAGTAGCCAAATTTAAATTTTAAATTAAAATTGCAAAATAAATAAAAAAAACATAAGTGGGTAAATAATGAAACAAACCAAACGTGTAACACACCAATTATTATCCATAACAAACTCTTAAACCTATGCTGACATCTATCCAACCAATCTCCCTATAAAACCATTCACAAACCCCTCTTAATAATAATAATATTATTATTATTCATTCATCTTCACTCTTAACTCTCAACATGGCCGGAAAACCCATTGACCCGGCTGCCGGAGATCCCGACGGTGACACGTGTCCGGTCAAAGAAGTTGACTTAACTGTTCCAAAAACAGACGACACAAGTGTTCCAGTACTTACATTCAGAATGTGGGTGTTGGGTATAACAACATGTGTGTTGTTGTCGTTTGTTAACCAGTTTTACTGGTACCGTACCGAACCGTTGTCCATTAGCTCCATAGCCGCGCAGGTTTGTTTTTTTTTTTATCTTAAATATTTTACATCAATAATTCTAAACTACTACTTTATGCCAAATAGGCCTTCGGGTGATAACATAATATTTTTTAACAGAAAAATATTACTTTTACACTACTTTACGGTTTACACCAGTAATTCTAAACTTTTGTGCCGATTGGTCACTTTATAGCTTGAGTGATACCGTATTTTTAATAGCAAATGTTGTTTCTACTCTGGTTTACACCAATAATTTGAAACAACTTTTTCTTTTTACTAGCAGAAATAAATTTTTATCTAGTTGTTTGTGGTCACTTGATGGCTTGAACCATAAACTATAACTTTTTAACGGCAATGTTAATTTTACTCTACTTACACCAATAATTCGTAATTTTTTTATTTTTGGATTGGTCACTTTGTGGCGTGAACCATAACCAATTTTTGTTAATGAATGTTACTTTTACTTTACTTTACACTAACAATTGCGGAGTATTTTATTGCAGCCACTTTCATTTTTTACTTTTTTATTTTCATATTTCTGAATTTATTTAACAACAAATATTACTTTTACTTTTCTTTACACTAATAATTATAAACTATTTTATTGCTAGGTGGCAACTGTGCCGATTGGTCACTTGATGGCACGAACCATAACCAACAGAGTGTTCTTCAAAGACCGATGGTGCGAGTTCACGTTGAACCCGGGTCCGTTTAATATCAAAGAACATGTTTTGATCACTATTTTTGCGAATTCGGGTGCGGGTTCTGTTTATGCTACGCATATTTTGAGTTCAGTGAAGTTGTTTTATAAGAAGGAGTTGGCGTTTCTTCCTGCGTTTATTGTTATGCTTACAACTCAGGTAAAATGTTTTTACTATTATTTCATTATAAAATATAATTTACATCAAGACAGAAGACAAACGGAAAGGGGTGTGTGTGTGGGATATATTTTTTTGATTTTTTGGAAAATATTAATGAATTTGTTATTTTTGAATTATTTGAATTTTTAAGTTAAAATTATAAAGAAATCTTTATAAAAAAGATGCATTTAATATTTTTCTTTATATATATTATTTACTTTTGATTTTAATGTCTAATGGTTCTACTATTCAAATAAATCTTATTTTGGAACTTGATTTTTCATAAACCCGAAAAATACCCATAATGCATTATTTATTGTGTTTATATTTATAATTTTATTATATAAAAATATCCAAACTTTTAAACTCCAACAACCCGAAAACCGACGCGATGAACACCACTAATTATGTAATGTGTTTAAATGTTGTAGGTTTTGGGCTTCGGTTGGGCTGGACTTTTTCGGTGGTTTTTGGTGGAGCCCGGTGAGATGTGGTGGCCTTCGAACTTGATCCAAGTCTCCTTATTTAGGTATGTGTTGAAATTATACAAAAATTACCCGTTGACCCGGTTTATTATTAGAAAAACCAAAATTTAAATTACAAATTATATTTTCAAGCAGGATTATCAATTTATCATTCTAACCCAATTCAAAATAGTGATTTTACAATTAATTTTGGATTCAAATAATATAAAAAGGTATAATAATAGTTTTATTAATTTTAAGTTTTAAATATTTTCTTTTCTGTTTAAAATACATCATAAGCATATCACATCAGTCCATTAAAATTATTTATGCTTTATGCTAATTAAATTTTACATTAAAATTTTCTTATTATTTTTTTTTAATATCATATAATGTTAATATTAATTTTATATTATATAACAGGTCTTTGCATGAGAAAGAGAAGAGACCAAAGGGAGGCACCACAAGAACACAATTTTTTGTTATTGTCATGATCTGCAGCTTTTCTTATTACATATTTCCAGGATACTTTTTCCAACTATTAACATCAATTTCCTGGCTATGTTGGATCAACAAAAAGTCGGTTCTCATTAACCAGCTGGGGTCGGGCCAAAGCGGGCTTGGGCTTGGCTCATTCGGGCTGGACTGGTCCACCATTGCAGCCTATCTTGGCAGCCCTTTAGCTAGCCCATGGTTCGCTACAGCGAATATAGCCATCGGCTTCTCGTTAATGATGTTTGTGGTTGCACCTTTGACTTACTGGAATAATGTTTATCGGGCCAAAAACTTCCCGTTTTACTCGATGGATCTTTTTAGAGTGGACGGGTCGAGTTATAATACGACTGCGGTTATTAATTCAAACTTTCAGCTTGATAAGATTGCTTATGAAAAACAAGGACATTTGTACATTAGTTCGTTTTTTGCCATGACGTATGGGCTCGGGTTTGCTACATTGTCCGCAACTGTTGTTCATGTCTTGCTGTTCCACGGACGGTATGTATACGCGCTTATATTCTGGTTTTTTAACATGCATTTTATCGCTTTAAACAAAAGATTACAACTTTTTTTTATTATGATGTTTTAACACGTTTTTTTTCGCCTTTAACCAAAGATTACAAATTTTTTTGTTAACAATTTAACCCGGTTTTGTCGGCTTAACAAAATGTTTTTTTTGATTTTTTAACATGGATTTCTATCGCCTTAACAAAAGTTTACAGCTTTTTTTATTATGATTTTTAAACACAGGTTATATTTGTTTAACGAATGATTATAACGTTTCTTTTTATTATGATCAGGGATATATTAGATAAGATGAAAGGTGCGTTTGGGAACTCCGAAGCTAAGAAAGTTGACGTGCACACGAGGCTTATGCAGGCCTATAAACAAGTACCAATGTGGTGGTTTTTAGTTATTCTTGTGTCGAATATCGCGCTTATATTATACGCGTGTATGCATTATGCTGATACTCTTCAGTTACCATGGTGGGGTGTGTTGTTAGCTTGTGCTGTTGCTATAGCCTTCACACTGCCCATTGGTATAATTGCTGCAACCACAAATCAGGTACACAAAATTACACAGTTGACTTTTTTTAAGTCAAACCTGTTTGTTTACAAACTCAGTATTTAATAATCGAAGCTGCAATTTTAATCTGTTTGACCAGGCTTTTAAAAAGTTCTTGCTTTCTGTTGTTTTCAGGCACCGGGTCTGAATATTATCACCGAGTACATGATGGGTTATTTGTACCCTGGGCGGCCCGTTGCAAACATGTGCTTTAAAGTCTATGGGTATATCAGCATGGTTCAAGCGTTGACTTTTATACAAGACTTCAAACTCGGACATTATATGAAGATCCCGCCTAGAGCAATGTTCATGGCTCAAGTAAGTTTAGACTTTAGACATTTAATAATAATAATAATAATAATAATAATAATAATAATAATAATTTGTTATGAAACATGTAACATAAATGTGACAATGCTATTTTTAATATTTGTAGGTTATTGGAACGGTTATATCGGTTATTGTATACCAAGTAACCGCGTGGATGCTAATGGCAAGCATACCAAACCTCTGCAACACTGCACTGCTGCCAAAAGACAGTCAATGGAAGTGTCCAATGGACCACGTGTTTTATGACGCTTCGGTCATATGGGGTCTAGTGGGCCCACAAAGGATCTTTGGTAACCTCGGGGTCTACTCGGCTATCAACTACTTTTTCTTAGTCGGGGCGCTTTTGCCATTTTTAGTTTGGATAGCGCATAAATGTTTCCCGACAAGATCTTGGATCCGGAACATACACTTCCCAGTGCTGTTGGGTGCCACTGCAATGATGCCACCCGCTTCTGCTGTCAACTACACGAGTTGGTTACTTTTGGCGTTTATTTCGGGCTATGTGGTTTTTAAGTTTTACCCCGAGGCGTGGCAAAGATATAACTATATTCTTGCGGGTGGGCTTGATGCTGGGACGGCTTTCATGAGTGTGTTTTTGTTCCTCGGGCTACAAAATTCGGGGATATCGATTGATTGGTGGGGGAATAGTGGCGAAGGGTGCCCGCTTGCTAGTTGTCCAACCGCTCCCGGGGTTGTGGTCGATGGTTGTCCGGTTTTCAGTTAGTTAGTTAGTTAGTTATAACAATGTCTTGTTTTCATTATGTTTTACCACTTGGATTTTTTATTTTTATTTTTATTTTTAATGATTGGGAATAGAACTTGGTTAAGTGAATTTTATTGATGGTTTCAAATTTAAGTACAGGATATTAAGGTTGGATGTGAATTGTTATTATCAGGGTATAAAATTATTAATTAGATATTTTAATCACTTTATTTCCTAAAATTTTATTCCCTAATAGTTTTAAATGAAGGTGTTTATATTAATACTACATAGGTACGGTTTGCTACCGTTTCACCCTCCCGACCCTGTGGTGGGATCTTACCGGATGTGTTTGTTTGTTTGTTTGTTTGTTAATTACTATAATATATAAACAAGAACTTTGGTGCCGCAAGTGGTACCGTGTTGGTCAGGGAATATTGTTTTTTATTTGTTATTTTTTTAGTTCAGTTACTATAACAATCGTATTGTTTTTAGTTCCGATACCAACATGAAATAAAACCTACCGAGTTCGCACAGACTAGTGACCTTATTTAAAGCCCATGACCGACAACGTTCAGGTTTTACCAATGCTCAAGTTTACCGACCGACAACCCCCCCCCCCCCCCCAAAAAAAAAATTGGTCGTTGGTCCACCACAGTTTTTATATTTTTTTCGTTTTTAAGTTCCGTATCGTAACGTACGTTATAAAAAACCGACCGAATTTGGCCTTAATGCTCGGGACCGACAAGCTTAGGTTTTACCACATCCCGGATTCGCCAACCAAATAAACATCATCTTAAATATTTTGTTTTTTTAATATATATTAATGTTTTTATATGTTAATTTGACGAGTTAATTTTTGGGTTTATCGCTCAAATTTTATCAATGGTGCCTATATCTTAACGAATGCAGACAGTACTGACCGAATTCGTGTTGACTCATCGTCGTAACGCCCGGGTTTTACCAACGCTCGAATTTCAATGCAGGGGTTTTACCAGCTGCCCCGGCGCAACGCGCCAGGTAGAAAAAGTAGTTATATCATAACTTAAATGGTTGGATGCGAATTGTTTTATATATTTGTTTTTTTGTTCTTGTAAAGAAATGGTGTGTATATTGATTGATGATAAACAACTAGATAGTACACCTATATATACAAGTAACAAACCCTAATTGTAACCCAAACTGGGCCCATGGGCTTTCTAGCTAGTTACATGATGAATGGGCTTTTAACCTAATACATAAAATACCATTAACACTCCTCCTCAAGTTGGAGCATAGATGTTAATCATGTCCAACTTGTTACAAATAAAATCTATTTGAGTTTTCCGGAGTGGTTTAGTTAGAATGTCTGCTAGCTGAAAGTTTGTCTTCACATGAACTGGTTGAATGGATGGAGGATCTGTTTGAGTGTCTACTACTCGATCTCTGATAAGGTGGCAGTCGACCTCAATATGTTTTGTCCTCTCATGAAATACTTAATTCTTGGCTATGTGAATGGCTGATTGACTATCACAGTATAACCTCATCAAGTCATTAGAAACAATCCCAAGCTCAATGAGAAGACGACGTACCCATGTCATCTCTGATGTCACATCTGCCATGGCTCTATACTCTAATTCTGCACTCGATCGGGATACCGTGTGTTGCTTCTTACTTTTCCATGATACAAGATTTCCTCCAACAAACACACAATATCCAGTAGTAGATCATCGAGATATCGGACAACCTGCTCAATCTGCGTTTGAAAAACCTGATATCCGACCATCTCCTTCTTCTGTGAAGGCACCCACCCGGTAATGACCCTGATCAGAATATAATATACCCAAACCTGGTGATGTCTTAAGACTCGAAGGGCAGCATCCCAGTGACTGGTGTGTGGTGCCGCCATAAATTGACTCAGAACACTGACAGTAAAGGAAATATCCGGTCGTGTGACAGTCAAATAATTTAGTTTACCAACCAATCGTCTGTATCGTTCTGGATCCTTCATCAGATCCCCTTCCTCTGGGAGGAGCTTCCTTGTAGGAAGCATCGGAGTATCAACTGGCTTGCAACCTAGTAAGCCATATTCAGTCAGCATATCAAGGACATACTTCCGTTGATAAAGAAGTATTCCTTGTGAAGACCGAGATACCTCTATGCCCAAAAAGTAATTCAGGGAGCGTCGTAACCTGCAAATTGTTCCATAACATTAGAAAATCGACCAAACCATGCCCTGAGAGACTGTTTAAGACCATACAGGGAACGTCGTAACCTGCAAACTTTCGAGGCCGCCTCCTCGATGATAAAACCCGGTGGCTGCTCCATATAAACCTCCTCCTCAAGAACACCATTAAGAAAGGCGTTCTTGATATCTAGCTGATGGAGCGGCCAATGATTAATGGCAGCTAAGGCAATACAGATACGAACATGTGGCATTTTAGCAACCGGGGAGAAAGTTTCCTCATAGTCAATGCCATATGCCTGAGAATACCCCTTAGCAACCAACCTCGCCTTCAAGCGATGTAACGAACCATCCGGGTGTAGCTTAACCGTGAACACCCAACGACAACCAACAATACGCTTCCCCACAGGAAGCGTCACAAGATCCCATGTATGATTAGATCTGAGGGCACCAAGTTCCTTTTCCATAGCATGTCGCCATCCTGGGTGAGCGAGAGCTGTTGTGACATTCTTGGGAATCGGGTAGGAATCAAGAGTAGTGGAGTAGGCATGAGCCTCGGGAGATAAGTGAGAGTAGCCAACATAATCCTGAATAGGGTAACGGGTGCAGTGTCGTGGTTCTTTGCGTAAGGCAATGGGTATATCGGGAAAGGGGGCACCGGGAGGGTCATAATGAGAAGTGGTGGTGGTAGTGGGATCGGGAATGGTGGGGGCAGGTGGAGTAGGTAAAGGGACGGTTGGGCCAGAAGGTAGCGAAGTAGAGGATGGTTGAGAATCAGGAGAGTCTAAAGTCTGATTCTGCCTTCACCGACTATATGTAAAAAGTAAAGGTGGAGATCCGGTCGGTGGGTCTATGGTGGGAGAATCAGAAGTAGTGGAGACCGGAGGATCAGATGATACGCTCGGCATAGGAAGAGTGGGAATAAGTGTAGATGTGGGTAGATCAGGGTCGGGGAATGGCTCAGCAACGGGAGTGGGCTGTGTAAGAAAGTAAGAACATGACTCATCAAAAGTGACGTCGGCACAGGTAAAGTATCGATGAAGTGAAGGACTATAGCACCGATACCCCTTTTGAACTCGAGAATAACCAACAAAGACATAACGAATTGCTCTAGGATCGAGTTTAGTAACTTTCGGACAGTGGTCATGAACATAGGCAACACAACCAAAAACTTTAGGTTCGAGTGGAAAAGGAGTGCCATTAGGAAACAAGATCGAGAATGGTGTTTTACCATGAAGAACAGGTGTGGGCATGCGGTTAATCAGATAAGAGGCAGTAAGAACGGCGTCCCCCCAGAATCTGTGAGGAACATGGGACTGGAACATGAGTGTGCGAGCAACATCCAGTAGGTGTCGATTTTTGCGTTCAGAAACACCATTTTGTTGTGACGTATATGCACACGAGGATTCATGAACAATTCCGTGGGATTTTAAATATGAAGAGAAGTCTGTGGAAAAATACTCTTTTGCATTATCGGATCGTAAAGTCTTAATTGATGTATTAAATTGATTATTGACATAAGCATTAAATTCACAAAAGGTGGAAAACACCTCACTATGAGATTTTAACAAATAAACCCAAGTAGCACGAGAATAATCATCAATAAAGGTAATAAAGTACTGAAAACCCAAAGTAGACTTCGTAGGGCAAGGGCCCCATACATCAGAATGCAAAAGTTCAAAAGGAAAACATACTCGATTAGACACTCTAGGGGGGTAGGGACGCCTGGTATGTTTACCAAGTTGACATGACTCACAATGAAAATTAAAAGACGAAAAAGGTAAATCTGGTCTCATTTGCTTCAAAACCGCTATAGAGGGGTGTCCCAACCTACAATGCTCCTCCTTGATTCTTGAATCACATATATTTGTTGTAGGTTGTGACGGAAAAGATAAGCGGTAGAGACCTCCTGATTCAAAACCTGTGCCAATCAGACGGTTCGTCCTAGTTCCTGAAAAATACAGTGAGTAGGATAAAATTTAGCCGAACAATTATTTTGTTTTGTGAGTTGGCTAACTGAACATAGGCTATCGGGAAATTTAGGGACAAACAAAACAGATGAAAGGTTTAGGTTTGTGGAATTATTGATGGATCCAACGCCAAGGACAGGACATGAGGAACCGTCAGCGAGGCGTACTGGTTGGTGGGAAACGTTATGGAGGTTGGAAAGGATACCCGAGTTCCCAGTCATGTGATGAGTAGCTCCAGAATCGATAACCCACGATGAGGAGAGACTAGGAAACGTACCTGAATTGGCAGCATTGGCGCTTGGAGCAGGGGGAGTTGTCTGAGAAGCCAGAAGATGCTGGAGTCGGCAATAATCTTCTTCGCTAAACGTGTAGGCTGGGGTAGCATTTGGATCAGAAGCCTCACCGGTAGTAGCTATGCGAGCTTTGGTTCTAGGAGGTGGCTGACTTCCAGGAGGACGATTAGGACAATCCCATTTCGTATGACCAGGTTCCTTACAATAGTGACAAATAAGACCACTACCTCGTCCGATTCCCCTTTTGTGAGTTTGATGAGAGCCTCGGCCAATACCCTTACCAGTGGACGTATGCATAGCGGATGTATCAGTCAAAGGGCGAGTTTCATTAGGACCATACATCTCACGTAGTAGATGGTACATTGATGCAATAGAAGAGGTGGCAGCAGGGTTACTCAACAATAAAGGGCGAGCACTTGAGTGCTTAGGTGATATACCGGCAATGAATGTCATGACATCCATCTTAGCGTTTCGCTCCTCCTGGACCTTCAAATCGGTAGTGGGTGGAAACATGGAGCGAAGTTCATCTCGGATTGTTGAAAAACGGGTAAAGTAATCAGTAAAAGAAGAGTCTCCTTGTTCAGCCCTGATGTAGGACTAGACCACCGAGTATGCATGGGAGAGAGATTCCATATCAGAAAATGATGAGGAAAGGTGTTCCCACATATCTTTTACGGTGGGGAAATTTTGGGTAATGGTGAGTATTTGTGGCTCCATGGCATTCCACAATGCCATCTGTATTCCGCTATCATCAATGAGCCATTCTCGGGAGATTGGATCAGTGGGTCGTGTAGTGAGATGGTCTTCTTTGCCTACACTTGTAATGTGACATTTGTCAAATTTGAGTCTCGAGTCATATTCATATTTTAAACTTTTATTTTGTAAAAAAACGCTCAAACATTTTTAGAACCTTAATTTATTTATTATATAATATTATTATGGACCTCGATTATCAATAAATAGATGTTTGTCATATTGTAGTGTCGTTAAGAAAAACATAAGGGGTAATACTTGTCATTTCGAATCTATATTATCATTTTGTTAAGTTAAAAACCTTTCCTTAAAACACTTGGAACTTGAGGGACCGTTTTTGAAAATATTTAATATACATATAAACCAACAAAACCCTAACTCCATATTATTTAGCACCAGCCGCCACCCCCCTCCCCATGGCCGATTTCCGGCGACCACCACTTCCGGCCACTACCTCCGGCCACCAGCTCCGGCCGCCACTGCCGTCACCACCTTCCACTATACCACCACCAAACCCAGCCACCCCCTTCCTTAGCCGTTTCCGGCGACCCCGCATTAATTCCGGTCACCCTCTCCCACCTCCGGTAACCCCCCACCTTGGTTGTTTATCCGGCTGGACACCACCACCGAATCACCCTCCTCCCCTGCTACCTCCGTCCCTTCTCACTACCCCTCGTAATCCCGACACCACCGCCGCAGCTCTCTCTCTCCCCCTCCCGCGGCTCTCGTCTCTCTCTCTCAGTCTTTCTCCCTCTCGTCTCACTCTCTCCGTCTCTCTCTCATCTCCGGTGGATCTCAACTCGGTTCATTCCCGATATCGAGCCACGACTCGTGAACACGAAAAAGGTATATAATTTATTAATTGGATTGTTAATTTTCATATATCGATTTGTCGGAATTAGATTGTTAATAATTGGTTGGTACGTTTATTAAATTAGAGGTCTCGGGTTCGGGTCATCCTAGATCGGTTTTTGGTATTGTTTCTTGTTATACTTAATAAATTTATTATCACTATTAGTATTAACATAAATACATAAAGATTATTATTATCATTATTATTATTATTAACTAGATTATTATTATTATTATCATTATTATTATTAACTAGATTATTAATATTATTACTATTACCATTATCTTTTAACAAAACTATTATTATTATTATCATTATTATTATAAATGTTAAAGTTGTTATTAATATTATTAAAGATCATATTATTATTATTATATTAGCAATAATGTCATTATAGGATTTTATGAATTCGTTTAGAAATCAAACCGACATCGAGTATAATATCTTTATTTACTATCAATATTATTTATTATAATTATTTTTATCAACAACATTATAATTAATACCAAGATTTCTATTCTATAACTATTAATAATAGTATTATTAATAATAATTATTGTTATAATTATTATACTATATTAGTATTATTAAAAATAATTATTTTTATTATTATTAACATCGTTATCTTATATATCTATATATATATATATAACATATCTTTTTAGAATTATTATTATCATTACTATCTTATCATTAATAATATTATTATAAACTTTATTATCCATTCATTTTTTTTATAAAACCGAACTCTTAAATTAAGCTCGTCTTGTTCTTATTTAATATTGGCTTAGTTATTTAAAAGTCCCAATAAAATGATATTATTTTTGTTCTAATTATTAATTAAGTACGAGTCTCTAATCATTAACAAACTAACAGGTAACCCGATTTTAACAACCAAACCTCCTCGTTCAATGTTTCCAATATAGTTTCATTATGGCTTCATTAATATATATTACATTATTTATTTTAGCTAAGGTGTTTATCGTTTCAAGTCGGATCTGTTAGTTTACCGTTCGAGCTTCATTTATTTATCTATTTATTTATCGGTTCATCAATCGAGGTGAGTACTTTCTTACCCCTTTTTCCATCTTTCGTTTTGGGGTGACATTTCATACTTATCAAATTAAATGCTTTAATTACTTGCATCTTAAACCCACAAACGTGATTGTATACCTTACTTGAATAATTGCTCGATTTGGTGTTGTATGCTTATTTGACTATGTGTTTACAACTTTTGGATGGTGAAACTATAAATCCTATACCATTTGGCAATGGCAAGGTGTCGTTAACGTATGCTATTAACGATAACTATAAATCCTAGACTACTCGGCATCCCCTTGTAGCTAGTTGGTGCTAATGTAAGCTTATTAGCAACTGTCATAAAATCCTAAACTTGTTTAGCGATAACTATTTATTCCAGTTTATAGCTCTTATTTATTGTTTTGTATACAAGTTTTGTGGATTTTCATATTATACACTTATATGCTCAAACTTATGAATTGCTCACCAACCTTTGTGTTGACAAACTTTATTTTATGAAATGTTACAGGTTTGACTTTTGTTGACTCGAGTGCTTGACGGAAAACGTTACCAAGACCTTTAGGATATTAGCAAAACTAACAATATAATTATTACTTGTATTCAGTTTGTTTGTGCAGACGAGAAGTGTTGTTTATCGATTTGTTGAAATAAAATGAGTTAAATGAATATTGTCACTTTAAATAGTGTCTTGTGTATTTGTCCAATCACGTTGCACCCCGGCATGTTCCGCCTTTGGTTGGGGTGTGACATGTAAGACCCTTCCGAACAAAGAGGCTCCATGAACCCCAATTACTTGAATCAAGTTTGACCGGAATGCGAAGAACAGCTGAATAATTAATAATACCTGGAGCAATCTGATTTTCTGAAGCCTTTTTTTCTGCCATTGGATCTGATAGTTTCTTGACCGAATGAATACAAACACTCGTACCGAAACAGAAAACAAAAAGTTGCCGAATCGAAAAACCAACAACACAGGGAGGTCGGGAAAGTAATAAAGAAATAACCTGGAAGAAAAACGGTGACCGGAGGTGGTGTCACGCGCCGTCACGCGGCGGCGCGTGGGTGGCAGCGGCGGACTTCAGGTGGCGCGTGGGGGCGCGTGCGGCAGCGGATCGGCGTCGGATTTTCAGGGTCGGCTAATCGGAGGGTGGTGGTGATAGTGGAAGAGGCGGTGACGGCGGAATATATCTCGAAAAAGGATTACGAGATCTGGACAGGAGGTAGACGGGTTTGTTTCAGATCTAGGGCCGGCTGGTTCGGTTCAGATTAAGTGGCGGCTAGGGTTTGGATCGAGAGCCGTAGCTCTAATACCATGTAAAGAAATGGTGTGTATATTGATTGATGATAAACAACTAGATAGTACACCTATATATACAAGTAACAAACCCTAATTGTAACCCAAACTGGGCCCATGGGCTTTCTAGCTAGTTACATGATGAATGGGCTTTTAACCTAATACATAAAATACCATTAACAGTTCTAAATCTTTTAAAGTAGCATTGTAGTAATATGAAAAATAAATAATACGATAATCAATAAATAAAAAATAAACTCGAGTTAAACTGCACATGTGACTAGGTTTTAGTTCGGCTGAGTATTTCGAGTCGAACTGAACTGAGCTGACTTTGTGTTTGGCTTGAACTCGGCTCGTGAACAGCCCCACTTTAACATAATCATATATATTTTGCTATTCAAATAAATTTTATTTATTAATCCACTGCTTCACAAATCACAATGACTCTAGAATTTAATGAATATTTTGAATTTATACAAACAAGTAACAAGTAAAAGAATAATAACCAAAAATCAGAAAAAAGATGACTGTTCATGAAGCACATTCAAATGGGCCAAAATCTTTGCAGCAACAGACTTCATACCACTACTTCCTCTTTGTGTTATCTCAACTAATGGCATTTGTGCTGACACCTTATACTTCTGTTTATACTCGGGCGACCGAAATATTCGCTCCAACGCCACCAACGCCTTCTCCTGCAACCGCACACTAGGCGAACTCAACAGTTTCACAATCTTACCAATCGCCCCACCGCCTTCCAACACCTTACTACCCTTCAACAGCAACTCCCCGTTGACCAAAGTCAACAAAGCATCCAAGGCAGCCTCACACGCCCCAAAATCGGGCTCGTCAAGAACTTTTACAAGCGGAGTTATTGCATTCGCTTCGATAAGGCAAAACAAGGACTCGGTTGTGCAAATACCCGAGTGGACCACACAACTCGTGTCGGGTGACGACAAACAGCAAGTTAAAAAAGTTGGTTTACGCTTCATAGGCCCGGTTAGGCTCGTGGAGCTTTCGGAAAACTGCCCGAGTGAAACTGATATGTTTTTTTTAGTTAAGGCACTGCCCGAGTCTAGCAACTTTATGATGACTGGGATAATCCCAGTTTCCGCCACCTTTTTTTGCAGTTCTTGATCGGACGAAACTGTGAACCGACAAAGTGCACCCGAAGCACTTTCTATCATGATCTCGGGTTTATGAAAGTGGTTAGAAAGAATGGATATTATTACACGAAGTGCACCGGCTTCAAGGATCCATTGGGTCATTTGAGGGTTTTTGGGGAGGTTTGAGATGATGTCCATTGCAGCAACACTTTCTTCTATGTTATCAGAAGTGGTTATGATTTTAAGCAATGTTTCGATACATCTGGGCCCCACGTGTTCCATGAAAGTTACGTCGTCTTCGTCTTTGGTTAAAGTGCACAACAGTTTCACAGAGTTTGATCGAACGGTTTGGTTTTCGTGTTCGCATAACTGGACTACTACTTGTACAGCAGAAATCTGATGAAAGTGAACATAAATAAGTATCAGTTTGACTTGAGGTGGCAGAACTGGCGGGTCAGCGCGTCGGGTAACGCGTCAAAATGGGTAATAATAAGTTTTTGAAACATTTTAGGAGGCAGTGTGCATTAAAATGTGACAATTTTATACACACCCTTCTAAAACTTCAAAAGTTATATATTTTCAGATTTCATAATATCTTCTTTACCATTTCCAAAATACTCAAACTATTATATTTACCAATTCTACATTAAATAAGAATACAAAACAATTTTAAATAAATGAAGAGAGCATTTCTACTTGTTTTTATAGTGAAAACATGATATAAGTAACTCACATACTATTTACATATAAGAGTTTGGAGGGTATATACGTAATTGTACGCAATTAGGAAGGTATATATGAAATTAATCTTTAAAATATTTTTTTTGCTATTTTTAACCATTTAAAATAATAAATATCCGAATCAACCCTAGCGTAGATAAACGGGTTGAAATCGGAGTAAGATATAAGAACGCACCTTTCGTAACGTTTTCCTGATGTTCGAACCCGAAGGAGATTGGCAAACAGCAAGAAATGTTCTGAGAACATTTTGTTGAACATTCGGACCATTTAATGAAACCAAAGAAAACAATTTGAAAACATCTTCTTCAGATTCCAAAAACAGAATCTCCATTTGATCAGATTCTTGGGAAGTTAATGATAATGCTAAATTCATAACTGTGGCAACAATCTTTTCAACCAGGCTCGGGATTGACAAGCTCTCGCGAAAGAGTATTCCAAATAAGATCTCGGCTGCATTCTGTTTGATGATTTTTAACCCGTTTTGTGGGACACTAGAGAGCTTCTCGAGAGCTAAAATGGCGGCTTTTTTCGTATTTATATCGTTGTGAGAGAGCATAGTCGCGAGTAATGAAACTGTATCGTTCTCACAAACCATTAGTTTTCCATGATCTGTCATCTCAAGTTCTGATAATGTTTCAACCATCAAACGTTGAACACTTTCGGACCCTGCATTGATTAGAAGTTAGAACCATCTTTAACAAGTTTGGCGGTTTGAAATGATTGGTATATTTTTTTTTGAAAAAAAAACTTTAGTTTATACTTTGTATTTGTATTTGTATTTGTATTTGTATTTACATTTACATTTACATTTACATTTACATTTACATTTACATTTACACTTATATTTTAGAATGATAAAGATGGTTCATGATTATAATACGTATACATAACGACATATTTGAAAGTAGGGAAAAGAAAATAAAAATAATAAAAGTTAAAAAAAAACTTATGGCGCGCTTACAAATAACAAGATGTCATGCTTAATCTTGATTTCACCCAACCAAAAGAAATGATGTAAACAACACTTTTGAGGTTAGACACTTACACATGTTCATTTCCAAATCAAAATTGAAAATATGTTCATTTTAGTTATAAAAAGGTAAAGTTTGACCTCAAAAGTCAATTTTGACCCCATATACTGTTCTATTTTGACTTTTCATTATTAATAATAATTTACCTGAAGCAAGAAGGTGAAGTAAAGGTCCAAAATAATTAGCCTTAGCCATCTGCACAATATTCTGGTTAAGGAAAGAAAGATTATCCAAAAGCCATTTTGCATCATTTGCAGCTTGAGGATCATCACTGCCTGATATGGTTACAAGAAGAAGTATGCAACCTTGACTATTACCGATCATGTCTCTTGCTGAATCATTTTCTGATAACTCCATAAGTAATTGTAATGCCAACTTACTTTCTTCGATCTTTCGTGCAAGGGAACACACGATTAATTTAATTGCATCACCTGTTTTTGCTATGCTTTCCTGCAAGTTAACAAGGGTGTTTGAATGTGTGTTTAAACTTTGAACCGTTAGATATGGGTCGTGTTTTATCTCTAACGAGTTAAATTTTAGCTAGAATAGAGCACGCCAGAATGTCACTCAAAGCTACATTTTAATGCATAAAACTCATAAAACTCCTGAATTGTATTATTAAAATATTGCAATGACCATAAATGTGGAACATTCATTTATTTGAGTATGTATCTAAGATTGTAACATGACTATTAAAATACAACATATACTTAAATTCTACAGTATGCATATTAGCGTGAATCGTGTGTATTCATGTATCTTAAACATCTATACATGTGTATGAAACTTGTTAAAAGAACAGAGACAAGAAAGAAAGTGGGACTGCTAAACAGGTTGTGTTCGTGTAGTGATTGGTTGAGCCAAGTAAGCCAACACGAACCCGAAAATTTTCACCAGCCTTACACAAAACGTGTATTCGTGGGTTGACACAAACAGGATCTGTCTAACTTGAAAAATTTGTATTTAATTCTTTTTTTCATTTTAAAGATCTAAATTTACTTTTTGTTTTTTTAAGCAATTATGTTTAAACTATGTCAATTTATTTTTAAAGTTTTAAAATTTGATATAGAAGTACCCAAATAGTATGAGTTGCTTTACAAAACACATTTTGAAAAAACTAGAAAATTTAAACAAATGGGTTAAAAGGGTCAACCCGTAAACCCATCAAGTTGACACGAACATGACACATTCAGCTAAACATGTTAGAAAAAGGTCTTACATATACCTTCCTGTCATCATGGTTGGTTGCAAGGATACGCAGAACAACAAGAACACGCGATCTAATTTGAACATTCTTCGTAGCAAGAAGCGAAACAAGAACCGGTAAATAATCTTCCATCATCACCCACTCTTGATGAACATCTCTTTCCAATAACAAACTCTCCAACTTCCCTAAACAACTAACCACTTCCTCGTGTTCGAAACAATCCTCGACTTCATCGACCCGATAACAATCATTGTATTCCTATCCCTCCACTCTTCAATAGACTGCTTAAGCGTCTTGTTCGTCCTCAACGCTGATGACTTCAAAGGCGTTTTCGTCACAGGACAAACACTGTTTTCGGCTGCTAACCATTTCTCAATCGCCTCTCTCTCAAAACTATGCCCCGTTGGCGTCTCCACTGGATCCTCCATCACGTCACCTGTTATGGGACAGTAAAACGACTGTAACGGTTCTAACGGTTGTCTCCCCAACGAATTCCGTTTATTAAAATATTTCTTTTCTCTCTCCTCCACCGTGGCAATAATATCCGCCTTTCCCAACAAACTAACAACCTGTTCAGTTTGTAAACATTCCGCCACGTCAGCTGTCATATCCGTTTTCTCCACTCTTTTTTAAAATCTTCATACTCCGCTCTCAAAACCGACTGCTCGGTCGATACCCCAATCGCTTCCGCAATCAATATTAACAGATTGTTAGTGAAAGATCGGTCAGGGTATCGCTCTCGGATCCCCAATTCAACTTTCTCTTTGATGTCATCTTCTATAGGCGTTGTTCGATACTTCGAATCCAACATTTCGTTAGAAAGTTTCTTTATTTCTTGAGAAGGTAACAGATTTAGTGCACCACCGATATCTTTCGTGTTCTTTTCCAACAATGTGACAATCTTTTTGGAATTGAGTAACAAGTAGATCTTGTTTCTGGTAGTGCATTCGAGAGCGAGTGTTTTCGCTTGTGAAACATGTTTGGTGAGCTCGTTGATAGCGGTTTTAAAGGTTGTGGAGTCATTGAAGTCGGGTTTGTTTAGTTGTTGTAATACGGATGCTGTTTTCTCCAAGTAGGATGAGAGTTTGTTGAAGTTTTCTTGTTGGTAATGGACGGATTTTGTGGCGGTAATGGTGTCGAGTGTGATCGAAATAGCTGCGGAAAAAGTGTCTGAACTCATGATCTTCAACAAGCAAAATGTTCAAAGGTTGCTGACAATAAACAAACCGTATTGTCAAAATAGAAGGCAGACAGGCAACAAACTACGTTTTAAATAGCGAAACTAAGTCATTTCAAATTAGTATTGAAACACAAAAATGCAGCAACATAATGAGTTTAATGAGACAAAGATAGTCGGATAGTCAGCCGCTGCCTACCCACCAACTACCAGCAGGGCACGTGCGTAGGCCACAGTTGGTGGAACAGGAATACTATTCAGCCGGCCACACCTCCTTGGAAACCTACATTCGGCTATAAATACCCCAAATGGTATGATCATCTCATCTGATCATATCTTATCATATTATCATCATATATACCTGATATCTGCTCTAGCAATCTCTTAATATACATTTATATTTAAAGAGCAATCTAGTCTGATTCTCACGCCGGAGGGTGGTCACAAGGAGGAACCCCCCCTTCTCAGTGACAAGCTCACGGTGTCTGTTTTGCAGGTTATCAGAAGAACCATCTTTGCCGGGTCTAACCCCTCGTGGGAAACATCTATCTAACCCCCAGGTTACCCGTAATCTGCCCGGGGTCCGGTTAGTGTTTCTTCATTGGCGCCATCCGTGCATAAAAGCTAGAACTAATTCTTAGTTTTTTCAAAATTTCTGAAGAAATGGTTAACGTTACTCCGGTCCAAAGGCCAGTAATCGACCAAGAAACCCCGGTAACCACAACCCCAGCAACTGGGGGGAACACCGGCGGTTATACAAATTTTGCGAACACTACCCCAGTTACCCAAGCTGGGGCAAGTGCAGTAAATGATCGCTCACTGGGATTCACCGATACCCAGTTAGAGAAACGAACAAGACTCCCCCGCCAAACACTCGATGAAGTCAAGGCATGGGCGGAGGCACGTCAGAGGGAATTCCAAGCTGAGTTGGACGAACGCTTGCGTTCCGTCCAACAGGCTGACGAATTCGAAGAATACTTGGACGATGACTCGGAGGAATCCGACACCGACGCGAACCCTCGCCATAGGGCAAAAGGGAAGCGTAAGGAAACGGACTCCCAACCGAGAAGGCGTTTTGGAGAAGCCTTCAAACCAAAAAACACAGGTGGAAGCCCACGGGACTTCTCCAAAACATTTAGACCAACTGTTGCAAATGCGGGAACGTCCAAATTTGCAAGGGACATTGCGGAAGCAATTGCCCCAAAAAGTGCCAAACAAATGTCCAGCATAGGCACATATGATGGTATATCTGACCCAGATGATCATTTGAACAGATTCATAGCGGGGGCAACCGTCAGTAGTTGGACGGAACCTACGTGGTGTTACATGTTCCAAATGACGCTTGTTGGGGCTGCTAGAGCGTGGTTCGATCGTCTACCGATCAACCACATCTACGACTGGGCAGACTTCCAACAGAAGTTTAGCCAACACTTCAGCCAGCAAAGAAAGTATACCGAGGAGCAATGGACAATCCTCAAATGCATTCGAGAGGAAGATGAATCTTTGCCAGACTTCATCACTCGCTTCAACTCAAAGAAGCTAAGTCTGGGTAATATCAGCGAAGATCTTGTTCGCGCTGCCTTTATCCAGGGCGCGAACGACCCAGAGCTCATCCGCACCTTAACGGGTAAAGATGGCATGCCATCCACATGGGATGCCATCATGACAGCAGCTAAACGCTTTGCGGAAACGGAGAAGCAACTGGGTAGAGATCTCCCACAGAGCACAAACCTCTACACCCAAAAAACAAGAGAAGACAACGTCCTTACCACCCGATTAAACAAAAAGCGGAAGCTAGGCATTTGGCAGTCAAGGGTAAACTTTGACACCTCATCCGGCTTGCAACATCGGTTAGGCGGAAGAGATAACGTACAGTCAAACCAGAACTCCAGATGGACGCCGCTCACCAAAAGCGTCACCGAGATATTCGCCACTGAGGAGCTCCCATGGCCAAAGGCTCCAATAATCCGACATCGTCACAATGCCGATCGGAGCAAATACTGTGACTTTCACAGGACAAAAGGCCACAACACTGAAGAATGCATAGACGTAAAAGACATGGTCGAAGCATTTGTCAGAGATGGGACGCTCGCGCACCTCGTGGCGCAATGAACGCTGAGCAGGCTGATGCGTGTAGAACCCCAGCTGGGGAAAACACGAATCAAAATTCCAGCTTCAATGTGGAGACTACATGCTGCGTAAAGAACGAGATCCCGAACCAGGTGCGTATCGGCTCGATGGCACTCCCATCCCAACAACATGGAAGGGAGCTCAATTACACAGTTTGCATGTAGATCAATTCCAAAATTTGTAAAGGCCCAGAGCCACTTCTAATGGAAATGATTCTCCTTAGAACATCGACGCTGATGATTTTACATTTATACTTTATGAACTATCAACACTGATGCCGGTTTTCATCGCATACATAAGTGTGAAAGTCGTTGCATGGAGAAGGCGGCAAAACCCGCATAAACTCAAAAAACGGCAAACCTTCACGCAGGTCAGTTGAAGGGGAAAAGTTCAGTCATCCCACTAAATGAAAGTGCCGGTCTATCCGCATGAATCATGATAGAGAAAACTGAACACTAACCTATTAACAACCGCGCGTCGAACGGTTAATTTATTCAACACGGATACGCCGGTCTTCACCGCATAATTACGTGGAAAGTCGTTGCGTGGGGAAGGCGGCAAAACCCGCATAAACCCAAAAAACGGCAAACCTTCACGCAGGTCAGTTGAAGGGGAAAAGTTCAGTCATCCCACTAAATGAAAGTGCCGGTCTATCCGCATGAATCATGATAGAGGAAACTGAACACTAACCTATTAACAACCGCGCGTCGAACGGTTAATTTATTCAACACGGATATGTCGGTTTTCACCGCATAATTACGTGGAAAGTCGTTGCGTGGGGAAGGCGGCAAAACCCGCATAAACCCAAAAAACGGCAAACCTTCACGCAGGTCAGTCATAGGTAAACTTTGGTCAACTAAATGAAAGTGCCGGTCCTAACCGCACAAATCATGAGAGGAAACCAAACCTATTGACAACCGCGCGTCGAACGGTTAACTTATTCAAGAGAATTTCTAACAAAAGGATGAGGAAAACCTACACGCAGGTCAGATATAGGTAAAGTTTAGCCATCCTACGTGCAAGTGACGGTCCTACCCGCACAATCACGAAAGAGGAAGCAAAACTTCAACCTATTATCTACCACGTTCAAAGGTTAACTTATCCTAAATACTTAGAAATTTCAAAAAAGATGAGGAAAACCTCCACGCAGGTCAGATGGTAAAGTTTAGCCATCCTACTAAGTGCAAGTGACGGTCCTACCCGCACAATCACGAAAGAGGAAGCAAAACTTCAACCTATTATCTACCACGTTCAAAGGTTAACTTATTCTAAACACTTGGAAAATTGCTAATTTAAACTAAAGTATGCAAGTCATATAACGTTTATAAAGCAAGGAATCCAGAGAAAGTAGCGGTCTTACCCGCACAAAGATTTATATTTCACAATGATTCATTACAAGAATGGCCGGGTAACTACCCGCCTACAAGAAAATAAATCTATACAAGATAAATCTATCCTAGCAGTGGGAAGGGATCTTCAGGATCAAGCTTCAGGGCCACTTCCACTTGGACCAGCACCATCAGTAGATCGTGGCAGTTCAAGGAAAGCTTTAAGGATAGCTAACCCATCATCAGCAGCAGCAACTTGATTCACCTTCTCCACCACCGGATGCGGGAAGGCGGCGTACTGATTCACTGCTTGGTCGTAAACAGCTTCAGTATCAACATTATACAAAGGGAAGTTGGAAGGCGGGATGCCTTTCTCAACGAACCCTAGACCAAGCAGGAAGCCGGCCTTTTCCCCATCCTCATGAGAAGCGTTGAGGGCTGCGCTCATAGCATCATCATAAGACGTCTCTGAGAAGACCCGATGCACAACCTACAAGAAAATATACAAGTATCAGAACCTTTTCTATTTACAAAGAAAAGCGTAAAGAAATAAAAAGCATACCTGAGACAACGCTTCTCGAAGAAGCCATTCCTTAGCAACCAGAGCTTCTTGGAGGGCAGCTTGAGCTTCGTTACGGGCGCGTTCGGCTTCACTCTTGTTGAGGTTGGCAAGCAACACTTCTTTAGCCGCAGCCTCTTCGACGCCCTTTAGCTTCCGCTCAGTATGGTCAAGCACCCCCCTCTGGTCCAAGATCTCCTGGAGCTTTTTGGCGTCTTCCATCGCCAAGGCATCATGAGCCTGCTGGAGAGCCTCTAATTTGGCTTTAAGCTCTTCATTCTCCACGCGTAGAGGCTCAGCAACAGCTTCAGCCTTGGTGGCCCTCTCGGTTGCGTTCCTTGCAGTTTCCTTAACCAGCCGAAGCTGTTCATTAACAGCTTGGGCAGCCTTGGAACGGGCCTCGAGCCGGGCCTGAACTTCAACCTCGAGGGCCTTGAAGGCCTTCTCCTTTTCCGCAGCCACTGCGGTAAGCCTTTGGTTCTCCTCCCGGACAGCCCGCGCCTGAGCTACTTCTTTAATGCGAGCTGCTTTTAACTTGTCGTTTTCACGACAAAGCAGCTCGACGCGCGGCTGCATCCGGGCCAGGAGAACCCGAAGCTCATTGGTTAGCCTACCCTCCTGGTAGCTAGCCATGGCTTCCCCCAACGCACCACTGGGAGCAGCGTGACGAGCCCATTCCACGCACTCCACAGGGGTGCGAAGGGTTGTTCCTCGGCGGATGTTCCATCGTGGAACATACACTTCATTGGAATCCGACACTGCAAAAAACATAAAGCAGTTAGGAAAAGATGATAAAAAAATATATATATAAAATGGGCCAAAAGAACCCTACGCACCTGTAGGGTCAATAACAGGCCGATAGCCGCCAAACCCATCACCTGAACCCAAGGGAAATCCATCCAAAAGGTCAGGCAGATGGGAAGGAGGCAGAGATTGGCGAGAAGCCCCATGCATACCTGAAGGATCGGCCGTCGTTGCCGATGACGGAGGCATGGTAGAAGCCGCCGCGGTCGCCGCCGCGGAATCCGCAGCAAAAGTAACCGCCGGCTCGGTGAAAGATGCGGTAAAAACAGCACTCACAGCCGGCGGTGACGTCATCACAGCTGGAACAGTCGGCTCAAAGGAGTGAGCAACTGAACCAGCGGAAGCAGGCGCAGGCGCCTGGGTCGTCGCCTCAGGTAGGCTGACCAAGCCTACCGTCATGGGCGGAGGGATACTCTGCGCTCCACCCTGGAATGCGTCAACATCCACGCCTGCACAAAGAAGATAAGCATTAATGATGGAAAACTATGAACAAGATAAAGGAAGTTTGTACTTACGGGTTTTCTTGAGCCTGAAAGTGCGGACGGGAGGGGATGAACCCGATGGAGCCGGCCTCTTCACGCCGGTCACCGTTGTCATCCTTGGCTCTCCGGAGGTGACAATCGTCGCAGCCTCCGGAGCGGCGGTCTTATCACCACCGGGATTCCCCGCCACCTCTTCGCTCTCGGCCTCTGAGTCAGACCGAGGCACTGGATCGGCAGTGGAGGCCACCTTCTCCTTACCCTTCCCGCCGGCAGCCTTCTTCTTCCGCACCAACGGAGGACCATCTGCGGATTCCTCATCAGAACATACGATTAGAGGAATTCCAGCAGAGGTTTCAACATTGAGGGGTCGAGGGTCGAATAGCGCCTTACCTGGCCGCCTGGCGCTAAGGATCTCGTGGCCTAGCGGATAGACCTCCACGAACCGATCCGCCGTTTGTTCTAGGATGGGCAACTCGTTCTCGTCTAGAGCGCGAGTACCCATCCGAGCGGGACCGTCAGCCTCCCGCGGGTACATGAGCGACTGCAAGTCGTTCCCCTCTGAAATAAACAGGAAAGAAGTTAGAAGAAATTCTAAATCAACAAAAAGAAACAGAGCATACCGTAAGGAACAGAGTTCGAACCGTATTCAAGGACGATTGGGATCTTTTGCGCATCCGCATCCTTCCACACCCGGCTCATCCCCAGCATCACCATCCCGGACTCCGCAAACCGGTAAACCGGAGATTGGACTCGGGATATCTTCGCAAACCATTCCGCCTCCTGGTAGTTGGAGGCGTGAAGGCTGGGAAGTGCTTGCCCATTCTTGAATTTCATGGCAAGGGGGATGGCGCGAGCGGAGATGTAGAAGAACTCCCGCTTCCACGAGCGAAGACTGCGCTCGGTTGCGCAAATCTTCAAACCCTTAATCCGGGTTATCAACGTGTACCACCCCTGGATGCACCTCCAGGAGTAGAAGGTCATCAGGCGGTCGACGAAGGGCTCAATGCCCAGTATCCGGCACACCCACTCGAAGTGGCGAATCTTGGCAATCGCCATCGGGTGCACCTCGGTCAGGTGCACACCGTGCCTCTCAAGGACACGGTAAACAAACTTTGTCAATGGGAACCTAAGATTCCCATAAACAAAGAATGCGGCATATACCCCGATCTTGCCTCTGGGGGCATCGTACACCGTCTGATGGGGTTCAGGAAACTCAGGCTCGAGAGACTCGAGCATGAACTTCCTGACGACGTACTGATACAGATCGACATGCAGAGCACACTGGCACTCGCCAGCAGTACTCTTGTCATCGGCTGTAGCTTCGAAATCACGAGACGACATCTTGCAAAAGAGAAGAAAACGATTTCAAGAGAATGCTCGACTGAAAGATGAGTATTCGCCGGAAATCGTTCTGAAGATGAAGAGAAGAGTGAAAGTGTGGATTACAAAGAACCCTCTCCCCCTTTATATACTAATCGCAATTAATGCGATGCATTTAATGCGGAAGAGAGAGAAATCGAAGGTGCAATGAAACTATGACACGTGGCAAAAAGCAAGCTGGCAACAGCTGTTGACAGAACGCATACCATTAATTTCGCGGCCACGCGCCCGAAAAATCGCGCCCACGCGCCTGAAAAAGCGTCTGGAATGACCATGTACTGTCACGTCACCATAACTTCCTGCACGTCCTGACACAGTCAGAAGAAACTGTCGCACGACGTTTCAGACGTTTGGACTGTTCTTATACTTTCACCAACTCTTCGAATTTCAAAATTCAAAAAGATTCAAAAGTAAGCGGGAAAATACCCCTTACCTTGGCAACCAAGTAACCGTAAGACGGATGCGGGTACAGTGTTAAGGCAAAACCCTTCACATACCTAGCACCCGCAGGGAATTGAAGTCAAGAATACCTTGGCAACCAAGTAACCATAAGACGGGTGCGGGTACAGTGTAAAGGCAAAACCCTTCACATACCTAGCACCCGCAGGGAATTGAAGCCAAGAATACCTCGGCAACCAAGTAACTATAAGACGGGTGCGGGTACAGTGTTAAGGCAAAACCCTTCACATACCTAGCACCCGCAGGGAATTGACGCCAGGAATACCTTGGAAGTAAAGTAACCGTAAGACGAGCGCGGGTAGAGTGTCAAGGCAAAACCCTTCACATACCTAGCGCTCCGCTGGGAATTGAAACCAAGAAGGATCTTCTGGGCAATGCTTGCGGAAAAAGGGGAATAACATCCCCGCATAGCGGGAACGTCGAGAACTACATTGTTTGAAGCTCCAGGATGGAATTGGTGGTTTTAACATAATTGATCACTAGGTTCAAAACTACCAAAACCCCATGGAGAATCCACACAAGTGGGACTCAACGCTCCTGACTTGCGAGGAGGTTACAGACCTACCCGCATCATACCCAAAGATCAAGCAGGAAAGTCGGGAATTTCTGCAAGTGACAAGGACTTCCGCGGGAAGAATCCCCATGGAAAACCTTAAAAAACCCTTTTCAAAACCCTTTGCTTAAGTCCAAAAGTTCACCTCACTTTATTAAACACTCATGAGAAGAACATTGGACTGGGGGGACTTGAAGAGGTAGGTCCCAGCAGAGCCCAGTTGGACCCGCAAGACTCACCTTGAAGAGAGACGTCTGCGCAGAAACCAACTGGATCCGCAGGACCCACCATTCTCAGAGACGTGACGTCCTTACGCGCAGTACGCAAGCTGTTCCCGCAGGAAATGCCTCCCAATGGTGAAGGACTCTGCCTGTTCCCGCAGCTGCGGATACAAGCCATCAGGGAAGGCCACCCGCGCAGCAAGGCTACACGCACAAGGCACTTAGCTCTCATTCACTCAGTGTCACCTGAAGGAATGAGCAAAGCCGGGAACAATCCCGCACAAGGGCGGGAGGGGGAATACTCCCGCCCAAATAAGCCAGTCCGTACGATACGGGAAGATCTTCTGTACTGTACCTGACGAGGTATGGGCAAAAGATCTGACTAAAGATACGACAGCTTATTGACAACAGTATGGCGAGCAGCATGCTCCTGTACTGTATGTCACTATTAGCCGCTGCCTACTCACCAACTCCTGTCATACCACGTGCATAGCCGGCAGTTGGTGGAAAAGGAATAGTACACAGCAGGCCTGGTCACTGTCAGCCGCTGCCTACCCACCAACTACCAGCAGGGCACGTGCGTAGGCCACAGTTGGTGGAACAGGAATACTATTCAGCCGGCCACACCTCCTTGGAAACCTACCTTCGGCTATAAATACCCCAAATGGTATGATCATCTCATCTGATCATATCTTATCATATTATCATCATATATACCTGATATCTGCTCTAGCAATCTCTTAATATACATTTATATTTAAAGAGCAATCTAGTCTGATTCTCACGCCGGAGGGTGGTCACAAGGAGGAACCCCCCCCCCTTCTCAGTGACAAGCTCACGGTGTCTGTTTTGCAGGTTATCAGAAGAACCATCTTTGCCGGGTCTAACCCCTCGTGGGAAACATCTATCTAACCCCCAGGTTACCCGTAATCTGCCCGGGGTCCGGTTAGTGTTTCTTCAGATATGCTGTCTCATCTTTTATATCGTATCTTTGTCTAGGATGTTGATATGACATAAAAAAGTCAGACATCATATCCGACTGCTTTTTTTTTCGGTACATGGTTCTTGGTTCATGGTTTTTTAAGTTACCAAGCCTAAACCTCAAATAAAACTCGTTTAGTTTTCAAGCACGAACTCAAGCCTTGTATGGGAAGATTGTTTAACAAGCCTGTGTATTTTTAAGTTTTAACTCATTTAGACTTCTATATATCAATTTCACTTTGTACAACCGAGCTTTGGCTCGTTTAAGGTACTAAACACGAGCTCGAGCCAAGCTTATGCCCGTTAAGTGTTTTCTCAAGTTATAACAAAACAATTAATAATGTGTATAAATTAATTAATAAAAGGTTTTTTTCTCAAATTATATAAAAACAATTTATAATTATAATGTGTAGAAAATGAATTAATAAAATATAAACGAGTTGAACCCGTGCTCGAACCAAGCTTAGGCTTGTAAGCTTTATCTCAGACAATATATAAAAAAATTAATAATGCGTATAAACTAATTAACATAAAATAACCGAGCCGATCCGAGTCAAGCTCGATTTAGATAAAACAACTCACGAGCCGAACTCGAGCTTAAGAAAAAAAAACTCAAAACGAGCCGAGCTCAAGCTCTCGTTAATCAATTCTCCATCACTAACCACACATATCAACAAAAACAAACACAAAACTCAACACTCTGATCACAGGTTAACTTCGTTGTTGTTGTTGTTATTATTATTATTATTATTATTACCTGATAATAATGTGATCATCCGGCAAGCAGAGTGTGTGTGTGTGTGCCGGAGAAGATGATGTGTGGTTTAATTGTGATCACAAATGAAGTGAACCGAGACTTCAAAGTCTTTCAATTAATTAATTTAATTAATTAATGCATACAGTTCATGTTTGACGCGATTTTCTCATCATTTAATTTACCGCGAAATCAGCTCTAAGACTATTCCCTCCTGTTGACTTTTGTTTCTTGTGAATTGACCGGTTAGTCAATTATTTTGACTTTTGACTAAGTAACTGATTAGCATCTAATCAATATCAATATCTAATAACTACTAAAATAATATTCTCATATTCCCTCTTAACGGGTTGATATTATTAAATACGATATGGACGGTAGATTATAATATATGGTTACAAGTTGATGCGTGTTGTTGTAATTAAGGCTACTCTCATTCGATAGTTTATATTCGATCGGTTGTTGTACGAACTAAAACAAATATTGAAAATTACTTTTTATTCAACAACTTAGTTGGTTTACCAATTTTAAGTCGGTTGTTGAAAAGTGGAGAAAAGTGAATTAATTCACACCATTTGCATTTATCATCCAATTTTTTTTAAAGATTTATCTGATTAAATAAAAAAAGACAAAAGTTATAAAAAACAAATTCTCTATTTATAGAGTATTAGACATATTTTCATACCATCTCCACTACTTTCAGTTATCTACTTCTAATCTCTTTTGATTTCATATTTTCGGTTATGTATCCAAAATTTTATTTTGACATTAATGATTCGAAAGACTATTCAAATGCTTAATGTGATGAAAACTATTCTTTCTTTCCAAGTCCAACTCAAGTTTCAGTCACAGAAAACTTGCAAACCTCACAAAACACTACAAAAAAAAAGATCTATAAACAAGAAGCGGGACGTTGCTGAAGATATCGCTCTAATGAAGACGATGAACACGAATTGCAAGCCTATCCAACTATATGACGAAC
Source organism: Bidens hawaiensis (assembly GCF_021521415.1). NCBI lineage: Eukaryota > Viridiplantae > Streptophyta > Magnoliopsida > Asterales > Asteraceae > Bidens > Bidens hawaiensis. Next base: position 3,138,070 of record NW_027491030.1, read on the forward strand.
ATGGCACAACTTCGCAATAGAGAAGCACATAACGCTCTAAAAACGATTTGATTGAGTATATATGGCAAAAATTTAGCATTGATGAATGATCATGTAGTTTTAACATTCTGGAATTGTAATTTTCTATCTCATGTTGCAATTGTACGTTTAGTTATTTATGTTAGATATGTTTGTTGAATGTGAAACACCTTTTTTAATTAATTTATTCTTTTATATTTAAAGTAATTAGTTTTTATTAAAAAACTAAGTTATTTTAGTTTTTCTATTATTTTATAATACAAAAAACTTATCATAATATATATTTATTCAATAAAAAAAATTAGTTTGGTTTGATTGTGAATGGGAGAGAAAATTTAAGTTTGGTTGAATTGTGTAGGTAAAAGAGAGAAAAATTAATTTTTTAATAAAAATTGGGGTTGGTTAGGTTATGAATGAGAGTAGTCTAAATAGGCGTTAGACATAGAGGAATGACATCTTCCACATTATCTCTAAATAAGGTAGAGCCTTTTGAACACCACGATAGTAACTACATGAGGGGTGTCATCGCCTGCAAGGCTACAACCTAGTCAAATCGATTTAGAGAGGAGGGTGAGGGCGTCCAGAAGGGGTTCAACAACACATGGTCTGGCTTATAACACGTTTCCGAATTTTGAATGTATTAAAGAGTTTTATATAAAACTAGATTTTCATCCCGGCGCGTTGCGTCGGGGCAGCTGGCAAAACCCATAAGTTGAACCCGGGCGTTGGTAAACCCCGAACGTTACGATGATGAGTCGACACGAATTCGGTCAGTACCGACTGCGTTCATAACAATATAGACACCATTGGTAAAATTTGAGGGTTAAAACCCAAAATATTAATTCATCACATTAACATATAAAAAACAAAATATTGAAGATGATGTTTAGTTGGTTGGCAAACCCAGGCGATGGTAAAACCAAAGCATTGTCGGTCCCGAGCATTGAGGCGGTAACTTGACACGAATTTGGTCAGTTTTGATTACGTACCTCACGGTACCGGAATTAAAAAAACGAAAAAAATAAAAACTTGAGGTGGACCAACGGCCAATTTGGTGGGGGGGGGGGGGGGTTGGTCGGTAGCGTTGTCGATCATGGGCTTTAAATAAAGCCGCGAGTTTGCTCGAACTCGGCCGATTTCTTTCAGATTCGTTATGGTACCAGAACTAAAAAAATTGACGTTTGATCAATTTTCATACGCTTATTGTGGCAACTAAACTAAAAAAAATCAAAATTCGCCGACCAATACGGTGCCACCAATTGGGCCAATAAACCACTTGCGGCACCAAACTTGTAAATTATATATAATTATAATTAGTGCTTTTCGTTTTTCCTTACAAATTTTTTTAGTGTCTGTATTATATTCACAAGACGAACTAGCAAAATAAAACAAGCAAAAAACTAGAACGCAAATCAATGCTTTTCTTTTTTTCCTTACAAATTACTAATTTATCTTTAGTATTGGATTCTCGAGTTTACTTAGCAAAATAGATATTGTTTAAAGAAAAGTATTGGTATAAGGTGGAGTGTTGTAGTGTCCAAACGGACGCCATCTTCCACATCATCTCCAAAATAGGGCAAAACCCCTTTAAGCGTCACCATAGTAACAACAGTGGGGGAACGTCATCGCCTGCAACCCAATCAAATGAATCCATGGTTTCACAACACACGGTCTAAGTTATAACATATTCTTGGAATTTGAATGTATGACAAAGTTTTATATAATATCAATACTTTTCTTACTATTGGTAATTTATATCTACTATTGTCCTCTCGAGTTTAGTTAGCAAAATAATTATTGTTTAATGATGGTTCTCTAGATTTGTCACATGTCATTAAAGATTTTTTCTTTTCAAACAACGGCTCATACACTCATCTACTTTCAACTTATAAGTACATCTATGTCAGGATTTGAATCGTGGTCTTCTTTCCAAAAAGCAAGAAGAGCCTCCCATATTGTTAAAGCTTAAATAACACTAACTGAAATATTTACAAAGTATCTTTAAATACTATTAAAGCAATACAATTTGTCTACATGACCTTCTTCTAGGCTGTTCACATATGCAATCCAGTCAGCAACTTTTCATTCTCAGATTTTCTATTATGCTGACACGTGTCCTTTTCACCAACCCTCGCAAAACCACACGGACCTGGTTGAATTTTTATAACCCGTTTTGGTTAGAAATAACTAGTCTGACCCGTCCCATAAACCATTCCACTAACCCTAAATCTCCAATATCTATATCGGCTCATCATCACTCTTTCACCATGATTCACCCACTCTCTTCATCTAATATGTAAATGATTCATTGGCTCATCATCTGCTTCATGTTCTCAATCTCACCATCTGCCTTTGTTTTCAATCGCACTGTCGGATTCAAGTTTATAATCGCACCATTTTCCTTTTCCTGGTAAGTATAATTCATTTTTCAATCTATAAATGAATCAATCGATTGAATAAGTAATTATTCAGTTTTAATCGATTATGTTTATGTACGAAAGTTAGTATAGCAATTAGAGGTTGTTACTCGAAGGACATATTGTTAATCCGAAATTCGTTGTTGCGGATTAAATAGTTTGAATTATTTAGTTTTCAATCAATAAATTATTCAATCGATATACTCAATTATCTATAAAACATAAAGTATATGATAATTTTGAGATAGTCATATATAGCAAACATGGACAATCATGTATATCAAGAAAACCAGATTAGTGAAAAAATGAATTCAAAGAGTTTATATTTTTGAATTAGTTAGAAACTGAATAGAAAAGGTTTATTTACTGAATTTTTATTGCTGCAAGATTATGATTTTGTATATTTCAATTTTGTCTTAATAATCTCTCAGCACAACCTGCAAATAATAATCAACAGCAAGGGTAGTTTTGGGTTTTTGTACAAGTTAAATACAATGTTAATTTAGTTCAATTGGTTGCGACGAACATTTTGTGATTAAACAAACTAAAATTATATAGGAATCAAGTCACAGGGAGTGACTTTGTGATTTTGTTGTGATAACAAAAGTCAAAGATGGAGTATTTTGAATTATAGATTATAATGAAAGTGTGATTATGTATGTTATGTTATTTTTTTCATGCTCTTTTTATTGCTTTTAATACTGTAGGTCTCTCCGGTGCAACGTGTGGCATAACATGTAGTAAAAAAATAAAATAATGTAATTTGAAAGGGTAATTTTGAAGATTGACAGGTATGCCAAAATTTTAATTGCTGGTCAGTTTTATGTTAAGCTTATTCAGAAATTGAATGCATAGAAATTCAAAAGTTATATAATTAATACCAAAACTAAACATTCGTTTTTAATTCTTTACCAAAAATATTGTTTAGTCAAATATTCAGTTACCTACTATGTGCTAATTGATATTATTTCAAATTTACAATTATACCTAAATTATTTCTAATCTATATTCAGTTATTATCTATAAATGTATTGCCTTGATTTATGCATGTTGTTACGTCTAATATTAAATTTCATTTATAACAATTTCTATTTTACGAACTTTTACAAAAATAAAATATTGTCCGATCAATATATAACATACATGATGAGTAGGCAATTATTCACACCATTTCCATCATCGACCCCATAACCTACCCTCTACATATGTATGTAATGTAAATAACCAAATGACCCATTTTCTTTTTTGTTATGTAGTAGGCACACGGAGTTGGTGAAGATGACCCATTTGGATGGGATGCCACAAATATCTCCATTAGTTCATAGCAAAGGTTATGGTGCGCATAACCCTCTATATCTATTAGTCATGTGCTATATAATTCGATTATAATAACAAAAACAATTTCATCTTGATTTATATTTTTTGTTTGGAACTTAATTGCTTTTCAAAATTTTATTATCTTTATGTTCTTTTTGGTTTCTCGTGTAGAATGGACCTTGTGAAACAAATGCTGCAATTGAATTCTTTATGAATAATCTTCAAGTAAGTCTGTATATTCTTACACTATATTATTTACACTTTATTTGGTTTATTCTTATATTTGTTTAGCAAGTCTCCTAAAGAAAAGTTTTCCCATTGACCAAAATCTTTGCTCACATCTTTGGATATGTTATATGATGATATCATTAATTTTGAGAATTTGGTTGAACTCATTTACAGTTTTCTATTACTAGGCAATGGGCAACTTCAAACTTAAAATATGTGCAACAATTCAATGTCAACTGCAGGTACTAATTATTAAGAAACATGGTTTTTTATTACATGTTTTTCTTATATTTATTATTTTAGAAATATGGGCAACTTTGTGTGGCTTAAATGGTACTGCTTTGAATGATACATAAGCCTTTTGATTTCAAAGTTTTTAAAGTCTGACATTGGTAAATCTAGAAAGGTAGCCTTGGATTTCCAATTATTTAAAACCGACTATTTTGCCCATAACTGGTAAACGTATCGGGCCACCTTTTCGTTTTCAAAATCAACATATTTTATTATTTATCTCAATTAAACAAATTATGAATTTCTTACGATTATATTATTAACAGTCTCTAATTATCTAGATATCATTATATGAGAAAAGATTGTTAAGGTGTTTATTCGTGATCTGAAAGTGAATATGAAATATTAAATAATCATAATCAAATTTCATTACAAAACATAAGATTTTTACAAAATGATATTTTGATATCACGTAAAAATTTTCATTTAGTATTTGCATTTTTCTGTAATTTTTTTCTGTGTGGTAAACGGTTCTCCAATTCACTAACCTATGTTAAACATTCAACAAAGTAATTTTAAAAGTTAATTTGTTTTTATTTATTTTATTTTACAACCAAACCTTAGTATTTGTAAATTTAGTTTTTGTAATACATGTTAAACATTCACTAACCTATGTTAAACATTCAACAAAGTAATTTTTAAAGTTAATTTAGTAATACATGTTCAAACTTAATATAGTCTATAGTCTATCTTATATAAAAAATCTTTTATATAAATGACTTTTGATTATTTTGTTAAGGTTAACACAAGTAGTACATGGTAAAACCGTTTAGAATTTCTAATTAGTTTATTTTGGAACTTTTAGATTTGTTACTTGTATTTAACAACATTATTAATGTTGAAATATTACTCATTAAACATGTTATTCTGTTAATTGTATATTTAATTTGGATACTATTGTTTTATTATATTTTCAGGTGGTGAAGCAAAATGAGTTTATTTTGATAGAATATTTGAAGGAGTTGATGGTGGTGAGCATGTTTATGACTTTTGTTGATGTTTTTTGGTTGTTCGAAGTACATTAACTTATTGTAACTTTTAATATCTAAACAATGTAAATGGTTAACGTTTTGGTCCGAAAGTTTGAAAAAGTTTTGTGTTGCTTGAATTTGTTGTTTAAATTTATTATGTTTGTTGACATGTTTTTTCACCCGTGTGTAACACGGGCTATACCCTAGTATGTACACTAAGGATTTATAACTACAATTGGCGGGTTTTACCTACGCTTCATTGTGAGGAAAATGTATGTTACAAAAAAAAATCATAAATAAATCGTTACTCGTGGATTGATTTTAAATACAAATATTACGTATATGAAAACCCAATTAACCGAACTGAAACCGAATTAACAGAAAAACCGAACCAAAGCATTAACCGACAGTTATTTTTTTGTTAAGAGATGAAACCCGTGACACGTTACGTCATCGAAAGTTGATACAACTGAATTCATTCGTGTATAGGGTATAAGATACAATTCCCACCATTCATGTTAGTGGGATTCATGTATCTTACGTGAGTAAATTTAGATAAGCAACAATGATAACATATGATTGATTATATGTACTAAAAGCTTTTTGACTATGGTATCAAGGTTTTGGATAAGGTTTTACTTTTTATTTTTAATTATGAGTGATCAAAACCTACAGGCGAGAAGTAATTTGATAAAAAAAGTTTAAAATTTTTATGATTATACGTGTAACTAATACATAAACATAATACAACAAATTTTCTTGTTAATATACGTGTAATTAATATACAACAATTGTTATGTAACTTATTTTGATCGGCTTGTCGTATTATGGGGACTTAGAATGTATTAACACTATATGTGTTGTGTGACTGATTTATGGTAGTGTGGTAATATAAAGTTGTTATACGAATATGGTGATACTTGAATTGTATGTGGTTACATAGGTGATTAATGGTAGATTAATAATCATGTGTTGTGTTTGCATGTTTGTGGTAGTGTGTATCTCATAGTCTCATGGTAGTAATACTAGTATGTGTGATACTTGACCCGTTGTGATAAGTTAAGGTAGTTTAATCAGATTCGTTGATATAAAATTAAGCGACGGTCATGTTATATGATTGAATATATTCATAACAAATGATTTACATGGAAGATGCATCTTGTCATAAAATACATTGCCTTGACCTGTTAAGGGGATGTTAATCGAGGTTATGGTTAATAATGTCTTAACGATGAGTTACGGGAACATAAATTAAGTGATGTTATTGCTTTGGCCTGTTAAGGAGATTTTACTTTAGGTTATGGTTAATAACGTCTTAAAGATGAGTTATGGGAACATAAATTAGGCAACTCTAATTAGAAATGTGTGAAATAATGTGTAGCACCCTGAAAATTTGATATGAATTGGTCATGTTTAGGGTTTGCTTCATTGATTGGTGTCATACTGCCATTCACATTCACGTTAACCACTCGTTTGAACCACAACATTATAAGCGCAAAAAAATCCAACTCACAAGCCGAAAGGCCCGTGACCGGATCGTTCAAGAAACCAATTTACAAGAACGTGATTTGAAACTGAACAAACCGCCCGTTTAAGAACTCTTTCACTGAAACCGAATCAAACCGTACCGATCCTAACAGAAACCCGATCTTGACTTTCTTCGACCGAAACCAAACCGACGAGCCGCCCGAGCGATCTAACCACCCGGTTCATGTCTCGATATTGCGTACCTACAATTAGGGGTGAGCAAATTAACCATCATAACGGTTAACCGAACCATAACCGTCATAACCGAACCGATTTTAACCGATAACCGACATATCCAGTGGGTCGGTTTAATGAGTTTTCGAAAACCGCCAAATTTTGGTCGGTTTTGGTTAAAGATCATTTCAAACCCGCCATAACCGAACCGCTCCATTTATACGACTGTTAATCGAGAAACAGGGATTTGGTAATTGGAATTAGTGCAAGTGGGATTAACTCTTTAGTTATATAAATCTTAACCTATATTTTTATATCTATTGTCGTTCAAAAAATAAACTAAAATAAAATAGCTAACTCTATACCTTTTTTAGATTTAGGCCAATAATATTAATAATATTGGTTGTTAGTGTTTACCGAATTAATTCCAAATCTTCCATAATCTTCGTTTCAAATTTCCATTCAAAGTACCTTTCAGTTGTTCAATATATCAATTAGATATTAAGATACATATATTCCATAACTGAAGTTAAAAGAAAAAATAAATAGACATATACGAATTCCCAATTAAGTTCAACGATTATTCAGTTGTCACAACCATACGTTTGAGGTAGCTACCTTTTCACAATGGGCAACCCATTTAGTTGAACGAAACGTCTACGGTATGTTCACTTGATATCACCATGATTTCGTTGTTGTTCATCGTTCTTTTGTTCTTGTTCATTATGGATTATATATTTTATTTGATTGTGTATTTTTTTTTTAAATTTGGTACGAATTTTAGGTCTAATTATATTTTTCTCGGTCACGGTTATCCGACCCATACCCAACCTGCAACAACCATCAAAACCGATTAACCGAAACCGCAATAACGGATCGGTTATGGTTATTACTTTATATTAAACGATATATTAATTATGGTTATGAGTTTGACAAAAACCGCCCCAAACCTACCGTGACCCATGCACACCTCTACCTATAATAACTAGTTATATAAAACCGTTTTGTTACGTTCTTCTTCTTTATTATACACAGTCGCCCAAAAGTCACACCACACCAGTTTACACAATTACAGACTATTATTATTATTATTGAACCACTAGAAGAACAACAGCACGAAAAAGTTACAGATACACGAATCGGTACCGTTGGCAGTCAATCGGTGTGTTGCAGGCTCACCGGATCAACCTAATTCGGATCTCGGATCCTAATTGCTATCAATTTTAACCTAATTGTGGATCTAGGGCTTCATTTCTCAGTTATTGCAGTATTGGATACATCGATGAGGTAATTTGATGTTTATATCTTAGTTAATGTGATTTTAAGTCCTTATGACCATATGCGTTTGGTTAATTGGTTAATTAGTTAATTTTAGCTGTGTTTAGTTCAATTACGAGATAAAACCCTAGGTGTAGTGATTCTAGTTACATGTACATTTGGTTGATTGTTTAATTAAAGTTGCATATACGAAACCATAGGTGCAATGATTCTAGTTACATGTACATCTGGTTGATTGTTTAATTTATGCTGTATGTAGTACAATTTCACTACGACATCCGAAATGTAATGATTCTAGTTTTATGTACAAAGGATTAATTGTTTGATTTAAGCTGTATGTAGTTCAATCACGATACGGCATCCAAAATGTAATGATTTCTAGTTGTATATACGAAGGATTAATTGTTTAATTTAAGCTGTATGTAGTTCAATTCCAATGCAACATCTTAGATGTAATGATTATAGTTTTATATACAATGGATTAATTGTTTAATTTAAGCTGTATGTAGTTGAATTCCAATGCAACATCCTAAATGTAATGATTCTAGCTTCATATATGTTCGATTAATCGTTTAATTTATGTTGCATGCAGTTCAATTCCAATACAACGTCAAAATGTAATGATTCTAGTTTTATATACAATGTATCGATTGTTTAGTTTAAGCTGTATGTAGTTGAATTCCAATGCAACATCCTAAATGTAATGATTCTAGTTTTATATACATTCGATTAATCGCTTCATTTATGCTGCATGTAGTTCAATTACTATAAAAACCCTAAATGTAATGATATTGTCATGGAATTGATGACACTTGATGACCTTTTGTTAGTTATTTAACCTGTCATGTTAATTGAAGAAGCTTAATGATCTGATCATAGTTATTAAAAGCGCACTAGGTGCGCGCCTAGGCGCAAATTCAAGGCCCAGCGCAGGTAAAGCGCCTGATGGCGGTTGGGGCACGCTTTTGGCAAGATTCCGGCTAAAATAAAAAATTCCGGCCAGATTCCGGCCAAAACCTGGACATTCTGGCCTGAAATGAAAGAGAATTACCTGGAAGGAAGCAGAGGAGACCCTTTTTTGTGTTATCGTTTGGTGTGCATGGATTTAAAGTAAAGGCAACAAGTTTATTATGTTTTATATTTTAAAGTAAAGTATATTGTAGCTGGGCACTTTTTGCAGCTCTGCTGCTAGCTTGCTTGCTACAGTAACCATATGTTAAGATTTCTTTTTTATAAATGATAGGTTATATCAAATAATTTTCTTTTATTTTAAAACCATTTGTTATTGGACTATTAAAATGATATTTGAAGTTTTAATGAATCTTTTTAGCTTTCTAATATCTATATTTTAAAATTTTAAACTTATTGTTTAATTTTTAATTTTTACACGTATTACATAATAGCTTTTGCTTTTTATAATTGAATAATAGCATTATTTTTCTAATACATAAGATATTTTTAATTTTTTTCATTTAAGTGCGCCTTTTTTTCTCAGGCCCTCGCCTTTTTTGCGCCTTGCACCTAGGCCCTAGGAGAGACTTATGCGCCTTGAGTGCGCCTAACGCTATTAATAACTATGGATCTGATAGGAAGTTAAGTTTCTAAACAGGAAGAACAAATTTGTTTACATTGGAATTGAGGCGGAAGTTAAGCTCTTGAATGCCTCATTTTTTTGTTTTATATTGCTGTTTTTAGGGCTTTTCTAGAGTGGTCATAGGCACAAAGGGTGAGCCTTGGGTCTAGGTGCAAGGCGCTTAAAAAGTGCGGGCCTGTGATAAGCAAGGCGCATAGCATACACATACGATTTTTGGGGGTTTTAGATTTGTTTAGGGATAGTTTAGGATGGTTCTGTGCCATTTTTGGATGTTTCCAATTTGCTTAGAATTTGTAGAATTTTGCTAAGGTTTTCAGCATTTGGCCGGAATCTGACAAAAATTTGGCGGGAATCTTGCCTGAAGGTTGCCAGATCGCCTGATTGGAAGCAAGGTGCTTTTCCTGTGTCTTGCCTTGCCCAAGGGCGTAGGTGCACGCCCGAAGGGCTTTTTACAACATAGGGCTATTCTTGTTGATTTATCAATGTCTCATTTTCTTAGTAGATTTTCTGATTATAGTGAAGAAACTGATTATACCTTAAGGTACATTGTAGTGGATCATCTGTGCATATAATAAGCAAAAAAGAGAAAAACACAGTTAAACTTGGATATGACAAGTACTTTCATTGTTTCACTAGTATCCTTTTTGTCTTCTGTACAGTTTTTCTTTGTGAGATCTCTGGTGGGACCCCCTTTTTTGATTCTGTGTAGCAGCAGCAGCAGTTGCAATAGCAGGTTGTTCATACTTGTTAAATATGGAGATTGAGGGGGGAAGGAGTGATACTCAAGTTCTCTACGAGACTCGTCATCATGCTTCTAGACCTTACACTTGCAATTACCCCCCGATTAACCAAGAGGTTAAATTTATTTCATTTGTGATCAAGATTTGTTAAGCTCGTGAATTTGCTTTGATTTCTTATAATTTATGAATTTAATGGAGGTCTTGATTGAAATTCCAGCTAAATGAAAGCACTAAAGGAAGCTTCCTTAGACTGCTTTCAACAAAAGGTATACCTTTTCATTTTTTGTTATCTGTTTCATATATGATTTAGATATATGTTGATGTGCTTTCTTACATGTAATGTGAATTTTTCAATGTATATGTGCTTAGAGAAAAATGTTAATGGATATTGTACTGTGAAGGTCTCAGTGAGTTTAGAGAAAAATGGACTACAAGTCGGCATGCTCAGAAGTTAAGCAAATGGACATCAATTTTCGTCTCTCCAAATGGCGAACATGTGGCTGTAGCAGTTGGAAATGTGATAACGTTCTTACAGATAGATGATAATTATCAAGAGCCTTGTGGGATATTTACTAGTAAGATTCTTGAACATGTTTGAATGTCTTTTATTTTACAATTATGGACCTTATGGTGCTATCGTGTTCATTATTTTAGCACTCTGTGTTTATAACACGAATGACTAATTTTTGTGATGCGACGTCAGGTAACTCCCTGGTCACTTTCATGTTTGGAGTCTGGTCAGAGGATCATGACATTTTAGGAGTTTTTGATAATACCGACACCCTTTATTTTATAAGGGCAAATGGTGATGAAATAACCCAAATTACAAAGCAGCATTTAAAAATGCCTTTGCCAATTGTCAGTTTTGTTATTCATGATAATAAGGATATGAAGAAGTCTTGTTTGTAAGTAGTATATCTCCTCAATTTCTATCCTAATTATAGCCGAGTTCATATCGGTTAAATTGTTAGTGTTATTATTATGTTACAGGTGTACATTTAGCATACTTGCATCGGATGGTTCAGTTCATGATATTGAGATTAGTCAGGACTCAAGGGCCTCTATTTCCACTCTGAGCAATTCAAATTTGGGCTCCGGCTCATTGTTACATAAGCAGTTTCCTCAGAATGTTAGTTGTTGTGGATATCATCTAGATAGCTCGTTGCTTGCTATTGTTGGTAGTCCTGCTGCAATCACATCAACCTCCACCGCCATCATTGGTAATATACATATGATGCCAAGGATGTTTTTGTTATATTTTCTTCCCATAAGATCAGATTGCTAAATTGTTTATTTCTTTTCTACCCATTGTAGGACCTTACAATATTTCTCTTTGGAAATGGAGTCGACAAACAGGCTTACAACAAGTGTCTTCTGCTGAGTTTGAAGGTCTCTACACTAAAACAAAAGGGTATACAGATCAAATATCATCCCCGAAGGTTCAATTTTCACCACTAAAACAATTTGTTGCTACATTGGATTTGAGAGGATGCTTGATAATCTATAAGCTAAATGAAGAAGATTCACTTTCAGAAGTTTATTTCAAAGAAAAGAACGAGATAAACAATATAACAGATTTTACATGGTGGATGGATCATATTATTGTCGTCGCTAATAGAAGTGGCAAAATTACTATGTATGACGTCAATACTGGTGTTAAGGTTTTAGAAAATGGTTATCAATACTCTTTGCCTATTTTAGAGCGAGTGCCATCATCACCAGGATGTATATTTATTTTAGAAAGTAAATCACCTGAAAAGAGTTTTGAACCTTCTGATTTAGTTCTCTATGAGCCAGTTACATTTGAAAAGTATAAGCAATTTGACAGTGGTAAATTGCAATGGAGCTTGATGTCATTTTCAAAAAGATCTGCTCAGGAACTTTATGATATTTTAATTACCAGGCAGCAGTTTGAGGATGCAGTTAAACTAGCTGATCATCATGGGCTGGATAAAGATGAAGTGTTGAAAGCACAGTGGCTGCATTCTTCACAAGGAAAACGTGAAATTAATATGTTTCTTTCACTTATTAAAGATCAAGATTTTGTACTGTCAGAGTGTGTGGATAGAGTTGGACCAACAGAAGATGCAGTTAGGGCTTTACTTGCTTATGGTCTCCAATTAACAAACAGTTATATGTTTTCTGAGGTTGAGGATGAAAACGGTAGCCCAAAATGGGATTTTCGTTTAGCAAGACTCAAGATGTTACAATTTAAAGACAGGCTGGAGACATTTCTTGGAATAAATATGGGCAGGTAATGAGGCCATTTATAATTGCATCTTATTTATACTTGGTGCATAATCACATATAATGAACTTTATTTTTTAAGAAAGTAGTGAGTTTACATAAACCTTCGTATATTGAACTTTGATGTGCTAACTGACATACTTACATGAGCCAAACCGACAAACCCGGTTTTTAACTGTGGATCGAACCATATAAATCTCAAATCGGCTGAGCAGTCTGATTCGCGTCAATTATGGTGGTTTGCTACAACTTTTTGACATGCTCTCTCATTTCTTTTTCATAAGCAGTTAAGCTACATAACAGTTCACTTTAAACACGTAAAACAATTAATAGGCACGCATACCTAAAAAACACTTAATTGCATGCACTTGGAGACAGAAATGTCTATCCATCACTGAGACCTTGAATACCTGTAGCCTATCATAATCTTACCTTATACAAGGTACTGGTGTTCTCTACATAAGGAGCTTGTCTTGTCTTAACTATGTATGAACCCTCAACTTAACACATAACATCCTTGCATTTTAGTTTGATTAAAATACAATAATGTTTCGTACACTTTAGTTATAAATACTCAAACATAAGGAAATTTTTCTAAACACGCTAAACAGATAATTTATTGTTGATGGTTTTATAAGCTTTAATAATTTCAACCAATTAATATAAAATACATCATCATCATCATCATCATCGTACTCAGTATATCCCACCAATAGCAATGCTATGGTAGGGTCTGAGGAGGGTAAGATGTAGACAGCCTTACCTCTATCCCATAGGGATAGAGAGGCTGCTTCCGGTGAGACCCCCGGCTCGATAGTAGTTTTGAATCAAGCCTTGGACATAAGACACATAACACTCAATCATCGGGACACCGGCTGATTGGTGCATGTGCCCTTGTCTTTCGGCTATCAACGCCACCACATGATACCTGATTAACCTTCCGCCACTTTTAACGTTATTTTCACGTGATTAGTAAAATAACGTCAAAATTAGTGCAATTTTACTTTTGCCCACCCAAGGGTTCACACATATATACATTATATGTGCGCACCGCAAGCAGGCGTGTAATATAGAATACACATATATAAATAAATAATGTATCAAATTCCTCTTAAAAGCATTACCGGAATCAATAAATTTCATTTCATGGAGTAAAAGTATATTTTTATGTAAACAGGGGAAATTTAAATCTTTTTAGAAAAATGCTTACTTATAATCTATAATACCTTAAAATTGCAGGGGGGTTTTTTAGTTTACAATATTATAAAACATTCAGAGAAGTTCAAATTTTTTATAATAAACTTTTTAAAACTAAGGACTAAAACTACCAAGCTCAAAACATAATTATTATAATTTTTGTTCGTATAGCTGACACATGGCCCGGCCTGACCCAAGAACATTCCATTTAATTTCTTCTGTTATTCCTTCCAGCCTATATGAAGAAACCACCCGACTGTGTTAACTGTCTATAAGGCGATATATTTATGTGACCCGTTTAACCCGTTAGAGATAAAACATAACCCAAATTGAGTAGTCGACTTATTCTTAAGTAAACGAGGCGAAATTGTCACATCAAATGGACACTATGGATATGTTTAATAATCCCACCAATTTTTACTTACTAGGACACATTGACTTAGCTTCTTTCAGGTTTTCTGCACAGGATTACAGCAAATTCCGCTCATTGCCCATTAACAAAGCTGCTACTGCACTTTCAGAAAGTGGGAAAATTGGAGCTTTAAATCTTCTTTTCAAACGCCATCCTTATTCAATATCTCCATACATGCTCGAAGTTCTAGCATCCATCCCTGAAACTGTCCCGGTTCAGACATATGCACAGCTGCTTCCTGGTAGTTCTCATCAAGTTACTTATCTAAGAGAAGAAGACTGGGTTGAACATGAAAAAATGGTGAATTACATTAATACCCTCCCAGAAAATCACGAAACTGCCATTCAGATAAAAACTGAACCGATTGTGAAGCAGTTAATGGGATACAAATGGCCATCAGTTAGTGAACTATGTATCTGGTACAAACATAGAGCTATAGAAATGGACACCCTAAGTGGACAACTGGACAACAGTTTATCATTGGTTGATTTTGCTTGTCGAAAGGGTTTTAACGAATTGCAAGAGTTTCACACGCTTATATCTTATTTGCACTAGCTAATTTACTCTGATGACGATGATGATCATGATCATGATGTGAATTTCAGCTTGAGTTTAGCCACATGGGAACAGTTGTCTGATTATGAAAAGTTCAAGATGATGCTTAAAGGGTTCAATGAGGAAAATGTAATAAAAAAATTAAGAGATAGAGCACTACCATTTATGCATACAAAATTTGGGGATGAAGTGGTTGATACTGGTGATTGGTTTTTAGTCAGATGGATGAAAGAAATTGCTATGGAGAATAAGATTGAGGTCTGTTTGGCAGTTATTGAAGAAGGATGCAATGAGTTTTCTGGAAGCATGTTTTTCAGAAATGAAGCTGAAGCAGTAGACTGTGCTATTCAGTGTTTGTATTTATGTACTGCTACTGATAAGTGGAGTACCTTGGCCTCGATATTGTTTAAACTTCCACTTTTGCACGGTAAGCATTTTAAAACTTATGTCTCATTTGGAGTTGTCAAAATGACAAAAGTGCCACTGAATCTTCTTAGAAGAAATAAACTCAAATGGATTTTCAAAGCGTAAATGAGTAGATTCAGTTTATTTTTGTCATTTTATAACTCTAGAACTGGAAACTTCTGATTACTTAGGCGAGCTATGTATACATCATTCCTTAACAGTTCTTAAATTTGTTGAAGTACTTACAGATGTAACTGTATGATTGTTCATATGAAACCCAATCATAGGTTCTTGGTTACAAATTATTAGTCTTATTTAGGGTCACAATCTTGTAACTGTCTGCTGTTGAGTTCTAACAATCAAGAATACTTAAGGTTTAAAAGGTCAACCGTTTTTCTGAATATATGACTTCATGTGTGCATGTTTTCAAGAATACGAGTGGGCATAGAGTTATAGCAAGATTGTTTGTTTTGGGCCGCGTTTTGTTAACTACTTAACAATGTTACATTTGAGCAGGTTATGAAGTAGAGGGTCTTCAAAAGCAACTTAAAGTTGCGGAAGGGCATGTTGAGGCTGGAAGACTGTTGGCTTTGTATCAGGTATGCATTTGTACTCGTTAGTGACTGCTGGTTTTCAGGTTAGATAGATCATATTGTTTATTGTACTCTACTAATGATGGCCTGACACGCGACACTTGCTAATGCTATCTCTCATACCTTTGCTACTTTGAACTTTATGTTGATATTTTAATAAACAGTCAAAACAATTTTAGTTTTATATGACAATTTATACATATCAAATTTCATATGTGAGGCTACTTTTATACATTCAGGTTCCAAAGCCGATTGCTTTCTTCCTGGAGGCACAATCAGATAGCAAAAGTGTGAAACAAATTCTCCGTCTTATCCTGTCAAAGTTTATCCGTCGCCAGCCTGGAAGAACAGATGCTGACTGGGCAAATATGTGGCGAGATTTCCAGTCCCTGCAAGAAAAGGCATTTCCTTTTGTTGATTTAGAATACATGTTGATCGAGTTCTGTAGGGGATTATTAAAAGCTGGGAAATTCTCACTTGCTAGAAACTATCTAAAAGGCCAGGTTCAGTGGTGCTGCCAACAGAAAAAGCTGAAAATATCATCATTCTGGCAGCACGAGAATATTTTTTCTCAGCTTCTAGCCTAACATTTTTCATGTTGTTTTGTTATCAGGGTGGTTGGGTAATGGGTCGAAACATATCATTTTTGGTACAGGTCATGTGAGGTTCTGTTAACTTGGAACATTTTGTCTTTTATGTTTTGATAAGTGTAAAGTTAATATTTATCGAACTAAATTGGATTACAGTTACAGTTTTGTTACTACAGTCTTAACCATTGAAATAACCGATTTTGGATGGTTGTATGCATTAAAATACATGTCTGATGACTTCCAACCCTTTCAACCATTCCCTTTTTAGTTAGTTTTTATTTTTATTTTTTTATTCGTTTGTGATAAAAAAAATGGCAAGCTGGCCAATTTGCAAGTAAACGGGTAAACTTTCCACCTCTAGTTTTATCATTCATGATGTGCGCATATTCTTCATCATTTAGTTGATTTGTAAATCTGTATTTTTTACTGAACACTTTTTGTATCATATTTTTACAAAAAATCCGATTTTTTTATAAATAATTATTGTCTAAAACTAGCGGTATTCAACCAGTGGGCTGCGGTGGAGACGCAACATGAATTTGGTCGTATTGGTTCGGTTAGTTATGGTATCCGTACAAAATTAATAAAGTCATTTAGTAATATGCCCAAAAGGATATCGAAACATGTTTTAAAATTATTATTTAAAATTTAATTAATTAGTATACTAATAAAACAACATAACTAAAAAAATTAAAATCAAATAGGAATTAAAAACAAAAACAAATAAGAAAACTATCTAGGACATAAAAACCAAAAGTGCACTAACATAGTATATGATTTCAATGAGAATTTAATCTTTTGAATAGATTTTGGAGGGTTTTTTGAGTTAATTACACTTTGGCAACTCTTGGCCTGTTGACTTTTAAGTTAGTTTCTTATTACCCCATTTTGATTCATTAGAGATGAAAACATGAATCAAATTTATATAAATTAATGGTGAAAAGTCTAACCAGTTAATGCGGAAAAATATCGGTTATCGGTCAAGGACTGATATTTGAGATATCGATTATCGCAGTGAGATATCGGTAAATTTTAATATCATGTAAAATTCATATATATAGCAATCTAACACTAATAATTCAGTCTAGTCTACTACCGTTAACAAATTAACCTTTTACAAATTGAAAAACACTAACAATCGTAGCAAGTAAGAATTGATTAAGACTTAAAACACTAACATTGAACACTGAAAGTTGATAATTAAGACTTAAAACACTGATATCGGGAATATTGATGATATATCGGTCAAATATTAGTCCAATATCGGCCAAATATCGGTCATATCGTCGATATTATCGGTACCGATATTCTGATTTATATATCTCCAAGGGACCGATAACCGATATATCACTGATATATCGGCGATATCGACTGCATAGCTCAAAGTTTACTTAAACCACAAGTTTGGAACTTGTTTCAGATCTGGAAGGCAAAGGAATGTCTGAATATTCTTCCAAGCAGTCGAAACGTGATGAAAGAGTTGGATATGATCGATGCCCAAGATTAGGTGTAAACATTCTTCCAATGCAATTCAGGCAAATCAAAGACCCAATGGAAATCATCAGATTAGCAATCACCACTCAAAGTGGGGCCTACGCTAACGTTGATGAGCTTATTGAAATCGCCAAACTTGTTGGACTAATAGATTCATCCGGGCAGGTCAACGCAAATATTGAACAAGACCCATATTTCAAAATCGACACTCTCTGATGATATAGCTAACTTGTTATCAGCAACCATTAACGATTCTGATTTTGACTCTTTGTTGAAAGAAAACAGTAAAGTGTTGACTTTTGTGGCTTTACGTCTTCCATGGTTACTTGAACTTGGTAAGGAAGCGGAAAAGGGTAACAAGTTTTTTGGTACACAAGCAACGTCGACGGTTTTGTGGGCAAAATAGGTGGCAAAATTTGTGGGCCTGGTTTTTGTATGACTAATTAGTTTTTGAAATATGTTAACAAGATATATGTTGTCTCAATCATAATCTTATTATTTATATAAAATAGTTAAGGATCTTTTATGCATCAAAGGTACACTTTCAGTGATAATAAACTGTTTGATGATAGCCAACTTCTTAGCTTTAATTGCAATTTGCTGCACACATTCTTTTTTATGCTCTTAATAGTTCTATTCTAAAGTTTTGGGAGCAAATTAATCTGCATATATGTGCTGTGATATAACCATTTATGATTTCTATTTTTTGCATCTCTATAATAGATGAACACAACAAAATTGACGAAGCCCAGTCATCATTTTGGAGAGAATGGAAGTCAAAGTTAGAGGAACAACACGCTTTTTATCTGGAGACATCGACTATATGGAGAGTGTAATATTCGACTTCATTGGCTCGGTCAAAACAGAGAGAAAGAAAATCCTAAAAGATGTGTTGACTTTAGCTTCAGACTATGGCTTAGATCAAACCAAGGTATGCAAACACTCACAACACAAGGTATGAAAACCCTAACCGGGATGTATAAAGATCTGAGGGTCTTGTACAATGGCAATTCGTGTACGGGTATTATGTATCGAGCTCATTAACCTCGTTAGAAAATAAAGCAAAATCAGTAACGGGTATCATGAAGAAGTTTTTCATCGGATCCAAAGTGGAAGGATGATCTGGTTAATTTCTGGCTTCGATTAATAAACGATTTACAGAAATTTGTATCTTCTGATGATGTGGATCTATTCTCTCCCGGGTGTGTGATGATCTGTCTTGAAGCTTTTGTTGGCATGGTCAATGAGGGAAAGATTTCTGTAACTGAAGGATGGGCTTCAGTTTTTGCTTATATAGATTCGGGTCTTGTAGGTGACTTGTACACCGAAATTCTTAATTTCTGTAAATCGATGGTGTTTTCCGGGTGTTGGTTTAGCACGATATCGCGTGTTTATCATGCTTCGATTTCGCGTTTCCCCGACACAAATTTGTCACCTGATGTTCAAAGGCATTATGAATGTATCGCGGATCTGCCTCATCTTTACATAAGAATCCTGGAACCCGTGTTGAAGGATTTAGCTCGTGGGTCCCGTGAACATTTGTCTTTATATCGGGTTATATCAAGTTTGAGTGAATTAGATGGCGATTTGGAGGAGTTAAGGAATGTTAGAAGTACTGTTTGGAATCGATTGGTTCGGTTTTCTGATGACATGGAAATCCCGAGTCATGCTCATGTTCATATGCTGGAACTTATGCAGTTTGTAACGGCGATGACCACGAATTTGACTTCCTTTTCTAGTGAGCTTCGAGCCAATGTTGACCCGTGGGTTGGGTGGGATAGCATGGGATCTTTAAACTCAAACCGTGAAACCGCACCCGATAATGAAGATGCACCGAAAAGTTTCACGCATACTTTGGTTGCTTTAAAATCGTCACAACTACTATCAAATATCTCCCCGAACCTCGAGATATCTCCAAATGACGTTTCTACCCTTGATTCTGCAGTTTCTTCTTTTGTAAAGATATCTGATAATGTTGTTTCACGATCCGATGTTGATATTTTGATAGCCATGTTAGGAGAGTGGGAAGGGCTTTTTGGTAGTTTAAGTGTAAAAGAGGAGGTAATAAGCTTGAAACCGACGCCTGTCGGGAATGATTGGGGCAACGATGATTGGGAAGAAGGTTGGGAAGACTTCCAAGAAGAAGAAGAATTGGGAGAAAAAGAAGCCACAAATGACGAAAAGACCCTTTCGGTTCATTCTTTACATGAGTGTTGGTCATTAATCTTCAAGAAACTCGCATCATTATCTGAATTCAATGACATATTGAAGATCATCGACCAATCGAAATTAAAAGGAAACGGGGTCTTGTTGACCGAGGATTCTGCCCGACATGTGACCAAATTATTACTCGAGGTAGATTATTTTACAGCTGTAAAACTTGCGGGTTTACTTCCTTATGAAAACATACAATTGGAGTGTTTGGAGTTTGTGGAGGATAAATTAAAGCAAGGAAACATGCCGAGCCCGGTTTTAACCGATCATGGACTGTTTATTACTTTATTATCATCGGGCTTGATATCAACCATCGTGACCAAACCTTTATACGGAACCATTTTTTCATATATAAGTTATATGATCGGGTGTTTCTCTCGTAACAGTCAAGAAGCAGAGAATAAAAGCGAGGACCGCGAGAAGGACGTGTGGTATGTTTTCAAAATGATTCTATTACCGTGTTATATATGTGAGCTTGTAAAGGCGGATCAAGTGGTGTTAGCGGGATTAGTTGTTACAAAGATGATGCACACGAGTGTTTCTCTGGGTTTGGTTAATGTAGCAGAAGCTAGTCTTAGGAAGTACTTAGAAAATCAGATTGAGGTTATACGAGGAAACAGTTTTAAGGTAGAGGAAATGAGGTTTTGTGAGCCGCTTGTGAATACGGTTGTCGGGTTGAGTGACCGGGTGGAGAGTTTGATCAACTCGGCTCTAGTGATACTGTCGTCGAATGATGGTAAAAGGTAGAATGATTTGAGAATTAGATGTCATCCTTTTGCTTGTAGAAAAAGACATTTGTTTGGACTTTGGAGGATTCATATACAATACATGTTACTGCTCTCTTTTGTTTTCTTAATAGTTAATACATGTTATGGTGTGAAGATATGTCATTATTGTAAGAATGCAAACACGCTAATCCATCTCGTTAGTAGTTTGGAGTTTGGATCTAGAGACTAAGTAGTTTGTGAATGAGCCACCACGTCGAACAGATCGTTAGTATTTTTTCAAGTTTGAGTTTGGCTTGTTTATTACTTGTATGTTAATTAGTTTACATATATTTATATAAAACACGATAAATATTATTTAGATATTTTTAGAGTTAAATGCAATTTGCGTCTATGTGGTTTACGAACGGGAACTACTTGTGCCTTTCTTTAAAAAATGAGCGGTTTGTGTCCACGTGGTTGTCGAGCGTGATCAGTTTCGGCCCTTCCGGCATCTTTTTTGTCTAAAAAAAACAGCTGAAATTAATTTTATGCACATTTATCATTTCCTGATAGTGCCTATGAGCTTTGCATCCATGCAGTTTGCATTCCTCTGTCTAACCCCGTCACACTCGGCCCTTCCCTTTCCAATCAAACAAACCCAATCTGGAGAACTTGGAGAAAGGGGTGAGTGGGTTAGACTAGAGGTGCACAAAAAACTCTAACCCGGAACCGGACCCGAAAAAAACCCAGAACCGGTTTTTTTATACCCGGGTTTTTAATACTTGAACCCGTACCGGATTCCACCCGTAGGGTACAAATAGAGTATGTATTTCAGTACCAAAACCTGTACCCGGAACCGGACCCGATGTGTACCCGGTACTACACGAAAACCGGAATTCGATTCCATACCCGAAACCGGGTTTATCAAATACCCGATTTATACCAAAAAAATACCTTAAAAAGACCCATAAATACCTCTAAAAATTGCAACCCTTATAAAAAACCTCAATCTATACCCGGAAAAAAGCCCGAAAAAAACCTTAAAATAGGGTTTTTTCAATACACGAAAAAAGGGTATTCAAATACCCGGTTTTAGAATACTCGATCATATACCCGACCCGAACCCGATGCATAGGGTATGATTTTTAGAGACAATACCCGGACAGGAACCCGACCCGGTTATTGTCAATACCCGGTCATACCCGAACCTGGGTATTTGAAAAACCCGATTTTTGCACCTCTGGGTTAGACGAAAGAATGCGAATTGTGGGGATGCAACGCACAGGACGCGATTAGAAAATCAAAACAGGACATAAAAGTCATTTTCAGTTTTTTTTAAATAAAAAACTGAAGGACGCAAACTTATCTAGTTCAATAACCATAGGGGCACAACATGCTCAATATAAAAAGATAAACGCAAGTCGTTCCCATCCGTAAACCGCAAGGATGCAAACTGCAATTAACTCATTGTTATAAGTCTATATGTAAACAAATGAAGTTTAGTCTTTGGAGTTTACTTGAGCACGATAAGTGAAGTTTGTTCTTGAGCTCGTTTATTAAATAAACTAATTTTTAGGCTCGCAGCTAGATGTCATGTGAAAGCTTGACATCCAAGTTTTTAGCAACCCGGACTCAAATTTTCCACAAAAGTTGACTCGTTTACACTCATATTCATGAATCGTGAATCTGAGATAACAAACCCACTCATCGTTTCGATATGTTGTATAAATACAATTCTTAAATCCTAATAACCCAAACAAATCAAAATTATTAAATAAAAAAACTCCATAAACAATCCCATGGCTTGGATGGATCTGACTTCAATTACATAGAAAGTATTGAAAACAAGAACAGTAAACAAACACCTCATTTACCTGCAATTATGTTACATAACGTTGCTGGCCTATATAACTCAAAACATATTCAGGCAGACCGGACTGAATCGGACCTAAACCCTAAACTCAAGAAGAAGTTTCAGCGGTTCGATAAATAGTGATCTCCTGCTGCTTGAAGTACCTTCGATCTTCTTCATCCACAAGTACCAGATTCAAGTAATACTTCACACTGAATTTGTTGTTGATATTATGATGTGTTGGTGTCAGTTCGTACGGGCTCAAGAACAGCCTGATTGGTATTGATTCACCTACAACACAGTTGCTCTAATGTTACAACTTACAAGAAATTGTTTAGACTTTAATGTCAAGACGGGTTGAATAATCGATCAAAAACAGTTTAAAAAAGTAATTTATCATTTCTTGAAAAAGTTAATAACTTGCGTGCTAATTTTCTAATACAATTGTAAATGTCATAAAATAGTAGCATACTTTTGGCTGCGGTCGATTTTGGTAATAATAACCTTTTTCAATCCGTTTTTGGTAGATATACGTTTTTAAACGGCAGTCAGTATACTTTGGTAATTGAATAATTTTATTTTGCACCTGACCTTTTTTTTTAATGTTTTTTTGCTATAATTACCAAAGTGGGCCTTTCTAAAACTTGTAATTAACAAGACAAACAGCCAAAAATATATTGCTTATTTTTTATACTTTATTCCCGAGACCCTACTAATAGCCTTGCTATGCGTGGGATTTTACTGGGAATGGTTGTATTTCTTATGATTTATAACATTTGCCGTGAATATAATTATAGAACTCTATTTTTACCAGGAGAACTCGAATTTTAGATCAAAACGATTCAGACACCTGTTATGCATTTCAATAAACGTGGAATAACTGTAACTGTTCGACCCATTAGGGATATAACCCAATCCAAATTGATCTGTTTACAGGTAAATGGGTCGAAATTGTCTACAGTTTAAGACATACCTCTAACAGGAGCACCATCCATTAACTCAAACTTTGCGAGGGTTTCTGTCTCAACATGAGTGTTGGCCCCAGAACCAGTGGATTCACGTCGCCTAATCTCAAGATCCATATTCTTTAACTTGATTCTAACAAGAAGAAAATATATCTTCCCGATGATCACATCTTTCAAATGATACCTGAATATTAACCAGCGCCGTAAGTTAGTTATCAGGCTTCTTTATATGTTTTCCAAAGGAAGATTGGAAGAATACAAATGTTTTAAGTTTAACAATGTTTTGACTTACTTGCTTTTGTTATACTCGAACTCAATATGAAGGCAGTCTTCTATTCCAACTTCCATCTGTCAGGTTTACATGTCAGAGATGAATACTTTAGTATGTCCATCTTTTCTTTTCTTTTTTACAAAATACGAAAAATATTAGTGACATTTATGATTTGAAAAATAATAGTATTACAATATAATGACCTTAATGCTATTGTTGATTGATGGAGGTGGGCAATAGTTGCGAATCTGCATAAACAAACACATAAGAATATACTTTATTGAATAAAAAGAATACCGTTCATAATGTAGCAGTGACAATATTTTTTTCCTTTTGGATTTGGGAGGTGGAGTCTAATAGAGATTCTCACCACAAAATCTTGGTACTGAGTTATGCTGCCAGCATAACCGCGACTGATTGTTACCTTCAGAACATACCTGAGAGCAAATTGAAAGAAACTTGATTATATTATAAAAATAAATTATTAATCAGCCACAAAACAAAGATGCATCTGTGAGGCGTAAAATATTATTTGATCATATAAATATATTATACAATAGAAGAGAACAGTTACCTAAGTCGCACATTCACACCATTGTATGTCTCATAAGGCATTTCAACTGTAGAAAACTCAAAAGGAAATGTTTTCTTTTCATATAATTCACCAGGAACATCCAGTTCGCGAACTGCATAACAAAATGGTAGGAGAGTAAATATCATGAAACATAATGGTATTCATATCAAAGAGAAAAGGTTTCATTTTAATCATAGACGAGTAAAAATGAAGTTAAATTAAAGTCAGGCAAACTTACCAAGAGATGTGAAGTCATAAAAGTTGCCTCTGTCAAAATAGATTTCTGCAAATGAAAAAAATGTCAATACATCAACAGTGATCAGTATGTAAAACTGTTCCAAGTAACTGCTTTTACAAATAGTTATAAATTTCACAAGTAAATATGAGATAAACAGAGAGAGTCACGAATTTGAAGATATAGCCTATACAGACTAGCAGTCCAACAGTATTTAGTAATAACCTTTTTGGCATCATAATCATTTATTTATATCTAGTAGATATTCAATGTCATTTGTGTTAAAAAAATTGCCACCAACTGCTACATAATAAACGTCAAGTTGGATATTACAAGCATTCCAAGTTGTGCTACTAACCCTCTTAATGCCAACTATATTTTTTAAGTAAAAAACTTACCAATCTGTCCAAGAAGTTCTATCTTAATACCATTATGCTCAACTTTCTTCCCCTGCACTGGTTCTACAGAAATCTGAAAAAAAGATGATACATAAGTAAATGTGACATGTTACAATCACTAGCCTATGTGCTATTTACAGATATAAAAAAACTGCAATGTAGCACACCTTGCAGCAATGCCACTAGAGTTAAGAAGTCAAACTTCAAGAAAAAAAAAGATAATTATATACCTTTCCAGCAATGGTTTCTTGGCTCTGGAAAAGTGGGACCATTGACATTTGACCATTTTCCTTCTTCAACGGAACCTAATAAATATAAGTAGTAAAGAAACATCATTATACAAGTAAAACCAGGTATACTGGTAAACTAAAAGTTTACAGGAGAAAATTCCAGAATAAGCCATGCTTAAAATACAAGAAATAAAGTTAGGCTCTCTGACATGAACTTTAAGTTAGGCTCTTTGACTTGCGATGAGAGAATGAGGCATGATTTGATAGACCTGCACCTCTATGAGGATATGGTTGATGATAGGACTTCTTGGAGACGTAAAATTAAAGTTAAGGACTTCTAGGGGAAAGATATAGTTTTGGTTAAAATATGTCTTATGTTCATAACTTTACTTGCTCAGTATTCTCTACTATTTTTATTAATATTAGTATTAATATTTAATTATTATTTATTTTTATTTTCATTCAAATTCTTTTGTTTGTAATTCATAATACACTAATCTAATATATTATTTTATTTTTATTTGTTTTACCCTTAAGTTGTTTTTTCTGGAGTTGGGGGTCTCGCTGAAAGCCACCTCTCTATCCTTAGGAATAGAGGTAAGGTTTGCATACATCCCACCCTCCCCAGACCCTCATGATAGCTTTGGCTATTTGTGGGATTTACTGGCTATTCTCGTTTGTCTTATTAAATATACATCCAAAGCTTCATTATTTGCAATTCGATCCAGCGTTCAATAAGATACAGAAATCTGTCTGTTGCATTATAATATTCAGTGCAAAACATAGTGATCAAAGTCTCAAACAGAAGAACCAATACATATAACAATTTAAGATTGTATGCAGATCATCTAATCTTGAATATAAATTACAAGAAGTGTGTACCTGCTTGCGAGTTTTTCCATCATTAAGTGTGATTGAGATGTTACAAGTTGGCTTGAAAGCCCCTAATATATAATTCTGATTAACAAAAAATCAAGGAGAGCAAGTCACATTCCATTGAAACAACAAATTTAGTTTTGCAGAAAGAAAACAACCAAGGTTTTAGGTCAGATCTTACCATTCCGAATACGACCGGTTCTTTCTCTTAAACTTTATTTCAAAACCTAAGTAGAATCAGAGTGTGTCATAAAAAATTCCAGTTGCAAATTGAAAAACACAAGATCATCAACAACTAAACGCAGTCGATTAACACATTACATGTACATGCCAGTAGAATAAATCAAAAACCTGACTATATTACAAAATTTCCTCCAATTTCTGTTCGAAAACCTAAAAGTTTAAAGGTCATTAACTACTAACAGGCTGTCAAGTAACACATTACATGTCAGTACAACAAATCAATAACCTAACCAATTATACTACAAAACTTCCTCCAATTTCCCCGAATTTCCGTTCAAAAACCTAAAAAGGCCGTTGATTAACACATTACATGCAAGTTGAATAGATCAAAAACCTAACCAAATACACTACAAAAATTTCCTCCGATTTCCGTTCACAAACCTAAAATTACAAGATCATTAATACTAACAGGCTGTCGATTAACACATCACATGCAAGTAAAAATAAATCAAAAACCTAACTAGTTATGCTATACAACAAAACTTCCTCCAAATTCCGTTCAAAAACCTAAAAATACAAGATCATTAACTACTAACAGGCCTTCAATTAACACATTAAATTAGAATAAAAATAAAAATAAAAACCTAACATACATTATTACAAAAAATTCCTCCACTTGCCGCTTAAAAACCTAAAAATTAAAGATCATTAACTACTAACATGCCATCGATCAACACATCACATGCCAGTAGAATGAATCAAAAACCTAACCAATTATACAACAAAACTTCCTCCAAATTCCGTTCGAAAACCTAAAAATACAAGATCATTAACTACTAACAAGCCGTCAGTTAAAACATCACATGCAAGTAGAATAAATCAAAAACCTAACAAACTATATTACAAAATGTCCTCCAATTTCCATTCGAAAACCTCAATAGAATCGGTATATCATAACAAATTCGAGTAGTAAATCGATAAATAAAAAGTCATTAACTACTAACAGCTGTTAGATTAACACACTACATGCCAGTAGAACAAATCAAAAACCTAAACACGTATAATACTACAAAATCTCCTCTAATTTCCGTTCAAAAACCTAAGATACAAGATCATTAACTACTAACAGGCCGTTGATTAACACATTACACGCCAGTAACACAAATCAAAAACCTAACTAATATTATTACAAAATGACTTCTAATTTCCTATCGAAAACCTAAATTAATTAGTCTACGATGCAATTGAGCTGAATCATGTAACAGGAATATGTAGATTAAGCTCACCGGAACGTTCGCCGGAGAAACCGGTGGCCGGATCTGTGTTCCGATGAATTGATCTACGAGAGTTGATTGTGACAGATGCACTGTGGTCAGTTGGTCACGCACTCGCAACGTAACTTGAGTCCGGTGTGGTTTATAATAATAATAATAATAATAATGGTGCTATTGGACTGGTTTTATTTGGAGGCCCAATAATATGTGGAATCAGTTTTATGGATTATTATTATTTTGTATTTGGTTTTTGAATTTGAGATTGGCTTGTGATTAGATCTCGGATTCTGTTAGTTTATTAACTTTTATTAGTTGTTGAAATAAGGGAAATTTTCAACACGTGGTGTCACATCAGCATATGAATTATTTTTATTTTAATGGTTTAGTAAGGTTGTAGTTCAAAAATACTTTTCTTAGGGCTTTCCGTTAATCCATTTATAAAATAAGATTGTTTTAACCCAGTGTTGGTGACATGTGACGTCATCGCCCATTTTGTAAGCCAGGGGCGGTGTTGTAGCCCATTATCACCAAAAAATCTTTCAATTTGCCGTCCACTGCACACACTTTTAGGCTACGTGTATTTAAAACTCTTTATATATGGGCGTTTTGTGACATATGACGTCTCAACCAATAATTGAGATCTTTGTAAAAAGTGGTGTGTTGAGAAACTCTCCTAAAATAATTACTCAATTGTTATAATTTAAATAAAATATAAATAACTTAAATATTTGATTGGTTGGAATTTGTGAGAAGAATCCTAATTGGTTGAGGATTTAGTGGGTAGCATTTCCTACAAAACGCTTTAGGCCAAAACTTGGTTCAA
The DNA here is from genome assembly GCF_021521415.1 of Bidens hawaiensis. Taxonomy (NCBI): domain Eukaryota; kingdom Viridiplantae; phylum Streptophyta; class Magnoliopsida; order Asterales; family Asteraceae; genus Bidens; species Bidens hawaiensis. Next base: position 3,166,720 of record NW_027491030.1, read on the forward strand.
AACTTTGTGGAGCGGCGTTCATAGAGTTTTGGGAGAGTTTTGAGATGGAAAACGCTTCATAAGATGGTCTTATAGTTATTTTATTTTTTTATATTTCTAAATGTATAAATTCATTATTAGACTACGAGTTGTGGTTGATTTGGGAGGAGACACTTATACCACCGTGTCACTAATCTTTTGGTAGTTGGTACCAAGGGGAATTCCTCTTTGCGCCGTCAGAGTGATGGCTGAAGGGGAGCCAAAGGGGGCACGACCCCCTTTGCCACAACACACTTCTTCTTATCATATATATATAACATGGTTGTGTGTTTTATTTAGTTATTTTTGTCATAAATTTATGTATAATAATTGCGATTATGTAATTATATAATTAATATATTAAACAAACTATATAAATAAGACTCAATAAATAAAGCTCGGACTCGGTTTTGTTTATAGTATGAGCTCTAGTGGAGGTTCGAGTTCGTTGATTGGCTCAATTTGAACTTTTAGCTAGATGATCTCGAGTAACTTATAAGCGCTTAGCTCTTTTACACCTCTAGCCCTCTAGGTGTTTTTAGTATAAAATCATTATACATAGCATTTGTAAAAAAGAAAAGTGGATGGTTATACAGTCATGTTACACGTCACATTCATATATTTTCATTGTTATTTAGTTTAACTTGGTTCTTATTCAGATATCACGTAATATCAAAATTAATTTAACTGTGGATCTGATGTTTTTTTTTCATGTTCGTCACGTGAGAATTAGTAAGCAACAAACAAACACATTTGGAAACGCTATTAGTAGAAAAGTTGCCCCAACGTGAGACTTGGTAAAAAGCTAAATTATTACTTTGAAAAGGTGGCTTTTATAAAGTAAGAACGACTAAATCTTAATCTGAAAGAGTAGCTTTAATATATTATAGAGTATCAAATAAAGGTCGTTACATGTAAATGCCTCAACTTCTACTCATAACTATTACAAGTTAGACTTTGACTTGGTGGAAATTGTTGATTAAAAAGCATTAATATAAATATAAATTAATAATATATGTGTAGACTATACGAGTATTAAACTTTTTATATTACAAATTCATTTGTATATAGAAAACGATTTTGACTAGACAAATAGTTCATGTCTAATGACGACCGTTTTTAATATGTATAATAAATAAGTCACGGTTTTGACTAAATACGTATATACTAAATCTAAAATCTGTCACATACTAGGGTGTCATATAAAATAAAGTTTTCTTTTATGGATGAATATAGTCATATATTTGTCATTTTTCTATCTATATTATTTCAAATAACAATATATAAAAAATAATAGAACTATAGCAGTAACGTATTAACTACTATTAAAGAATTAGAAAGTAGATATACATAAACGAATACAATGATAAACATAGAGGGCCGAAAGTCACGAACCTTATATCGGTAGGTCGAACTTAATATGTTAAATTCTTTTGGACGAAACGCATAAATTGACATTACATGTGCAAAAAAACAGGGGAAGGGGAACTCTGGGTCTGTTCAAAGCTTTGCCCCTCGACATGAACCTGATATTGTTATCACTAGTTCCGTTTGTTATTTTTTTTTATTACTAACCGACCTCACGAATATCATGAGACAACAAACCGCACATAAAAAAGCGTAAGACCATGATTTAATCTTTTACCTTATGCCATTCATACATGAGAATTTATTATTTTTGAAAATATGGTAACATTAAAAGAAATTAGTAAGCGCCGAAATAGTACATATGTACAACTTATGGGTCCGTTACCATACATGTGTTAAAACAAAAAAAAACAAATTTGTAAACACCAGAATAGTAACACACTTGCATAAACTATAATACAAAAATATAACAGATTTAAAACGACGTTTATTTGGTCGGTAAAACACGGACGTTGCAGCAATGATTCAACATAAAATCGGTTAGTATCAGTTAGGTTAGTTACTGTTTCGGAACTAAACCAAAAAAATCCGTTTAGTTAACACATTCAAAACAAAAAAGGAAAACTTATTTAGAAAAAAAACGGTGGTAAGTCAACATGAATTCCGTCAATGAAACTCGATCCAGCGGCTAGATTTGTTATTGTTTCGAAACTAAACACATAAAATAATTGTCAAATTAACATATGAAAAAAAATAATAAATAAACATATTTAGTAAAATCTAATATGGGAGATATGAGGGATGACCCTGGCTTGCCTGGGTTCGAGTCCTGATCTCACCCGGTTTTACCGGCTCCTCGCTGTCGTGCCATTTGGCGGGCGTGGGGGTCGGGTTTTATCCGGTGAATCCCTCAATAGGTGGACCTCTAGGGGCTCCGTCCGTCCGGACTAGTGGCCGGCTCGGGCTACCTTTAGCCAATAGGAGCTGCGTACGGAGTACCCGACGTTACTTAGTTGGTTGTTAAAAAAAAGGGTTGGTGTCTCGAAACATTTTCTGAATAATCTATTAATCTTATGTAACCGGCAATATTGACTATTCACATATAATCCAAGGACTGATTTAATAATTTCCTGTAACAAATTCACAAGATAAACATACAAATTTTTGTTGGTATATGTTTAATTTGTACCTTTTAACTAAAATAAATCAAATGAAACATCCAAGAAAGATTAGGAAGAGTCAATCAGTCAATACAATTAATAAAAAAATTGTCTGGTAAGCTTGTAGTTTATTGAAAGTTACTAGGCATGAAAATGAAATTAAACGACTCGCATATTTTGTTGACTGGTTTAATGTTGAACTTTAACCAAAAATTTCAAATTTAGGCTAGTTTTTAAAGTCCATACTTTTGACCCACATCACAATCTCATTGGCATTCAAAAACTATGTTTTCTTTGTTCAACCTTTTAACCTTTTACTAGTACTTTTTTTTTGTTTCTTTTCCGTTAAAAAATATATTTTTTTGTTAGAAAACTCACAAGACTTATCATATTATTAACCGGCGAAATTAGGTAAATGCAGCTTGTTAGATAAGTGATTCCTAAGAGATTAAAAACATAAAACTAGGGAGAACTTGATTCATAGGGAGACCTTTACTAGTTGGACTAACCCTGCACCATTTTCCTCTACTAGTGAGCTATGTACTGGTCGGTCCAACTGAGAAAACATGAAATATATGTTATCAACAATTTAGTTATACACTTAACTGAAGAAACACTAATCGACCCCGGGCAGATTACGGATAATCTGGGGGTTAAATAGATAATGTTTCCCACGAAGGTTAGGTCCAGCAGAGTAAGTTGTACTTCCGGGAACCTGCAAAACAGACACCGTAAGCTCGTCACTGAGAAGGGGGGGGTTCCTCCTTGTGACCACCCTCCGGCGTGAGAATCAGTCTATATTGCTCTTTGAATATAAAAGTATGTGAATACTATTAGAGCAGTTATCAAGTAAGTTATACGAGATAGTAGATGATCTTACCATTCCAAGATATTGGAGTATTTATAGCCGAAGGTAGGTTTTCTAGAAGGTACAGCCGGCTGAATAGTATTCCTGTTCAACCAACAGTGGATTACGCACAGGCCATACTGGTTGGTGGGTAGGTTACAGCCAACAGTAATAAAGTCGGCTGCACTATTCCACCAACTGTAGACCATGCACGTCCCACTGACTGTGGATTGTACGCAGGCCATGCTGGTTGGTGAATAGGTTACGGCCAACAGTAATACTATTCCACCAACTGTAGGCTGCGCCTGCTCCACAGTGAGAGTTGGTGAGTAGGCAGCGGCTAATAGTGACAAACAGTACTAGAGGGTGCTCCTCCTCGCACTGTTGTCGGTGAGCTGTCACCCTGTGATTGGCTCATGGGCTGTTCTGGTCAGATCGTCTGTCCTATCCATACCTTGGTAGGTATGGTACAAAAGATCTTTCAGAATCAGACTGGCTCATTTGGGCGGGATTGTTCCCGCCTTGCTCATGCCTTCACGTGACTGCTGAAGTAGCTAGTCTTGTACGTGTAGCCTTGCTGTCTGCGGGTAGCCTTCCCTGATGGCTTGTATCCGCAACTGCGGGAACAGGCGGGGTACTTCACCATTGGGAGGCTTTCCCTGCGTGTACAGCTTGCGTACTGCGCGTAAGATTCTATGAGCATGGTGGGTCCTGCGGGAGCAGATGGCCTTTGCGCAGACAACCCTGTTCAAGGTGAGTCTTGCGGGACCAACTGGTCTCTGCTGGGACCTACCTCTTCATTAACGGTAATGGATCAAGTACAAATAAATCAGTCAGTTTTGAGTGAACCCGGTAAATTAGTAAAAAAACCATGATCATGCGTTTCATTTTTTGTCTACGAACTGACTTTTGATATTGAACTGAACTGTTGGAGCCGTGGTTCAACTATAATCTAATATCAAAACACCATATTATACCTTTCATCGTCAAAATTACCCATCAGTTTGGTTTTTAAGACATTGGATGATATAAAGCTATAAATATGAGATAGCGTGCAACTAGGCGTTAGCGATAGTCGTTAAGAGGGATAATTTTTACTCGTTTTATAATTGGTCAAAATAATAAAACAATTTTCCGTTATTAATACAAAATTTTAACAAATAAATAATTGTATTCAAATTAAGAGAAGTTTAGATACACAAAGTTTGTTACTGCATCTTTAAGGATCAAAATCAAAATTGAAATATTATATGCTAATATGGCATTAAATTTACACAAACTATGAGCATTTTGGTAAAAAGTAACAAATGAGATCGTGTACATTTAAATTTCTCTGTGAAATTTACATCCAATAAACAAAAATAAAGCAACACACAAACTAAAACATTGACACCTCTTGTCGAGACTCCTCCTTATCTAGAAATTCCTTCTTATTATGTTTTGGCTTCAGGAACCCATAAAGCTTCTTAAATTCTTTAACCGTTGGAATACTGTCCCCACGAAACGACCGCGAGCCACTCGTTTCGTCAACCGTCCTAGCCGAACCACTATACATCAACCTCGGCGGTGGTAAGGCAACCGGACCACCATGGTCAAGCAACAACCCCGACGGCACTCCCAGCGCCCCACCAACCGAAACACTGTGCGTCAGTCTAAACGGCTCTTCCTTTTCCTTTCTATTATTATTACTATTACTATTATTAGCCACTGTCACTGTTTTTACATCAGTATTCGACTTTAAAGCGGTAATAACCGTTTTAATCGCTCGGGTGGGGGACCCGCGGTTAAACATCATGATCTCGCCAATTTCCGCGGGGCTCAAACTCGCGCCCGATTGGAAAACCTCTTCAACTTGCGGGAAAAGCTTGTGTTCTTTTACCCCTAAATGACTATTCGCTAATGTTTTGAAGGCGGGAAAATCACATAACGGAAACTGCACGTGGACGTCAATTCTACCAGGCCTTAGAACCGTCGGATCAACTAGATCTTTATTACTAACCGTAAACACCATCACGCGTTCTTCACCGGAGGCAGTTACAATTCCGTCCATAAAGTTCAATATTCCGGTCAAACTCACGGCGGTTGACTTCTCATCCGTCAAATACCGGTCCAAATCCTCAATAACGATAACCGATCTTCTCGTCGTTTGCAACAGAAACAGCTTTAGATCTGAATCGTTAACGACTTTTGATAAATCGATATCGTAGATATCGTACCGTAAAAACTTCGCCATGCCGGCGATGAAGCTTGATTTACCGGTACCGGACGGACCGTACAGTAAGTAACTCCGTTTCCAGACACGTCCGAGCCGGTGATAATACTGTTCGGACTTCAAAAACGATTCTAAATCCGATTTCATTTTACTTTTCAGATCCGAATCCAGTACGGACGTGTCAATCGTTGCCGGATGACTAAACGGAACGGATATCCACCGGCCGTTGACCGGTTCACTCACCGCGTTGATATATAACCTAATCTCCTTCGTTTTCTGTTCAATTTCGTCCGTAACGTTATGAATATGTTGAAGATATGAAGAGATGATTCTACGCTTCTCCTTACGTCGAATCTTCAACACTAAGCAGTTATTATCGAACTTCCAGAAGATTCGTGAACCGAGGTACGTATCGGTAAACTTTGCGGTTGTAGCTGAGTCGATTATTAGGTTAATTTCGTTAGGTTTGTTGTTACCGGCTAATAGATTAACGAAATCGGAGTCTTCAGCTGACGGTATTGAGTTAAGATAGGTTATAACTTTCCGGTAGACTTGATTTTCCTGCATTCGCTGGTTGAATTTAGGGATTTTGTAAGTCTGGTGCCGGTGAAAACATTCTTCTAATTCTCTCCACTTGTTTTGTAATATGTGTCCTACTGCTGTTGTTGATAGTAGTCTAGAGATTAACCAGAAACTGATGATTACCATCACAAACACAACTAAAGTTGTAAGAATCATGTTAGCAATAGATAACACAGTGATAGTTTGGATTGTTCTGAGTATTAGGAGTATTGTTGCTTTCCCGCAAGAAAACTATAAGACAGTGATGATTAAGATTTTAGAACACGATGATATCGATAAGATAGCACCGCTATGGCGCACTTTTCCACTCGTGTAGAACCTAGCTGAGTAGCTGGAGCACAGGTGGAAGAGAGAGAGAGGGAGGTATGGTAGAGCGGATGTAGGTGGAGTTCTGCTATGAGTGGAGGAAGGAGAGAGAAAATGTGGGAAATGACGAGAGAGGTGAGGGTTGTGTTGAGCTGGCTCGTCTTATGTTGCTGGTGCTATAATCGATAACACGGTGATGATTAAGAACACGATGATATTGATTTGAAAGATTGAGTAAGATCAAGGTTGTTGGTGCTCTAATTAATAACACGGTGATGATTAAGATTTAAGAACACAATAATATTGATTTGAAGGGTTGAGTATGGAAAGAGAGAGATGCTTTTAGGATTGAATTTATAGGATTATGAATTCTATGATGTAGGTTTGAAGGTTTGAGTGAGTCAAGAAAAAGACATGATTATAAAATTAGTTAAACATGTGAAGGAGCTAGAGGAGTCAAAAATGGAGGGTGTGAGGAAGAGAATGAAGATCTGGTGGAATATTTGATTGGTCTATAAACGTTGTGCTTGTGTCACGTTTGTACTAATTAATAGTTTGTTTGTACTCAATATAACTAGCCTATACGTGTCTAACATTAATATTTTATGATAATGATAATGATATTATTATTATAGTTTAGCAATGGGAAAGGTATAATTATAACCAGTCGAGGGAAACAAGGGTCAAAAACCCTGATAGTTAAAAATATATAATGTGAGGACTTCTAGGATGTTGTCCTTAGCCTTGGGAGCTATTGGGATGCACAAGTGGCCATCTTTCATGTGAAAAGTGAATTATATAAAATAAGGGAGCAGTTAAGTATTATTAAACCAAATACAAACAAATAAGTAGGTAATCATATATAATATTTATGCATAAGTGCATAACATATCAAATAGGAGATAGCTAAGCCTAACCAGTCGGGTTAGATTTATTACAACACTATATGGCTTTTAAAAATAATTTGACTAGTGGTATATTGAAATTTTCTATACAGTTCTGACGTTTCCATAAAATTAGTTGTATAATGAAATTGTCCATATAAATTAAAGGATTATGTAGCTTGTAAAAATGTCAAATTGAATAAAAGATAAATTGTCCTAATCAAACAAACACAATTTAAATAAAATCATCGAATACCAACTTATTCTGATTAATAATTTGAAACCACTAAATTGGTCCAATAATTTTTATTTAATTTCCTCAAACATAACAAAGTAGTAATATCATTAAGGCCCTGTTTCTTTTTGCCTCTTTTCTCTGAATAGAGGAAAACGTCTGATTCGATCAGACGTAATCAGACATGGGGCTGTTTTTTTTTTTTTCTGGCATTAAGAGGTTCAGCGTCTTAATAGCATCTGAACCAGTAAGAGCTTTTAGTGGTCTGAAAACCTCTTAACCCAAAAAAAAACATACGTTTGTCTCCGACCTCCATTAACTTCTAACCCGGAGACTAGGCTCCATCTCTGACGACTAGAGGTTCGTCTCTAGCCTCCACCTCTTAATGATTCAGATTTCAGACATTTGAACCACCTCTTAACATTCATATGTGGTATTCAGATTCAGACTTAAATCTCTAAAAAAACAAACGGGGCCTGTCTTGCTACAGAAGAGTTGATAGTTAATAACTATACCAACTCGAGGTTCAAAATATTTAAGACGAGCTCTCAAATTTGAGTTCAATTAAAATATAGGCGAGCTCCGTGTGGCTTGACTTGCTATACACTAGCAGTGTTGACTAGAGCTGCACAAATCGGGTACACCTTGAAAACCCGAACCGGTTTGGAACCGGTTTTTTTCAACCCGGGTAGAGAATGACACCAGTTCCAGTCAGGAACCGGTTCGGTTCCCGACCCGAACCGGTGCCCAGATATGCGAACTTTTAAGAACCGGTAGGGTATGAACCGGAACCGGTTTTTACGTAAAAACCGGTTCCACCGGTTTTTTTTGAAATTTAAAAATTAGAGCCGTTAGGAACCGGTTCCAACGGCTATATAGCCGTTTTTGACCGTTGGAACCGGTTTTTTAACTATAAATAGGGTATTTTCTTACTAATAATAGCAAGTTTCAAAACTATCAAACACACTCCAATTCCAAAACCATAAAACACACTACAAACCAAAATTAACCTTAAACCGACCACAAATGGCATCCAATGATGACGTTGTTATGGTGATCGAAACAACAAGATGCCCCGATGTTTGGGTCCATTACGATTTGTGTCTCATGACCGACTCACATGAGTTGGCACGTTGCAAATATTGCTCGAAGTTTCTTAAAGCAGGGTCCAACTCGACATTACGAAAACATACGAATAAGTATTGTCGAGAGAAAAAAAGATTGGAAGATAAAAAAAAGGAAGTGGGAGAGACGTCCGGCTCTACAACCCAAAAATAAGTATTCCCGGATTAAAACGACGGACTTTGTTTTTTATGTTTTAGTTGTTATGTTTAGTATCGTTTATGTGTTAATAATGTTTGTAATAGTTAGTTTTTAAATAAATAAAATGTTCGTCGTTATTAAAAAAGTAACAAAAATTAATCGAACAAATTATAATAAAACATATAGTACAATTCTTCTTCGTCGAAACAAATAATTTTACCAAAACAAATAATTAGTCGAACAAGTTACAAATAATTTTACCAAAACAAATAATTACAAGTAATGGAAACAAGTAATGGTGAAACAAGTAATGGAAACAAGTTATATATAGGTTTGGCCCAAAAACCGGTTCCAACGGCTATATTACCGTTGGAACCGGTTCCAACGGATATATTGCCTCAAAAACCGGTTCCAACGGCTATATTACCGTTGGAACCGGTTCCAACGGCTATTTGGTGTCTAAAAAACCGGTTCCAACGGCTATATTACCGTTGGAACCGGTTCCAACGGCTAGTTTGACTTTTTGTTTGACCCTTGAAAAAAAACCCGTCGGAACCGGTTTTTCCGGGTACGACCCGAACCGGTTCCAAATAATAACCGGGTAGGAACCGGGTTGGAACCGGTACTGAAATATATATAGTAGAACCGGTCCCGATTTTCGGGTACAAAAATACCCAAACCGGGTATTGTTCCAACCGGGTTGGAACTGGAACCGGTTCCGGTTCGGTTCCACCGGTTAGGTTCCGGAACCGGTTTTTTTGTGCACGTCTAGTGTTGACTGTGTATTCTTTCAATATTTTTTTTTTTCCTTTTATATTATGAAAAACGTGAATTCATGATTAAAGCTAGTGAATGATTTGTTAACAAATCTTTTGATAAAATGGATATAGTCCTTTTGAGAGGCCTTGACATGGCAATTGGGATGTGTGGATCCATCTTTTTTAGAATAGTAATGTGATGTCAAATTTTTGAATTATATAGCCAACTATAGTTACGGCTGTATAAATAGCGCGTGACAACTTGCTTGAAATTGATTAGGTTTATAAATGTCACTTATACCATATAATATACTTTTAAGTCTTCAACATTATAGCTAAAACGAAAAAACAGTTTGCCACAATTTTAAAAGATAAAAATTTTAATTTATGAACTAGTATTAGTAAATAAATTAACATTTTAACAAGACTTTTTGGATATTCATATTTAGTTGTAAAATCGTGTTATGTAACGCCGACTACTCACTCTCCCTGGAACATAGTATGACTGAATTTTTTGGGTTCTATTACCTTTTAACCTAAGATATATTAACTCGCGTGAGAACACTTCTCATGTTAATCAAGGAACATAGTATGACTGAATTTCTTGGGTTGTATTACCTTTTAACCTAAGCTATATTAACTCGCGTGAGAACATTTCTCATGTTAATCAGGATCAACTTTCTATTCATATAAATGATCCATATACTTTTACATCAACTCCATGGATCTCAATGCCAGGTCTTTTGACATTAAAAATGGCTATTGTTGGTGATTGTAGTATAATAAACTAGTTGACTATGGTCTTGCAAATACAAGTACGTACTTGTATAAACTTAATTAAAATAAATCCATATCCAAGAAATACGTTTTAAGCCTTGAAGTATGTACTCCAACTCAGTATGGGATCATTATAATAACAGGTGTATGCAAACAAATCGCCTTTGACACTTCAAATTAGCTAGAATTCTAAAATTGTTTATAATCAGATTATTTATTTGTATAGTAAACTTTTTTTACACTTTTATTTTCTTAATATTTTAAACTTATTATATTGTTTTAAGAAATAAGAATGTTATCACTTTGAACAGTCCCTCTCAGCCTACAATACACGTTTACCTCATACTCTTTATCTATCATCTATTTGTCTTAAATCTTTTCAAAGAAAAATACCATTAAATTTTCTACCTTTTGCATACTAAATTATTTTTGCCTTCTTTGCACCTTTGAGTGCACCTTCGGCCACATAGCATGTTACATTAAAACAAGCCCTTGAGGGCACAAATTAAAGAATAATAAAACTAAAATTCTTAAACGACAACATAATCATGGTAAAATAAGCAGTGTTGGGTATAATACTTAGTTTAATGCTCTCATGTCAAAGATTTCTCTCATGCACACTTAACAATAATTGTTTATTTGGTTTTCAGTTGTTCTTTACTTTAAACTGATTATGTATCAAATGAGTTTTCTCCTACCTATTTTTAAAAAAGGTATAACTAAATTTTACAACCACAATTGTTTAGGTATTGATTATTTAGTTTCTCGGTTCTTTACTTAAAATTGATTATTTATCAAATGGGCCTCTTCATGTACAGATTATTATGTGATTATGTGTGACTATTATCAAACTAATTTGAATAGTAAAACATATAACTTTAACAACCAATAGTTGTCATGTACTGATTATTGGGTATCACATAATTAGATAACATTACATTCCCCTGTAACATATTGAATCACATAATTAAACCCACTTAGTGTAACAAAATCTAATGGATGCCACAGCGAAAGAGACTGGGAATAAATGACCAAAACACCCTTCAGTTTCACATAAAACTATTGTGTACATCATACCAAAAAAAATTATCCAAAAACGGTAGACGAAAACTTAGATACCTGACCTAATCTTCACGTTCTTGATTATCCGATCTAATGTTCATAATCTGCGAAAGAACAATCTTGGAAAGCTCGTTAATAGTAGCTTGAACTTGATAATCATCCGATGGTGTTTCCCTTGGCACCGACCACACCTCTGACTGTGAGCTCAAACCACTATACTCTCTTGCTGCAACCCTTGTCTTTTTGGACTTCAACACCACTCTCTCCAAATCTGCTTGCGATAACGGCCTTGGTAACTGATTAAACAAAAACAAACATATCACTATCAGTTTTCTGTTATAACCGAGTTAAGATGAACAAAGTAGAGAAACTTACAAGTGATGAATTCCCCTTCTTTTCATCATCTAACAAATCCCTAATGGGAAAATAGGCAGCCTGCTTGCAAAGTTCTAGAAGATCCGAGCCCGTATAACCTTCACATAATGCAGCTATGGTGTCCAGATCAATGTTTTCCTCTACTCTCTCACCTTTCAAAATCACCTTCAAAATCTCGGCCCGTTCTTTGCGATCAGGTATCCCGATTTCAAATGCCTGTGGAAGTCGTCTCAGTATGGCTTCATCAAGCTCGGAAGGGCGGTTAGTTGCAGCAAGCACCATCACTCTAGCATTCTCTACATAAACCACATATTCACACTTTTAACCAAAATACATACGCCTAAAATATTAAAGTTAAGAAATACAGACATTGAGTTGCTATTTAAAAATAAATAAAAACTTACGATCTGTGGTAAAACCATCCCACAACTGCATGAACTCGGTCTTCATATTGGTCAATGCTTCATGGTCTGTAGTCCGCCTTTGACCGAGAAAACTATCGACTTCGTCAATAAATATTATTGCAGGCTGGAGCTTGTATGCCAAACTAAATACAGCAGCAACTGCAAAAGTAAATCAATACCACGAGTGAACAGTTTTAAAAGCTTAAAATAATGAAAAAAATAAGTTGTGCACTACAAATAAGTTAACTCTTATCCATGTTTCTCAGAGTTAAAACACAAAACCAGTATTAAACATATTGGTTGGCCAAAAAGCTGCATATTCAAGGTAGCTTTGTAGTTGGGTCAAAAATGTAAGGGTCATTAGGTTGACCAAAATTCGTCCATTTTTCATGTCTTTTCCTTTGAATAATTGGTGCGTTAAATGATCTGAATTATTCAATAAAGTGGTTTAGAAGATGCATTAAAACTTAAAAGACATAAATTTGACCATGTTTACCTTGTTGGACTAAATTGACCTGTCCCCTTTTTAAATTATTTTTTTAAAGAAACCATTAATATAAACATAACACAAACCAACCTACCCATAAGCAAATTAATTAAAATTACCACCTCTGCCTGACAAATCAAGATACATACATAGCAAAGCATCACATTTGAAATCTAAGTTGCCCAGACATAATTGGTATTTATGCTCACTAAAGCAGAAACGATCAAAACATTTTATTAAGAAAACTATAAACATGAATCACTAACCGAGTTTTTGTGCATCTCCAAACCATTTGCTCATCAAATCTGATATTCTCACATTAATAAAAACAGCCCCGGATTCTTTTGCAATAGCCTTTGCAAGCATAGTTTTCCCTGTACCAGGTGGGCCATACAACAACACGCCTTTTTGGGGCCCAAGTAGTTTTCCATAAGAAAAAAGCTCGGGCCTACGTAGAGGTAATATGACCAGTTCATAAAGTGATTGCTTGATAGATTCCAGGCCTCCAATGGAATTGAATTCCACATCAATATGATCAGGGTTTATCACGTTGCATGCAATCACATCCTGTTATGCATATAAACATAAACAAACTACAATAAAACAAACTGCAAAGTGCAAGAAACAGAAACAATTTTTTTTGTTTTTGCATTTTTAGCAAACTAACTTTCAATTAGGTGTAAAATGGAAAGTAACATACATTTTATTACTGATTTTAGTATTCAAATTACATTTTGTGTGTTATTTCAACGTATATATATTGCCTGTGTAACTTGAAAGGTTAAAACTGATAATACTTGTTGGTTAAGAGGCGTCGATAACTAGTCAGTAGTCACTAATCTAGAGAGTGAACAAACTTTTTTAATCGTATCACTTGAATGATAAAAACGTGCCACAATACTAGAAGAGGAATGTACTGCACTTCAGAATTTAGGGATGTTCAGATCCGATTCAGCCAATTACAGAAAAAATTTAAATCAAAACTGCTAGCTATGGTTTCGAAAAATGACAAGCCAAACCAGCCACATTGGAATGGGTCAAACCGACCAGTTTGGCGATTTGATGGCTTGTTTTTGGCAGTTTGGTAGTAAGAATCATTTTTTTTTCAAAATCATTAATTTGTATTAAAAACTTTAAACTGATAGATATGGTTCACAAATCACAATTATAATACATAATCACATACTAAAGAATGTAAACAAATATATATTCAATAAAAGTTTACATGTCCAGTTCAAATTTTCAAAGTGAACTGTAAACCGTCAAACCAAACCATTTGGATACCAAAACGGCCAAACTGGCGAATATGCTTTGACTTGGGCCAAACCGGCCTCATCTTTAACGGCTAAAGCAACAGGTACAAGTGTTTATGCAGTTTTATGTACAAATTCACATACATATGGATCAAAGAACACGTCTGATTGTATTTTTCTAGAGTATCACATGTACTTCATATTCCTCACTTTATTCTCTCTCTCTCATCATCACATTATTACCATGTCCTAAATCTTTATCTCCGTGCCCAACAAGGTCGGCTTGTCCCCGGCCCGATCACCCAAGTAGGCCCGAAATTTAAAAAAAAAGGATTATATATATTTTTTAGTGCTTAAACCCAATTTATTCAAACCTATTTTTATCAAAAAAAAAAATACACAACCCAAATCATAACCGATAAGCTCATTTAAAAATTTAACTGTTTAAGCCCAATAAAAAAACCCATTTTACTAAAGGCTCAAACTTTTTTCTCGCCTTCGTCCCCGCAATTGTTAACGATTATCGTATACAGCCCTTGAAATGCCCAATATCTTAAAAACTTACACAAACTACTAATACTTACTTATACAAATGCTACATTTAACAAACACAGACAAGCTTCTATAAATTACAGAATTAATGGTTTGTAAGTTTGTAAGTTTGCAACCAAAAGCCTTACCTTTGCATGTTCATTCATAAATCCTAAACACTCAATTCAATAATCATAAAATCAAAATAATAATAATAATAATACCTCATAAGGATTGGTTTGAACCAAAGGACGACCTAGCCGCTTAGAGATCTCCTTCTTCTGTTCAAGGGCTTTCTTGGAAGCTTCTCGATTAGGGTCAAGATGTTTGAGTCCGGCGAAGAGTACCAGGCAGCTGAGGGCTGCACTGGCGGCGTATAATACAAGCTCTTGCAAGAACTTCGTCTCTGTCGTCGATCCCTTCATATTGGATATTGATTGATTCTTTTCCTCCAAGTTTTACTAATAATAAAATAATAATAATAAGTTTATCGTGATTTTATTATATGTATTGGATTTGGTGTGTTTTCGTTTCTTACGGGATAATGTAACAGCGCACACGTATGGTAATTGGTAATATGACCGACCGAGACATTGTGTCTTGGGCTGTGGTTGTGGGCTTTGTTAAAAAGCCCATTGGTTATTTGTAGACGCCCAGGATGAGTTGAATAAAAGATCACTTTTCACATGGGTTTGGGCCCGTCAACCTGGGTTATAACCTGACTAGGGGTGCAAACGAGCCGAGCTGCTTATGAGCTACTCGAGATCGGCTCGTTAAAAATCATGATCGAGCCGAGATTAATCGAGCCCGAGCCTGAGCTCGAGCCTAAAAGTAAGCTCGTTTAATAAACGAGCCCGAGCCCAAACTTCACTTATCGAGCTCGAGCCGGCTCGCGAGCCTAAATGAGCCTGTCATTTATATAATTTTTTAAAATATATATTTAAAATTATTATTAATTAATATATATATAATGTTATGATAAAATAAATAAAAATACTTTTTATTATTTCATACATAATATATTATAATAGGAAAAATATATAAAAATAATTATAGTTATATAAAAATAATAGATAAATAACAAACGAGCTGAGCTTAAACTTTGTATAAGTTGAACGAGAAGAGCTTGGGCTCGGCTCATTTGCACCCCTAAACCCGACCCACTTCACAAAAAAAAAAACAGTTGAACCCAACCAAACTCGTCGGTTCATATGCCCAGTTCGTAGTCTCGTTCCCTGAAATTGGGTTGGATCTGACCAGATTTGAAAAACATGGCAAAAAAATTGGTTTTATTTTTCTTGTCCCAAATAGGTTACAACTCGATCCAAACCGGTCCGGATAGGGTTGAACATTCGCCCCTCCAAAGTAAGTTCACAAACTGGATCGGTTTATAAGCCGAATTGGTTTGGGTTTATAAACCAATATGTACATGTTTTGTTATCAAATTTATATACATAGCTCTTTTACATTTCAAACAATGCTCCCACAGTCCCACACTAGTAGTTATTAACTTATTATATAGATTTTTTTTATAAAGCAATTATTTTTAAACAAGTTACAATTGAACCCACAATTTTTTTTATAACCATTAAAAGGCCCAATTTTATATTTAGAAGAAAAAAAATAGTTTGCACCCACTTTTAGTAGTTCCTCAGCGCACCCGAAATCTTGGAAAGGCCCTATATGCGCTCATCATGCATGCGCGCGCACGTGGGGGTGGGGGTGGAGGGGGGTGTTAAATATGTATTGTTACTGTTATTATCATCCTAGTGATGATATGATATCTCTATCAGATAACAAATTTTTGGGGATAAATTTTTGAAATAGAAGCTGATTAGTTATGTATATTTATTTTGTATTCTTGTATATACAGTTTGTATTATGTTTTCTAGTTATTTATGTACATACGAACCTTTTGAATGTTTGTTGACTTGTTCATTTGCGTGGGTGTTTTTATTCTTCTTGTTAGGCAAAACTCATTATATTATTTCTTGACAACTCTACACAATTCAGAATTCCATAAATTATAATGATACAATACAAAGAATATTAAAAAAAAACTAGTGTTACATGAGTTCCTTTAAAAAAAACTTATACGTTCATCATCAAAAGACATTCGGTCTAGTGATATCTTATAATATAATAGGTGTTTCATTTTTTATATATATATTTTTTTTGATAAGTGAGAGTTCAAGCTTCAAATTCCAGTAGTAAACGGGTCAGATGGATATAAAAGTATAATATTAGCTTGAAAAAAAAATGCGTGTACAATTTCATCAATTAAAGAAAAAATGACCATTTTAATTGGCGTCTTTCCACCACACGTCACCAAACAAAACAAGTTGCTGCTAAATAACAAAAAATATATAAATAAAATTTTCAATCTTTGTCATTGCTCAAAATTTGAACCTTATAGTTTAAATTTTGTCCAAATCAGACCCAAAAATTACTAATTATCAACTTTTTGGACCCACACGCTTTAATTGTGATATTTTGATATCTGCCTACATTGTAGAAGAAAGGTACACGAGCTTTCAAGTTGACCCCTATTGTTATTTGTCTAAATTGGACCAAAAGTCTAGCTTCCAACTTTTGGGATCGTATGCTACACGTTTTTATGCCATATGAATGTATATTAAACATATTAATATGATTTACCGTGTTAATGCTATATACAAGAAACTTACTTTACACACATAATTAATTTAAGGTGAAGGTGAAAAAATCTCGGATACGTCGACTATGGATGTTTAATGGTTCTGAAGAAACGTGGATCTACTCACTGGTAGCAGATCTACTTTCCTCGGGTATGATTAAACTGTTTCACCGATGGTCCTTCTGAATCCGTGTTCTTCCACCTACAAAATGAACAACGCCGTTACTTACCCCTCAGAAAGGGACAGAGGGGTCCTCTTTGGGGTAACCCTCCGGCGTGAGAATCAGTATCTTTGTGGAGAAGATAATAATGTGTGAGTCAGTGAATCTCAAGAGTATTGCTGAATCGCTGAATACTCTTGATTGTGTGACTGTGTGTTTTCTGTAACTGACTGTGAGTGAATATAATTCAATATGATTGAATGTGATATCACTGCTTGTAACTGTCAATGATTGAGTGTGAATGTGTCATCAAAGTGGAGTTGATGCTGTATTTATAGTGCTAGGGTTTCCACTGGTTGGGCTCAGCCTCGTTGGCCTCCTCCAATCGCACTGCGCCACGTGTCCTCTGGGACACCTGGCGCTTTCTCGTTGGTTGTAATCATGTGGTAGCACATGTGTCATGCTGAGTTGTCGACCTTTCATTTGGCAGCTGTCAACATCAGCATATTCTTACTCCTTAAAAAGATGCCTTCTGGAAGATTGTCTGACGTGCACAATCAAGGTTGCCCTGATCCTGATTTGGATAAGGACGAGGTTGATTATGTGCACGTGTGATATGCGCCCATCCTGAGGATGCGCGAAGTCTTCTTTTTATTCTCACGCGCAGATATTTCATGCGCAGGTGTGATATGCACGAGCGTGTGATATGCGCCGCGCGCTGGTGCGCCACGCGCATATGTGACGCGCGAGCATATGTGATGTGCAAGAGCATGTGATATGCGCCGCGCGTTGATGCACCGCGCGCATATGTGATGCGCGAGCATATGATGCCTGAGGATGTTTTGTATGCGCCATGCGCCTGGGTTTTGGCTTTGTGCCTTCATAATGTCTTTATCTTGTGGGTTGACCCGCCTTGCTTGGTGTTGAGGCGGGTACATACCTCTTCAAGCCCCCCCAGTCTAATGTGTGTCTTATCTTGCGCGACCGCGGTAAGATAGATATTAGACTCACTGAATTGTCCTTTTAAAGGGGGTTTTGTCGTTTGTTTTTGTAGATGCGCTTGAAAACTACGAGCTAGAGCTCGCGGAAGAGGAGGAGGAGGAGGAAGAGGAGGCGCCCCTACTAAAGCGCAGAGCTAAGGGGAAATCTGGCGCAGGGGCCAGTAAGAAACAGAGGAAAGATGACACCCCTGTCGCTCATCCCCATGCTCAAACGAAGGGACCAAAGGAAACCCAGGTGTTTACCACCAAGGTTTCTTTAGCTTCCTTGCCTGTGAGAGTGGGCAGGCCTCCTGTCCACTTGAGGTATGGGGGCGTCGCCTCCTCCGTTCGCGCGGCTGAAGAGAGAAGCAGTGCCGCGCCTGCAACAGGTATACTTTATTTATCTTCATCCGGCTGAATTGTTATTAAACCTTTTCTCCTTTGAATGTTTGCAGAACCGGCGACGGTAGGAGATGAGCCACAGGCGCCACAAGGTGCTGAGTCTGCGCCAGGGGCTGCTTCGGAGTCCCCTGTTCTACCCTCTGAAAAGGGTAGAATGAATTTTATGGCGATGTTCGCCGCGCGAACAGAATTGCGCCAAGGTATGTTTTGCACACTTGTCTTCTTTATTTTTCTTTTGGATTCAGTCATAAACCATTTTTCCTTGTTGATTTGTTCATAGGAGTTGTAGTTGGCGTACACGTTGCTGGCGACACTCCTGGCGCCGTTGGCGGCGCCGCTGGTTCTGGTGCTGCTCCTGATAGTGCTGATTCTCCCCTTATTGGGGTTACAAAAGAGCAGGAAGCCGTATTGCGCGCCGAACTGGCGGCGTCGAGGCCTCCCTCGCCTCCTCCTACGCGCAGCCCTCTCCGCGATGCTGGTTTGGAGCCCCCCAGGTCGCAGGAGAAGAGGCCTATTCAAGAAGATGAGGAGGATGAGGGGGCTCAAGCTGAGGGCTCCTTGGGAGAACGCGCCAGCCCTGCGATGCCACAAGTCTTCGCAGCGCATACTTCTGGTGGGGCTGGCGCTGCCTTTTCTGCTTCATCCCCGCAGGTATGTTTTAATTTGTTGCTCCGCTGCGCGTACCTCCATATAAGTATGTTTTATGACTTAGAACATTTCTTGTGTTGTTGGTACATGTTTGTCAGTAGTTCATAGTCTTGTAATTGTAATCGAGTCTGTATTGTAATTGTGTATTTGATTATGTTTTAGATTGTGTAACTAGCAAAGTTGTCAACAAGTTTGCTCAGGCGAACTTGTTGAACAAGCGAAGTTGTCAACAAGTTCGCTCAGGCGAACTTGTTGAATATGCGAAGTTACAGACAACTTCGCCTGTGGCGAAGTTGTCGTGTATATATTCACTGTTTCAGCCGAAACGTGAAGAGGTTAAGCAGTTTAGGGTTTCAGTCAAGTGTTCGAGTTTAAGCAGACGTGTTTGCTAGTTCCAGTGTCTGTAATAGTGACTACGAGTCACGTGTTTGGTTAATAATATTACGTGTTTGATTCATTGCTTGTGTTATTCTATATCTACACTCGTAACCTACCTACGCAGGGATTCCGCACCTGCGTTGTTAGAGAACATCCCGTGTACGATCCGTTCTAGGAACCTACAATTGGTATCAGAGCTAATCGGCTCGATTGTGAGGTTCGGGATTTCACGCGGGTGTAGTTTCGTCTCGTTTGACCTATTCGCGAGACGTATTTTTGTTGGGATTGTGTTCTACTAGTGCTTGACAGTCATTTTCAAGCCTTAGCATTGATCGGGAGCTTCTGGTTTGAAGAAAACAGATCTGGAAAAACTTCCAGGTTCATCGGGCGAACTTGTCTAATTCAGGCGAAGTTGCCGTCACTAGAATTAGGGTTTTTGGCGAAGATATAAGGTTTGGCGAAGTTAACCACAACTTCGCTCAACTCATAAGTTCGCCTTAGCGAAGTTATCCGCAACTTCGCTTCACACTTAAGTTCGCAGATTTCATAAGTTCGCCTTAGCGAAGTTATCCACAACTTCGCTTACTACCCAAGTTCGCTCAACTCATAAGTTCGCCTGAGCAAAGCGAAGTTAACTTTAACTTCGCCAATTCAAGCGAATTAAAGACCTCAGCGAAGTTCTCTGTTCAGCGAAGTTGACCTTCAAGCGAAGTTATCCTTAACTTCGCTTACTGAGCTGTTTTAATATTTTCTTTTTTTTCTCAGGTTTTTCAGGTTTTACAAGGATGTCGTCTATCAACATCTCCGATTTGGTCAAGATGGAAGTTGAGGCAGGGTCAGCCACTAAGGCCCCGAGGTTGATGAAGGGAACAGACTTCGTGGCATGGAAGGATAGATTCATCCAGTACATTAAATATCAGGATGCCAAAATGTGGGTGTGCATTCAAGATGGATACGTTCCTCCAACCATGCAATACGAAGGACGTGACGTGGTGAAGAAGTACAGTAAAATGGAGGACGAAGAAAAGAAAATGTATGAGGCCGAGAGCAAGGCCCATGCAGCGATAACAATGGCACTTCCTCAAGAAGTTCTCCATACGTTTCGAAAGTACACTTCTGCAAGATAGCTTTGGGATGCTCTGGAAAACAGATTCGAGGGGAACGTAGGTATCCGTGCCTCAAAGATTAAACTCTTGAAGACCCAGTTCTCCGTCTTCAAATATTTGAAGAATGAATCTTTGGATGATATTATCACCAGATACTATCATCTAATGACAGAGCTTAGCAATTATTCGATTGCCTACCGAGAAGAAGAGATCGTCGAAAAGCTTCTCGATGCTCTCCCACCGAAGTGGGAAATGTACACCGTCCTTATGAGGGAAGACAGAGACTTTCCTAACTGTGATTTGGAAACTGCAGTAAACAAGCTCAGAACTTATGAGCTCAATATGGTTCGAAAAGAAACACCAACAGACCAGATACAAGACCCTGGTATGTATGGTGCAAAGATTAACTCAGGCTCAAGCTCGAGACCTGAATCTGCAGCTTTTTACTCAAAAGGGGAGTCAGGTCCCGACTCTCCTCATGATGGAAACGTTTCTGTAAACACGAATGGTGATGTATGTTTCGTTGCTGGAGGATCTAGTACTTCAAAGCCTCAAGCATCCACAAGTAGTTTTTCTGTAAATGCATCAAGCAATAATTATACCAAGATGCCTATGAGTGTAAAATCTGCTGAAGAGCAGTTTGCAGTCTATGCTTCATTTATTGCTTCCTACGAAAACTACATCCAGGGGAAGATTGTGGACCCTGCTGTTCTGGATGAGGATTATGACCAGATCGATGCTGATGATCTGGAGGAGATGGACTTGCAATGGCAAATGGCCATGATAGTGAGGCGAGTCAAGCGTTTCATGAATAAAACGGGGAGAAAGTTCGTTGGTGGTCGGCCCGGGTTCGACAAGTCCAAGGTAAGGTGCTACAATTGTCAACAGTACGGGCACTTTGCCAAGGAATGCAGAAATGAGAGGGTTGAACGTGGACAAGGTCGACCTACACAACACTCAGGAGTTAACAGAGAGATAAATGCCATGTTGACCAGAGAGGCAGGAGAGTACAACTGGAATCAACGCCCAAGTGGTTCTGGTGAACAGGCTAACATGGCTGAGACTGAAGCTGAAGAATGTGAGAAGGTTGAAGAAACAGAGAAAGCGAATGAAGAAGAAACCGCTTTCATGGCAAATGACAAGGATAATCGCTCCGAGGTAAGTCTTAAGACTGTTTGTACTAGTTGTGAGAATTTGTCTGAGCAACTCACAACGATAACTGATCAGTATGTCAAATTGGATGCTGAATTTAAAACGATTAAAGAAGATCACCATTTTACTAAAGCCAGAGAAAACAGTTATAAAATTAAAATTAAGGCTTGTGAAAAAGACATTCAAAGTTTAAAAACCAAACTTGCTGAGAAAGTAGAAATTATTGATCTTAGTTATGAAGTTTTGGAAGAAAAAACTAAAGTGATTGCTGATCGGGATAAACAGATTGCTGACCACCAGGTAAAGGTGGTGGAACTGAACCGCAAACTTGAGCAGTTCAGGAATTCCTCGGCCATCCTTGATCACCTCGTGAGTGATCCAGGTACCTCTGCAAAGAGGGGAGGAATCGGATATCACGAAGTTCCACCACCCTTTAACCAAAATTATACTTATAATCCAAGTGTTCAGAAATCTGTCGATTTCGAAGTTCCTCAGACAACTCCAATCAAGATTACAAAACCAAGTGTTAGCTGTGGAGAAACAAGCTCGAATGTTTCTAGTGTGAATATTTCTGTATCAAGTCCAGTCTCATCAGATTCGGATATGTTGTCCGAATCTGGTCAGACAAAAGAGAAGGTAGGTTTACCCACCGATGGAGATAAAAATGAAGTAGCTAAAAAGAATACTCCACTCAATCCGTACGTCCCACCTTATGTGAGACAAACGGATAGTAAAACTGCCTCTACATCCAAATCAACATTTGACAAGAAAGTGGAGAGACGATGTTGCTTTAGATGTAACAAATTAGGGCATTTAGTTGCAGACTGCCCTCTGAAGCCGAGATTCAGAGGTGTGAGGCCTAACAAAACTGAGAATAAGCGTAATTTTGTAAATGTTAAAATTGGAAACTTTTCAAATGTCAAAAATGTACCTAATTCAAGTTTTCATAAATACAAACCTCAGTTTTTCAACCAAACCACAAGATATAACTCTTTCAATTCTCATAGGTTTGGAAGGCATTACACTCAATCTGCAGGGAGATTCCCTAACAGGACGTACAGAAATTATCCTGATGCTAACTTGAGAAAGCCAGGATACGGGATGTATCGATCCAAGACCAATTGGTCTTGGGTCCCAAGATTCTAACTCTTTGTTTTATGGTGCAGGAACAGTTGAACAGGGCTGCAAACAATCTTTGGATTGTAGATAGCGGCTGTTCCAGGCACATGACAGGCAACAAACACTTGTTGCAAGACTTAAAACCTGTTCAGGGAGCTAGAGTTAGTTTTGCTGGTGAAAGCGGTGGAAGGATTACCGGAAGAGGAACTGTGTCGAATGGGAGAATGACACTTGAAAATGTAAACTTTGTGGAGGAATTAAAGCACAATCTGCTGAGTGTGTCGCAGATCTGTGATAAAGAATACACTGTCCATTTCACTAAGAATGAAGCGATTGTATTGAAGCCTGGTTTTCATATACCAGAAGAATGGATAGTAATGAAAGCTCCACGTGAAACGAATACATACGTGATGGATATGAGGTCTACTGAAATGGCCACCAGAGAATCCTGTTTAATGACAAAGGCAAGCGAATCAGAATCAGATTTATGGCACAGGAGAATGGGACATATTCATCTTCGTAAGATGAACTTCATTGTCAAAAATGGGCTTGTGATGGGTGTTCCCTTAAAGAGTTTTAACTTTGAAGATAAATGCGTAGCGTGCAAGAAGGGAAAACAACACAAGAAAAGCCATCTCACCAAGACGATCAACTCAATTGCTGGTACTCTAGAACTACTTCATATGGATCTATTCGGTCCGGTGAATGTACAAAGTCTAGGCGGTACTTCTTACTGCTTGGTGATAACTGATGATTACTCGCGATACTCGTGGGTATATTTTCTGAAAACGAAAGACGAGACGACTCAGATGGTAAAGAATCTCATTACAAAAGTCGAGAATGTCATGAGTAAATCAGTTAAATTCATCAGAAGCGACAATGGGACAGAGTTCAATAACTTTGAGATGGAAATCTTTTGTCTACAGAAGGGTATTGAGCATCAATACAGCGCTCCGTATACGCCACAACAGAACGGAGTAGCTGAAAGGAAGAACCGAACGTTGATTGAAGGAGCCAGAACTATGCTGGCAGACTCAAAGCTTCCTGTGATGTTCTGGGCTGAAGCAGTGGCTACAGCCTGCTATGTTCTGAATCGGGTGTTAACAGTTAAGAGACTTGGAAAAACTTGTTACGAGCTTATGCACGGTAGGAAGCCCAACTTGTGCGGTCTTGAACCATTTGGTTCTCCTTGTTCGATTTTGAAGACTAACTCGAAATTCGGTGAAGTAGCCGATGAGGGAATCCTAGTCGGTTATGTTGTTGGGACTCCCAACAGACGGGTCTTCAATACGACAACTTGCAAGGTGGAGGTGGTTTGTAACACCGACATTACTAGTTATCAACCGCCAAAACCAAGCAATGGACCTGCTGAGCTTTTTGACTATGTTAAACTGTTTAAGTCGTTTAACGTACCTAATTTGGAAATTGCTGAAGAAGACGAAAGAGTTGTGACGAAGATGATATTTGATGAGGAAGAGGAGCTAGTGCAACATCAGATGACAGAAAAATCTCAGCCTTCCACATCAAACTCTATTGATACCCCTGCGGCCTCAACTGAAGATGAGTTTATTAATCCTTTTCACTCTCAGCCTGAAACTACCATAGATGAGATCTCTTCAAACTTGGAAGAAAATTTACATGTCGGTGCTGTTCCGACCACGAGAATTCACAAAGATCACCCTTTGGAGAATGTTATAGGTGACGTGTCCTCGGGTGTACAAACCAGAAGTAGCCTGAATGAGCACACCTGTGTTTATTCAAGCATTAAAGATACAGGTATTATGAATGAATGTTTGTACTCTTGCTTCATAAGCCAAATTGAACCGAAGAATTATCAAATGGCTTTGAAGGACAGCTCGTGGGTCGAAGCTATGCAAGAAGAGTTGGCTCAGTTCGAGAAAATGGAAGTTTGGTCTTTGGTTGAAAAACCAAAGAATGTGCATGCTATAGGCACGAAATGGGTGTTCAAGTGCAAGAGAGATGATAAGGGAATTATTGTGAGAAATAAGGCGAGGCTGGTTGTTAAAGGTTTTAATCAGCAAGAGGGTATTGACTACAATGAGGTTTTCGCTCCTGTTGCCCGGTTAGAAGCGATTCGATTGTTTTTGGCGTTTGCTGCTTTCAAAAAGATGAAGGTGTTTCAGTTGGATGTAAAGAGTGCGTTTCTTAACGGGAAAGTTGACGAGGTTGTGTATGTTGAGCAACCACCGGGTTTTCCTGACCCAGACTTTCCTGATCATGTATACAGGTTGAGCAAGGCGTTATATGGTTTACATCAGGCACCTCGTGCCTGGTATTCAACGTTATCGGACTACTTGCTGGAAAATGGTTTTGAAAGGGGTTTGATCGACAGTACGCTGTTTGTGAAGAGAGAAGGATGTGACTTCTTACTGGTTCAAGTCTACGTGGATGACATCATTTTTGCTGCATCAAGAGTATCCATGTGTCAAGATTTTGAGGCTGTCATGAAGAAACGATTCGAGATGAGTGCTATGGGTGAACTAACTTTCTTTCTAGGATTGCAGGTTGATCAGAAGAAAGATGGGATGTTCATTCATCAAACAAAGTATGTTCATGATGTGCTGAAAAGATTCAAGATGGAGGACAGTTCTCCATATGACACTCCAATCTGCGTCAATCACAAATTGGGAACTGAATCAGATGGTGACGCAGATGTGGACCCTACTCTGTATCGGGCGATAATAGGTTCTTTAATGTATTTAACTGCTTCTAGGCCTGATATAATGTTTTCTGTTTGTCTTTGTGCTCGCTTTCAGGCAAACCCAAAGGAATCTCACATGAAAGGTGTGAAGAGGATTTTGCGGTATCTCAAGGGCAAGCCAAAACTAGGATTGTGGTACCCAAAGGGAGGAGACGTTGAACTGGTGGCATATACTGATTCTGATTATGGAGGTTGTAATCAGAGTCGGAAGTCAACAACAGGAGGCTGTCAGTTTCTTGGAGGAAGATTAGTTTCCTGGCAGTGCAAGAAACAGACATCAGTTGCAATTTCAACTTGCGAAGCTGAATACATGGCAGCATCCAACTGCTGCTCTCAGGTTTTATGGATTCAGCAACAATTGCGCGACTATGGTCTGAATTTCTTACTCACTCCTATTTTAATTGATAACACTGCCGCCATCTCAGTAATTAACAATCCCGTGAAGCACAGTAAAACTAAGCATATTGACATTCGTCATCACTTCATACGGGATTGTGCTGAGAAGAAACTGATCAAGATCGAAAAAGTTGATACACTTGAAAATTTTGCTGACTTGTTTACAAAAGCGTTTGATAAATCCAGATTTCAAAACCTAATTGAGCTAAATGGGATGATCAATCCCGAGTAACCATGTCTTTGTTTTTGATTCAAAAAAAAAAAAAAAAAAAAGGTGTCTTTATTGCTTAAAATTAGTCGGTTACCTCAGTTTGATGGACATCTCCTCGGATATGTTTTGGTCCTTGTTTTCGACTTAGGAAATGAGGATAGCCATTAACCGGAAGACTGAAAGTAACTGGGGCAGTGTTGACATGTTTTTTCTTTCAGTTGCTGAAAATTAGTCGGTCATTCTTAGTAAGAAGGACACATACTTGTATGTGGTCGGTCCAGCTGATCCAATGGATCTTCAGGATAGCCGTTTACCTGATGACTTTGACATGATTGGGGTGATTGAATTCAAAATTTTTTTAGGGAAATGAAATTACTTTTCAAGTCTATTACTTCGTAAGAAGTTCTTTGCTGTGTTTAAAAGAAAATTGATCCAATCTTGGAAAATGATATATATACTGACTATGTGTGCCTAACTAGTGAAGTTATTAAGCTTAAAAGGCTTTAGAACAGTCATTGTATGTCATGGTAATTTTAATGGTGCGTAAAAGTAGATGTGATACTAACTTAAATTTACTCGAATTTACGTGGAAACTCCTTAAGAGTTTTGTATGTCTTCATACATATCTTTTCGAAGGATAGGCAGAAAAGCGACTACCCAGTCATACACGAGCCCGTGAGTGTTCTGATTCCCGTGAAGAAAGCATTTCAAGATACTGCAGTGATCCAGATTCGGGACTTGCAGTGATTTAGTACTCCGATGAAAATTCTTATGTTGGATTATTAAAAAAAAAAAAAAAAAAAAAAAAAAAAAAAAAAAAAAAAAAATTCATGTATAATTTTTGTACTTATGAGAAATAGTGACAATAAACACGAGAACCGAAACGTCTCAAGATTTCTCAAGTTTGGAGTAAGAAGAAAACGGGAAGCAGACAACGAGTATCTACAAGTTAATCAGACACTATGGGTCGAAGTCAATTCGGGGTGACTTGGGTACAGCCAAATACGCTTTGAGAATAGATAGAAGGCATCATTACCTCTGAGTTGTTGCCAACTTAAATTTTTGAGCTTAACTGAACCTTAATCCGTATCACAGAAACAATGAAAACCATTTAAGTTATTACATGCTTACAACCTGTTTCTCTATGTCACAATACAGCCAAACACGGATCCAAGTGACAGTCACATAGTTAGTATGATTCCTATTCGGATCTCTTCTAAAACGTAGTGGTCCCTGTCTAGACTGAAATTTGATCCCTTATTTCGTTAAAATTTTATAAGTATTTTCTGTTTTTGTAGTTATATTTTTATTGTTGGTTACTGGGTCTTGATCATTTTTGTTTAACTCTTTTTGGTAACTTATAAGGATATATTCAAGATTTTTCAAACTGAAAGGGCTGTTTTTGTAAATAACGGGCGAAGTTGTAGAATCGGCGAAGTTGTACTTAACTTCGCTTAGGCGAAGTTAAGAATAACTTCGCCTGAACCAACTCAGCCCTATAAAAGGGATTTTCAACAGTAAATTTTTTTTTATTATTAACTTTTTCCGGCGAACTTAACCATAATTCCGGTTAACCTTTCTTATATACACTTTCGATTTCGATCTTTTGTTCCTTGTTTCTACTATACTGAGTGGTATGTGTTGTCGATTTCATCCTTTCATTCTCGTTATAATTTTAACCGGTTCGAGACCTCGGGTCGTCGAACACTCGAAGAACCCGCGAAACCAAGGTTTTCGACCTCACGTTACGTGTTCATGGACGACCTTTTCGTCCATACACCATTGAGATATGTTGCTCTTCATGTTTATATCGTCAAATCGGTCCGAAAACATCGGATTTCGACCTCTGAATCCGAACAGTCGCCGATTCTGTTTCAGGCGAAGTTATGGTTTTGGCGAAGTTAATCTCAACTTCGCCAGACGCTTAAGTTCGCCTAGGGCGAAGTTATCCACAACTTCGCCTGGGCGAAGTTAACCACAACTTCGCCATGGCGAAGTTATCATCAACTTCGCCGTGGCGAAGTTATCATCAACTTCGCCCTGGCGAACTTAACTGTAACTTCGCCGTGGCGAAGTTATCCTTATCTTCGCCTATATCCTTTTCTTTTAACTGTTTTTTAGACGAATTTACTGATGATGCGAAGTTGTCCCCAACTTCGCCTCAACTTTAATTTCGCCTGTGTATCTTACATCACAACTTCGCACTTGCTACACTGCGAACTTGTGAGTTACATAAAACGTCTCTAACTTGATTTGTTTTGTGCAGATATGGCTGCAGTTGGAGGAACTGGTGGTGATGATGGTGATGAGCAACGACAATTCTTTCCAGCTCATAACCAATACATTACTTTGGATCCAGACGCACGAGGCGTTGAAGACTATAGGGAGATTATCACATTTCTCCAACGATCACGAGTTTTTCACGCGATCACTAATACACTACCCATATCTCTGCCCAACATTCAAGACTTCTGGCAGACGGTGTATTATGACTGCAGACCTGAGCCTCCAGTGATGCGAGCAACCGTCAATGGTCAAAACATACAGTTTTCTTCGGAAGACATTCGGTTGGCTCTGCAGTTCGGCAATGAGACACGAGACGACCCAACGGAGTTCGTAGCTCCCTTCCGTGACGGAGCATACTTGAGAATGGGTTATTCGGGTCCGCTGGGGGACTCGCAGAGGAGGAAAGGCTTTCTGCTGGACCAATGGCGTTTTCTGATGCACGTGTTAATTGTGTGCATGTCCGGCAGGAAAGCAGGAACAGACGGGATGGGTGCGACGATGCAATCTGCCATGACGGCCCTGACTTACAATCGTCGTTACTCTTTTAGTCAGATGATTTTCTATGAGATTGATCGTCAGAGACGGGCGACGGCGCGAGAACGATTTATCATGTATCCGCGATTTCTTCAAATGATTATTAATCATGTCGCTCCGTCTCTACCGCAACGGCGCCCTATTCGATATGTTGAGTGTGTAACAAAGCGTATTTTTGCTCAATGTAGGACGTCGAGCACTCGTAGCAACCCTGAACGCCGTCCAAGGCATACTCCACTTTTCGGGTATCTCATCAACCCGGAGTATGTTCCTGCAGGAGGGGACGAGTTCAGGGATCCGCAACCACATCAGGCGGCAGCACCTCATGCTGTATCAGCTGCGCCTGTTGTATCTTCTGCTGCTGTGCCAGCTACTATTGCACAGACTATGTCCACGGCTGAAAACGTTGATCTGGATGCTGCTTTCAGTGGACACGGTTTGTTTGATATGGATATCTCGGGTCCTCAAGTTATGGATGCTTCTACAGCAGCTACTTCGGTAGCTGAATCCGAGTTAGATGAAAC
The DNA here is from genome assembly GCF_021521415.1 of Bidens hawaiensis. NCBI lineage: Eukaryota > Viridiplantae > Streptophyta > Magnoliopsida > Asterales > Asteraceae > Bidens > Bidens hawaiensis. Next base: position 3,196,517 of record NW_027491030.1, read on the forward strand.
GTTTGCTGAGGCCAGACGGCTAATGGTGACTCGTGAAAGGATTTCGGGTAAGAGGCCGAGAGTTGAGGAGGAGGAGGGAGATGAGGAAGAAGCGGTACAACTTGTGATGAGACGTTCGCAACGAGAACGACTGGGTATGGCTACTGGAGCGGGGGAGACTTCAAGGCATGTACGTTTTGCTCCGCCTGTCTTGTCAGGTATGTCACTTCTTCCTACTACTGCACAGGTTACGACTGTCGAAGCGTCAGCTCCAGCAGTGGTGTCTCTACCACCACAACCGTTTGATCCACCGGTGGTAGTCGCACGCTTCGTTGATTCGACTATCACAACAACTGCAGGGTTACCAAGTGTACCACCTGCGGTCACTTCTGCTACTGATGTTCCGCCAACTCCACTGCCTACTTCAGATGCTGAACGGATTACATCACTAGAGCGTATTGTTGCCGAACAGTCTAAGACTATTGAACGCCTAGTGGAATCCAATCAACTACAAGCTGCCCTCCTGGTTGAACACGGAAGAATAATTGATGCCTTCAAGGAATACTTGGCATCTCAGGGGGAGAAGACGTGTAGGGGCGATGAGTTGAGAACGAAAAGACGAGAAGATCATGACGATGATCCCAATGCACCTTCGGGTGCAGGTGGTGAGCTGCCAAGAACCTCTCAGGCTCTTGGGGCTTCCACAACTGAGGGGGAGTCTACAGATGTAGCTGGTGATGTTGTTGTTGGTATGGGTGATGAAGCTGATGTTGAGGACGTTATCGATGCTTTAAAGGAGTTGGATGATGAGGAAGACGATGAGTTTATGGATGATGACGACGTGTTGCCCGTGGATGAGATTGAGAGGATTGGGGAAAAGATTAATGTGGAAAATGTGTTAGAAGAAGGTGAGATAATGGATGATGATGTTGAGCATGACATTCCCGAAGTGGAAAAGTCGGGTGTTGGTGATGAAACGGTGTTGGATGAGACGATGTGGGAAGAGCAGCCTAGATGGAAGGAAGAATATGCTCATTGGTTTGTCAAGACCAAGAAGCCTGCTGTTCCAACCATGTTCAGAAAGAGCTACAACATTAAAGGGTATGCAGAGGCGAAAAAGGGGATTATTTGTTGGATCTATGATGAACAGCTCAAGTTGTTTGTGGTGAAGCGTTATGATGGCGTTCAGTATTTCAAGAGAATGTTGAGATCGTTCAACACATTGCCTGAATGCGAAGTAAAAGATTTGGCCAGGTTGGGCCTGATAAACCGAAACAACGACAATATGGCTAGAATGATTGAGAAGATAATGTGGAAAGAAGGAGTAAAAGAAAAGAAGTTTGAGTTGCTAAAGCCACAAAAGGGAAAATTAGTGAAGGATACAGAGAGAGGTATGAGAGCAGATGGTAAACCGTGGATGGTGATGAAGTACAAACCAGTCCGATGTATCAAGGAGGTACCCATGAAAGCTATGCCTCGAGATGTGCTGAAAGATTTGAAATGGTGGTTTGTGGACTGTGAGACTGCAGAGGCAGTAATGGAGGACGAGGATGAACAAGAACTGCTTCGGGTTTACGACCCGATGCATCTTGTTAACCTGTCGCAAGCTGATCTGGAAGTACTCAACAACAAGAAGATCTTCTACATTCCTGCTTGGAAGGATCAAGCTAGGAGATATCAAAGTGTAGTGTCAGTATGTGTGAAAGAAGGGGCGCACGCTTAGAGATGCAGATTACAAGACTCGAGTTTTGAAGAATCAAGATATGAAGCTACTGCCAAGGGGGAGTCTGTTGGTACATGTTTGTCAGTAGTTCATAGTCTTGTAATTGTAATCGAGTCTGTATTGTAATTGTGTATTTGATTATGTTTTAGATTGTGTAACTAGCAAAGTTGTCAACAAGTTTGCTCAGGCGAACTTGTTGAACAAGCGAAGTTGTCAACAAGTTCGCTCAGGCGAACTTGTTGAATATGCGAAGTTACAGACAACTTCGCCTGTGGCGAAGTTGTCGTGTATATATTCACTGTTTCAGCCGAAACGTGAAGAGGTTAAGCAGTTTAGGGTTTCAGTCAAGTGTTCGAGTTTAAGCAGACGTGTTTGCTAGTTCCAGTGTCTGTAATAGTGACTACGAGTCACGTGTTTGGTTAATAATATTACGTGTTTGATTCATTGCTTGTGTTATTCTATATCTACACTCGTAACCTACCTACGCAGGGATTCCGCACCTGCGTTGTTAGAGAACATCCCGTGTACGATCCGTTCCAGGAACCTACAATATATGTAATCAAACATGCTTTTCACCCCAAAAGTTCGTAAAACAGTTTAAAAGCGGGGTCATGAAACTCACGGTTTAGTAGATATTCAGTACTGTATCAGCTCGTGGTTTGTTCGGTCTGCTATCAGTAGTTCCTATAATCAATATTATAATAATATTAATATTTTAATATTATTATAATCTCAATACTAAACTGGGCTGTATAACTAATCTGGGTGTAGCTGGAACGCCCAGAAAGTGACAATAGGCTTAGGTTGTGATGTTGTTCAATGTCTAATACTTAAAACCGAACTTGGCTCAGATTCCCGTTTTGCCAGCTGGGCCAAGTTGTTCGTTTACGCGTTCATAAAACAGTTATGGGAAAATAAGCTTGGGTAAATGTATTGGTTAATAAAATGATTAAGTTATAAAGAAAGATCACATACTGGGGTCCCGGATTAGCCACGGGGCCCGTTTCCGTTTATTCAGTTTGATTTATGAAGAAACGCGCACAATCCACCCGGATTGTCCAGGTTTCTCATAGAAAAGTTCGTTTTTACATAATTAGTCCAAAAATATGATTTTTGATCACTCTTGGTGTTTTGATATTCCCGCAGATTCGCTAGTCGCAAACTTGCCGGTTTTTATAAAAACTGAATTTGTTTAATATTCACAAGCCACCGGCTCGAAGTTAATCACTGTGATCGTGGGGACTTTCGTGTGTTAGCACTTAGATAATTCACATCAGTACATGTTTCAGGTATGTATATGTAATCAAACATACTTTTCACCTCAAAAGTTGGTAAAACAGTTTAAAAGCGGGGTCATGAAACTCACGGTTTAGTAGATATTCAGTACTGTATCAGCTCGTGTTTTGTTCGGTCTGCTGTCAGTAGTTCCTAAAATCAATATTATAATAATATTAATATTTTAATATTATTATAATCTCAATACTAAACTGGGCTGTATAATTAATCTGAGTGTAGCTGGAACGCCCAGAAAGTGACAATAGGCTTAGGTTGTGATGTTGTTCAATGTCTAATACTTAAAACCGAACTTGTCTCAGATTCCCGTTTTCCCAGCTGGGCCGAGTTGTTCGTTTACGCGTTCAGAAAACAGTTATGGGAAAATAAGCTTGGGTAAATTTATTGGTTAACAAAATGATTAAGTTATAAAGAAAGATCACATACTGGGGTCCCGGATTAGCCACGGGGCCCGTTTCCGTTTATTCAGTTTGATTTATGAAGAAACGCGCACAATCCACCCGGATTGTCCAGGTTTCTCATAGAAAAGTTCGTTTTTACATAATTAGTCCAAAAATATGATTTTTGATCACTCTTGGTGTTTTGATATTCCCGCAGATTCGCTAGTGCACAAAAACGAACTTTTGAACCAAGCAATATTTCATCAACATAACAGCCCTTAACTTAGGGTTTCGGCTAGTGCACAAAAACGAACTTTTGAACCGTAAAAACGCCGTTTCAACCCTTTAATCCGTGTTTGTGGCCAAAAAAACTATCAAAACAGGTTCCTTACCGTTTTTATGATCAAAACAAGTTTATGGACCATTTTTAGGATATTTACACGGTTAGGAATGATTTTTAGTAACCAAGACATGTTTTTATGGTATTAAACAAGTTTAAACAAGCATAAAAGCTACTTATTTAAGCTCCTTACCTAAGGGTTTGATGGTTTTCTGGAAAATCAGGTTTAGAGCTGCTTAGACCTCAATTTTTATCAACCAAAATGAATAACCAAGCTTGTAAAACAAGTTTTATAAAAGAATGGGGGTGGGGGTGGGCTGCGGCCGGAAGAAAGATTGGGCCCAAGATGGGCTGTTTTGGCCCAACAATCTGGTTTCTCAAGCCCAAATACGAAAAGCCCGGTCCAAATTTAGTTTGGGTTCGGTTTTTGGCGCGAAAAACTTATAGGGTGCGTTAAACAGCGCGAAAACGAGTGTTTTTCGGCTAGTTTTGTGTAAAATTATAAAAACATACTATATGTTTGTAAAAATCAAAAATATTTTTAGGGATCGCTTAAAACATTTCAAATAAGTGCTTGGTAAGTCTTTTTCGGCTTAACGGATGATACAATGCTTGGTTTGTAACTATCTTTCGCGTTTAAATCTATAGCGGGTAGTTAAACGAGCATATTTTCATTTAACTTGTTTGCTATCAAACTAAGACCATAATTCTAATATTTTAGCTTGTATAGATCGTATATCACTTATAGATGGCCCCCCGAGATATCTGGGTCATAACCCGACCCGTTCGGTTAATCGTTCGTTTGTTACGCAAAAGGCGTTTATTTGCTTAATCGGTAAATACATACTGAGGTGTACCTTGTTTTGGCTCAAATGTCACAAGTATATTGTAAATTAGTTAGTAATGTTTCTTTATGAACAATGTATTTGATACCAGTTGTATATGTTACATTTCCGTTTTATGATTTCGCAATTCGCTTAACGGGGTGTGACAATTCCCCTCAACCTCAATTACTGTATCAACCTGGGTATGGTCCAGCAGATCTCCAAGGACCCATCATAACAGCGATTCTAGGACATTAACAACCAAATCTGGTTCACGATGACCCCACAGACACGACTCTGCACGATATACCCGGGAGGAAGGGAGGATCACCACCACGCCGGTCCCATCGCCGCACCTATTCAAACCCTAGCAGACCAGGACCAGCATCCGCCGGTGCCAGCTAGTGGCAGCCCGACCCATACTCGTTCTAGGGCCTAGATAATTTGATAGACCGCTATTCCACAAACGCTTCCACCTACATTGACAGGTTAGATGGTCAGGTTTTAGCATCTGACGCACAACATACTTCCGGGTACGCGGATATGAGGCGAGAAATTTTGTTACCTAGGAGACCGCATGGACCGACACTGGGTCCTTTTGACCCGGAGGACTAGGATAACTAACTGATAGCGGTAATATCGGGCACGGGGTGTGGGAAAAAGGGGCGGGTGGTGATAGCTTTATGACTTTATTTTCTGATGGTTGTGTTTTAAAACAATTTACTTTATGTTGTTTGTAACTTAATGATGATGTTGGCCATTTGTTGGGCCATTTAAACAGCTTTCAATAGGCCCGTCGAGGCCAAGTGTGGAGGGTTCCACACTCAGTTTTCTTTGTTATTATCTAGTTTTTGGTTGTTGGTTGTGTGTAGATTTTAATTTTATGAAGCACTAACAGGGAAATAGACGAAAACAAGTGACGCTCTGCTGAAATTTCGTCTGACAGTTGCTTTCCTAATCACTTACCCTCCATGACTTATTTTATAGTTTTATGAATTAATCATATTGAGGACAATGTGAAATTCAAGTGTGGGGAGGGAAATTACCTGGACTAAACAACCTATTATTAAAAATCTCTAATTTTGTAGCAAATAAACCATTAGTTGCTTATACTTCTTGACAAAACCAAAGATAATTCCAATATTTTTTTTTTCAAAGTAACCAACCAATAATCTATCATAACTAAATGTGAAAATGAAAAGAAGTTTTGCAATAATGTGAAACCTTTATGCAAACCATGGCGTTTATACCCAATCCCTCTGTTTCCGTGAGATAAGCCTCATGCCATATAAATATTTTGCGGAGTATCGAGTGAGTCACAAGTTTTTCAAGATTTTCTATTTTCACCTTTAGCCGTCACAATTCTTTCAAACTCTCACAAGTCGTTCTTTATACCTTCGTGACTAACCCTTCAAAGTTTCATTCAATTTCATCAACATTTGGACATTCAAATTGTCAAATTACCAAAATGGGTGTTCTTAGCGCATATGTTATACTCATGTATATGTTTCTCACGTATAACATATACGACGCATAACATATACGCCGTATATGTTACATGTTGAAACATATACGTTGGAAATAACATATACGTTATTCTTGATATCAGTTGCTTTTGGACTTATACGTTGACCATCATAACATATCCGTTTACCTACTTCATTACATATTAGTTGACCATCATCAAAAAAGTAATTTTAATTTGCATTATGTTCTTATTCTGGTTTTGTATTTCTTGATTGATCACAATGCTTTCGTGTCTCAACCCTCTGCTTTACTTCAGAACATTATATTCAGAATGAAATGGGGCCGTCAAACAAACCCCCAGAACTTCTTCTGTTTTGATTGTATAGGGCTTTAAATTTCATATGTATATGTATGTGTTTGTGTTAGCGCATAAGTCCTCGGGATCCGCATACGTTATGGACGCATAACATATGCGCCGTATAAAACACACGCCCTAAGTGAGATTTCACGTGTTTCCTTAAATAGGAGACTTATGCATGATTAGTTAGACTTTTGGTCATTCATGTCATATGCTAGAGAGAGAAGCTAGAGAGAGAAAATTCCTAAACTGTCATATCTGGCAATCATTTAATATTATCAATGAAGTATGTGCTTAAAATTTCTTGTGATGCTCATTCTCATTGTATTCCGCACCTTGAGACATAAGCTGTAACAATATCAGATCCTAATCAGTGTCTACAACAGTCCCCTCGCCCCCTTTCAACAGGTTTTGTAGATGCCACAACACTTGCAAGATTATGGTTTGAAGTTCCTTACTACTCCAATCTTTATTGATAATTTTGCTGCGATACGTAGTACTAAAAATCCCGTCCATCACTCTAAAATGAAACATATTGAAATTCGTTACCATATCATCCGTGACAGCTATGAAAAGAAATTAATTAATCTTGAATAGATAAACACAGATATTCATAAAAGTGATACTTTTACCAAAGAATTAGACAAAACAAGATTCACTTTTTCTGAGATTCAAAAGCTCGATTAATCAATTCTATTTCTTTGTACAGTTTTTGTTTAGTTTCTTTCATAATGTTTTTTTTACTTTTAGGGGGAGAATACATGAGAAAATATAAAAAGATTTTGATTTCTTCTTTGAATATATAAAAATACAAAAACATTGAAAAAAATAAAATTTGAGAAATTGAACAAACCAATATGGGAAATGACGGTACTTTGACTTAGCAGACCTAACACATAGATAAACTAGACTAAAAAGGTTTTGTAAGATCAAATGCATGAGGTTTATGATAGGCTTGACAAATCGTATGTCACACCCCGACAAGCAAAATGCGGAAGCGTTAAAACGGGAATATAACAGACACCTCTGGTATTAACACATTGTTTATAAAGAAACATTACAAACTAATTTACAATATATTACATTTCTTTGTTTTGTCATCATTTACAGTCTAGGTGATACAAACCAAACTAGTACTTTAACTATACGATCTTACTACTAACTCCCTTGCTTTTATTCATATAGCATCAATCACACATCTTGTACAAGTAACAGATCACCAAATCATTCTGATTTAGGTACACCTGAAAAGCAGTTTAAAACGGGTCAACTATTAGAGTTGGTGAGTTTCATGAGTTTCAAGAAAACAATAATGAGTATTCACAAGTTAACACTTGTAATCATGAAATAAGTATGTATGTATGTAAATGATGTAATTATGCTAAGCTATAGTGAAGCCTTGACTATATGTGCTTTGTGCATCCATTTCCCACACTCAATCAACCACTGTGGCTCCTCTTCCCCCCACAACATGCCCCGGTAGCTATGTCTAACACTACATAGCCTGTTTGTATAAATATGGTCATGTGCAAACGATGCTATGTGACACAGCAACCAGGCCGATTTCGTTTGGGTTTGTCAAACCAATAGTACTATTCACAAGCCACCGGCTCGATTTTAATCACTGTGTTAGTGGGGACTTTCATGTGTTAGCACTTAGATAATTCACATCTTGGTGCGTTCATAATTTCGAGCCGCGCTTGGTCTGCCGGGTCTAACTTTCTGAAACACTGCTCATACATAATGTCAGATTCGCTTCCAGTGTCCACCAGGACCTTTGACACTTCGTAATGAGCAATGTGTGTGGTGATGACGAGAGGACTGCTTATTGAAGGGCCTCCCTGATTCTTGGGAAGATGACTTGCTGCTCGCGCCAATCTCCGTGGATTTGCGCGCTTCTCTTTTTTGACGTCTGCCCTTGTCGTCCCCCCTCAGCCACACAGATTCTTTTGTATTTCTTGCTGGCAGAGGCTCCTTCCGGTTGCTCATCTTCTATTCTTTGGTTTTTTACCAAGTGAGCCAGCCTGCCTGACTTTACATCCTTCTCGATCGCATCCTTTAAATGATGGCATGCGTCGGTGTTGTGGCCCGGGGACCTGTGAAATTCACAATATTTGCCACTGTTTTGCGGGTCCCTTGTAGTGTAGTTGCTTGGGGGGCTTGAATTGGACATTCTCAGTACTTAACACCTGTGAAGGTGTTTTAGTGAGAGGCGTCCAAATTCTTGGCAGAGGTCTGCTAGGATCTCTGCCGCCCTCCCTCTTGTCACCCTCCCCGCGATTACGAACTTCTTTCTGGGGCTGTGGTGAGGTTGGTTGCGCTTGTTTTTCCGCGGAAGGAAAACTTGTTGGCTGCAACCTGGACCATACAGAGTTCTGTTTGGCCCTCTTCTCTTTGCTGCGCGGTGATTCTGCCTGATGCGCTCTTTCTCTTGCCCTATCTTGGGCAATCTGTTTCTCATTTCTCGCGAAAACTCGCGATGCCTCCATTAACTTGGCCCACGTGGTGGGCATACCATCTTTGCTTACGAGAGCCCGGCGGAGTTGATCACTGCGCGCGCCTTGTATAAAGGCCACGCGCAGGAGCTGCTCAGTTATACCCCCGATTGCCAGGGATTCCTGATTGAAACGAGTGATGTAATCTTCAATCGTTTCATCATTTCTGCGTATGCAGTGCATGATGTCATCAGGATCGCGCGTGTGCCTGCGCTGCTGTACGAAGTGGGCTTGGAACTTTTCTAATAGTTCCTCGAACCCATCAATCTGCCCTGTCGGCAAGCTCTCGAACCATACCCGCGCTGCGCCCGTGAGGCAGCGAGCAAACATATGACACCATGTTGGCATCGTCCAGCTCTCTAGGTTTCCCGTGTTATAGAAACCTTGCAAAAAGTCATCTGGATCTGTTGTGCCATCATATTTGCCCAGACCACTTGGCATCTTTGTCTTGTGCTGGATGGGAGCCTGCGCGATGCGCGCAGTAAACTTTGAGTGTTTTACCAGGATGGCTGGTCTGTAGGGTGTGGTTACGTCCACTTGCCCTCTGATCGGTGGGCTGTACGGCATGTGCAGATCCAGATCTGCTCTGGCTCCAGGCGCCATGTTCACAGGCGCGCGGAGCTGTGAGCCTCCTGCATGAGTATCCCGTGTCTTCCTCATGCTATGCACTTCTTCATCACTGAACTCAGTGTGTGCAGTGTGAACAGAATGTCCCTCTTCCGGCTGCGCGCGGCCTCTTTGTAGTCTGCTTATCAAAAGCTTGCCTTTGTGTTTGGTCGGCTAGCTTCTTCTGCTTGACCATTTCGTTGTACTTTTCAATCAGACGCCGCTGCTCGTTTATGAGCCATTCATTCGGATCATTTGCTTCATCTTCTGGACCCATTGGTCCTTTCAGCTTCGCGCCGGCCATATTTTGTAACGTGTGATCGTCTGGAGGAGTTTCAGTCTGGCCGTGAGGGGTTGTGACGAAGGGACGGTTGCTGGTGGTACGCGTAGAATCACGCGGAACCCTCAGAACCTGCTGTCCGTCGTTAACACCCTCACGTTCAATATCCTCCAGAGCTTGATCAACGTTACGAACTCCAGAAACCATGGTGATTGATTTTTTTGTAGATCTGGATGAGATCTGATTGCCGTTTGTAACAGTGGATGGCGCCAATGAAGAAACGTGGATCTACTCACTGGTAGCAGATCTACTTTCCTCGGGTATGATTAAACTGTTTCACCGATGGTCCTTCTGAATCCGTGTTCTTCCACCTACAAAATGAACAACGCCGTTACTTACCCCTCAGAAAGGGACAGAGGGGTCCTCTTTGGGGTAACCCTCCGGCGTGAGAATCAGTATCTTTGTGGAGAAGATTATAATGTGTGAGTCAGTGAATCTCAAGAGTATTGCTGAATCGCTGAATACTCTTGATTGTGTGACTGTGTGTTTTCTGTAACTGACTGTGAGTGAATATAATTCAATATGATTGAATGTGATATCACTGCTTGTAACTGTCAATGATTGAGTGTGAATGTGTCATCAAAGTGGAGTTGATGCTGTATTTATAGTGCTAGGGTTTCCACTGGTTGGGCTCAGCCTCGTTGGCCTCCTCCAATCGCACTGCGCCACGTGTCCTCTGGGACACCTGGCGCTTTCTCGTTGGTTGTAATCATGTGGTAGCACATGTGTCATGCTGAGTTGTCGACCTTTCATTTGGCAGCTGTCAACATCAGCATATTCTTACTCCTTAAAAAGATGCCTTCTGGAAGATTGTCTGACGTGCACAATCAAGGTTGCCCTGATCCTGATTTGGATAAGGACGAGGTTGATTATGTGCACGTGTGATATGCGCCCATCCTGAGGATGCGCGAAGTCTTCTTTTTATTCTCACGCGCAGATATTTCATGCGCAGGTGTGATATGCACGAGCGTGTGATATGCGCCGCGCGCTGGTGCGCCACGCGCATATGTGACGCGCGAGCATATGTGATGTGCAAGAGCATGTGATATGCGCCGCGCGTTGATGCGCCGCGCGCATATGTGATGCGCGAGCATATGATGCCTGAGCATGTTTTGTATGCGCCATGCGCCTGGGTTTTGGTTTTGTGCCTGTGTTTTGTAGGAAGGTGACCACGTTTATCGCCCGAGATGGAATATTAATGAAGAAAGTTCCTTCCAATCCATGGGCGTATGCGAGGACTTCTGGGCTCATGCCGTGCCTCCTACTGAAAGGAGGTATCAGGAGGAGCGCACTCGCGCTGACTTGCTCAACGATCACATTTTCGCTGGGTCAGCTTTCTTTGCTGCCTCCCAAGAGCTTCATCGCGATTATATTAAAGTACGCGATGCTCTTGTGGCAGCCCAGCAAGAGGCTAAGGTGGCTGCCTGGAACCTTTCTGATGCTCGCGCACGAGCTGAGAAACTCCAGGCGGAGCTCAGCGAAAATAGAGCAAGTGCCAACACCGCCTATATTAAGCGCGGGCATGAGCTCCAAGCTGCGCGGGAGAAGCAGCAGTTGGCGGAGGCCGAAGTTGCCAAGTACGCGCGTAGAGTGCGTGTCTTGGAACAGCAGGCTGAGGCGCGTGACCAAGCTATCGTCCAGAGTATCACTAAAAAATCATCACTGGAGAGTGAGGTTGCGCGCCTGAAGAGGGAGTTGGCGGCCGCGCAGGCCGATAGAGATGAGGCCTTGGCGACGGCGGCGTCCAGCCAGGAAGCACTTGGTGCTGCGCAGGCGGAGAAAGAAAAAATCTTGGCGGCAGCAGCGTCTGATAAGGAGGAGCTACAAAAGATCTCATCCAGATCTACAAAAAAATCAATCACCATGGTTTCTGGAGTTCGTAATGTTGATCAAGCTCTGGAGGATATTGAACGTGAGGGTGTTAACGACGGACAGCAGGTTCTGAGGGTTCCGCGTGATTCTACGCGTACCACCAGCAACCGTCCCTTCGTCACAACCCCTCACGGCCAGACTGAAACTCCTCCAGACGATCACACGTTACAAAATATGGCCGGCGCGAAGCTGAAAGGACCAATGGGTCCAGAAGATGAAGCAAATGATCCGAATGAATGGCTCATAAACGAGCAGCGGCGTCTGATTGAAAAGTACAACGAAATGGTCAAGCAGAAGAAGCTAGCCGACCAAACACAAAGACAAGCTTTTGATAAGCAGACTACAAAGAGGCCGCGCGCGCCGGAAGAGGGACATTCTGTTCACACTGCACACACTGAGTTCAGTGATGAAGAAGTGCATAGCATGAGGAAGACACGGGATACTCATGCAGGAGGCTCACAGCTCCGCGCGCCTGTGAACATGGCGCCTGGAGCCAGAGCAGATCTGGATCTGCACATGCCGTACAGCCCACCGATCAGAGGGCAAGTGGACTTAACCACGCCCTACAGACCAGCCATCCTGGTAAAACACTCAAAGTTTACTGCGCGCATCGCGCAGGCTCAAGAAAGAAGTTCGTAATCGCGGGGAGGGTGACAAGAGGGAGGGCGGCAGAGATCCTAGCAGACCTCTGCCAAGAATTTGGACGCCCCTCACTAAAACACCTTCACAGGTGTTAAGTACTGAGAATGTCCAATTCAAGCCCCCCAAGCAACTACACTACAAGGGACCGCAAAACAGTGGCAAATATTGTGAATTTCACAGGTCCCCGGGCCACAACACCGACGCATGCCATCATTTAAAGGATGCGATCGAGAAGGATGTAAAGTCAGGCAGGCTGGCTCACTTGGTAAAAAACCAAAGAATAGAAGATGAGCAACCGGAAGGAGCCTCTGCCAGCAAGAAATACAAAAGAATCTGTGTGGCTGAGGGGGGACGACAAGGGCAGACGTCAAAAAAGAGAAGCGCGCAAATCCACGGAGATTGGCGCGAGCAGCAAGTCATCTTCCCAAGAATCAGGGGAGGCCCTTCAATAAGCAGTCCTCTCGTCATCACCACACACATTGCTCATTACGAAGTGTCAAAGGTCCTGGTGGACACTGGAAGCGAATCTGACATTATGTATGAGCAGTGTTTCAGAAAGTTAGACCCGGCAGACCAAGCGCGGCTCGAAATTGTGAACGCACCAATCTGTGGTGTTCTTCTTTCGCGCTCGTTATCAGTTTTGCTCATCATGAGTACCCTATGGGATGGGCATCCAATTTCTGCTGGGATCATAGCCTCTGTCTCATAGGTTAGGCTGAACGGGGATTCGCCATTGCTAGTTTTGCTTAATGTCCTGTGCGCCCACAGGACATTAGGTAACTCTTCGACCCAAGAATGGGATTCTCCCTCCAACCTTTTCTTCAGCCCATTTAGCAAACTTTGATTCGCGCGCTCCACTTGGCCATTCCCCTGAGGGTGGTAGACGGACGTGAAGATTTGGTTGATGTGCAATTCTTTGAGCCAGCTTGATATCTTCCTGTCAGTGAATTGTTTGCCATTGTCGCTCACAATTTCCATAGGAAGGCCAAAACGGCAAATGATGTGGCTCCAGATAAATTGCTTCATCGCCTCAGCTGTGATTTTTGCTAGTGGCTTGGCTTCAACCCATTTTGTGAAATAGTCTATCGCCACTACCAAAAATTTCACTCGCCCTTGCGCTTGCGGCAGGGGCCCCACAATATCAATGGCCCATTTGTGGAAAGGCCATGCGGAGGTGACTGGAATCAAGTTGTTCTTTGGACGCATGGTGTTTGGCGCGTAGCTCTGACATGCCTTGCATTTTTGGATTTCTTTTAGCGCATCCAAGTACATGCCTGGCCAATAGTAGCCTGAGCTCATCGCCTTGGCAACCACCATGCGCGGACCAGCGTTCAATCATATTGAATTATATTCACTCACAGTCAGTTACAGAAAACACACAGTCACACAATCAAGAGTATTCAGCGATTCAGCAATACTCTTGAGATTCACTGACTCACACATTATTATCTTCTCCACAAAGATACTGATTCTCACGCCGGAGGGTTACCCCAAAGAGGACCCCTCTGTCCCTTTCTGAGGGGTAAGTAACGGCGTTGTTCATTTTGTAGGTGGAAGAACACGGATTCAGAAGGACCATCGGTGAAACAGTTTAATCATACCCGAGGAAAGTAGATCTGCTACCAGTGAGTAGATCCACGTTTCTTCATTGGCGCCATCCGTGGGAGAAACATAACTTTCTGTCCATTTGAATTGACGATGTTTAGAACACATCCCGTCATACATAATCAATGGCAAAGATGATGAGGGAGGTAGGGATACGGAGCGTTTATATATGACTATTATAATATGTGGCAACGTAAAGGGTAAAGGCAAAGCTGGTGGCAGGAAAAGGACGCTCAGACCGATGGTGAAAAGTTGGGTTTTATGTGTTTAATAATATTATTATTTTGCTGAAGTGAGCATCTCCAAGGAAATCTTCATAAAACGTCTTGCATCATCCAATATTGGTTTGTAACTACAAACTCTTCTCCACTCTCTCTTCCACCTAGTAGACATAGGACACAACACAAGAGAAACACACCCAATTGGAGATGCCCTTAGTCCTTTATCACAATTCTCCGGAGCCCCATCACCCACTACCTAAATCTTTATAACATGACATAAAAACAATAAACTTACACTTATCCAACCTTTAACTTTATTAGAAAACACTAAAAACAATAATTAAACATGCCAGACTATTCCTTTGAGACAGTAAAAACCGAAACCAAAAGTGGAGTGCTAATTTAGTCAACAATCAAAACCTAGTGTCACGCATGTAAATTCTCAAAATAAAAGATTAGGAGTGTTTGTTGTTAAAAAAGAAAAAAAAAAATTTAAGTCTTTCCCATTGACAAAAAGCAAGTCAAACCAACCATTGGACACATACATTTGAACCCACCACACTTACAATCTCAGATTCCAATCATAAGTTTCAACTCAATGAATAATAATATGATTTGTACTACATACCATTTATGTACTACACACACCTCCTGCAAGTACATTAAATTCCATCTTTAATACTCACTCAGTTCATCAAATCAAATCACATTCATATCATCAATCAAATTCACCGCTTCATAAGTTTCAATTCATTAATGGAAACTACACAAGAGTTTGATGGTTCTACACATACACCGGACGATATTCCGGCCAGTGGTTTAAAAAGATCACCACCATGGAAACAACACATAACGGTTCGAGGACTCACGGCGAGTTTATTGATTGGAGTTATGTATAGTGTCATTGTAATGAAGCTTAATTTGACTACGGGTTTGGTACCCAATCTTAACGTTTCAGCTGCACTTTTGGCGTTCGTGTTTATTAGAACATGGACTAAATTATTGCATAAAGCGGGGTTTACGACCACGCCGTTTACCCGACAGGAGAACACGATTATTCAGACATGTGCCGTTGCGTGTTACAGCATTGCTGTTGGAGGTTCGGAATGTTTAACGTTGTTGGTTGTTTTTAATTTTATGTTTTTAATAATGTTAATTTTACTTTTAAAAGCAAAACCCTTTTTTTGTTTTAACGGATTTTTATAAGTGAGATTTTACCGAATGCGTTTTTTTAGTTATATAATACGTAATTTTTTTTTTCTCTTTTATCTTTTAGTAAGATTTTACTGAGTATGTTTTCTTAGATGTTTTTTAAGCGTATGCTATTTTATAAAAATTGTAAACTAAAAAGAATAAAAAATGTTTTTTTTCTTTGTGTTATGATTTTTAGTGAGATTTTACCAGGTACGTCTTCTTAGTTGTTTTTAATAGTATGCTATTTTTTTATAAATATTGTAAAATAAGAAGAATAAAAAGTTTTTTCTTCTTTGTTTTCTGATTTTTAGTGAGATTTTACCAGGTACGTTTTTTGTTTAATTATTTTTTATTATAGGTTTTTTATATAATTAAGAATTTGTGTACCTTAAAATTAATGATTTTGTAACTGTTTTTTATTATAGGTTTTTGATCTGATTAAGGATTTTTTTTCTAATTATTTTCTATTACATGTTTTTATCTGAAATTTATTTTTTTATTTTGGTTTTGTATTTTTTAGTGAGAATTCACTGGGTACGTTTTTTTTTTCTAATTAATTGTAAGATTTTGATTTGATTAAGGATTTTTGCAGGTGGCTTTGGTTCATATTTGTTGGGATTAAACAAGAAGACATATGAGCAGGTAGGAGTGGATACACCAGGCAATTCACTTGGGAGTTACAAAGAACCTGGGATTGGTTGGATGACTGGTTTTTTGTTTGTAACTAGCTTTGTTGGTCTTTTGGCTTTGGTTCCTCTTAGAAAGGTTTGTATGTACCTTGTGCTACTTGACTTGTACAATTATAATGTTATTATTTATTTTCTTGGGTCTAAGGTTTAGAGTTCAATTTCAAAATTTTGTTTTGTAGATTATGATCATAGACTATAAACTTACATATCCAAGTGGAACAGCTACAGCTGTGCTCATCAATGGCTTCCACACTCCCAAAGGAGACAAAATGGCCAGGTTTGCATTCATGTCACAATTTTATTTACAATAATTGAATAACACAATCTTTTATTGTATAAAATTATTTTATTATCCTTTCTTTAACCTAAATTACACTTTTATGTAAAAGTGTTTATCCTTTTAAATATAATTTTATAATTTTCTTATTTTTGTAACTTTAGAACAGTAGAATCGTATCCAAACACACTCACATCGCATGAGACAGAAAGGCGAGATTATTATATTAGATAAAGCTCGAATGAGATAAAGTTATTTATTAAAAGTTGGCAAAAAGTTAATATCTACTTTTGTCATATACTAAGATTTGTTTGCGATTGTAATAATCGAAAGTTAAGTTCGGCCAAAGTTACCGACATATTAACTATAACCTTTACTAAATAGAAATGTAATAAAAATATTATAAAACAAGTAAAAATAACTAATATTCTATACTTTAACTTAAACAAGGAATAAAAGTGAATATGAAATCATTAAAAGGTTTTAGAGATTTATCATAATTCTGATGGTATTGTGCAGGAAGCAAGTGGTCGGGTTTGCGAAATGCTTCATGGGTAGTTTCGCTTGGGCTTTTTTCCAGTGGTTCTATACGGGTTCAGGCAAATGCGGATTCACATACTTCCCTACATTCGGGTTAAAAGCTTATACAAACTCGTGTGTATTTTTACTCCTAGAACTTTTGACTTATTTAATAACATGCTATCCACATTCATGTGTTGATATTAAAGATCTTTGTTTTTTATGCAGGTTTTATTTTGATTTTAGTATGACTTACATAGGCGCAGGAATGATATGTTCACACCTCGTGAACTTGTCGTTGCTTGCCGGTGCTGTGCTATCGTATGGAGTTATGTGGCCACTAATCGGTGATCGTAAAGGCGATTGGTTTTCTTCTAGTTTACCAGAAAGTAGCATGAAGAGTCTAAATGGTTACAAGGTTAGTAGTAACCATAATTTTGATTCATTATTTATTGGCCTATTTGAGTTGCGAGTGTGACACATCTCAAAAGGGTCCAATATAGATCAGATAAAAAGTGATAATACATGTGAAATTACTTTATTGGCCACATGGTCCCATATATACAAATTCCGACAAAAAAACATGTCAGATGATGAAAATGCTATAACTTTTCTTTTTTTGAAAAGACAGTAGTTTGAAACTTTTTAAGTACTTTTTCTATATTTTCATCATCTGACATGTTTTTAATTAAAACCGGTATAAATGACCCACGCATAGCTGGGTGCCTTTAAAGTAGTCTGAATATATATGCTTTGTGTTATACTCAAAGTGGCCCGTTTCAACCCAAATCTATTTTGATATGTCGACCCGTCCACCAACTTCTACATTGTATTTGTAGGTTTTCATTTCGATCGCGCTTATCCTAGGAGACGGGCTTTATAACTTTCTCAAGATCACTATGTTCACAGCTAGAAACATATATTCCACATCAAGAAACAACCCTAAAACCAGTAAGTTTTAAAAATCTCAAAACTTTATAAAAGTTACATTTTATGACATAATGTTGTAAGTTATATATACAGATCCAGAGGACAATAACAATAACAATATACAACCTCAAGACAATCTTCAACGAAACGAGGTGTTCTTAAGAGAGAGCATCCCGTTTTGGGTTGCAGCCGTTGGTTACATCGCCTTCTCTATCGTCTCCATTATTATCATCCCGATCATGTTTCCCGAGCTCAAATGGTATTACGTTCTCGTGGCATATGTAATCGCACCATCGTTAGGCTTTTGTAACGCGTATGGAGCGGGCCTAACGGATATGAACATGGCTTATAACTATGGAAAAGTAGCACTCTTTGTACTCGCTGCAATGTCGGGAAAAGAGCACGGTGTGGTCGCGGGTTTAATCGGGTGCGGTTTGATTAAATCCATCGTCTCGATATCCTCCGACTTAATGCATGATTTCAAAACGGGCCATTTGACTTTGACTTCACCTCGGTCAATGCTGGTTAGTCAAGCTATCGGGACCGCCATCGGGTGCGTGGTGGCCCCGCTAACTTTTTTTCTCTTTTACAAAGCATTCGACGTCGGGAATCCCGATGGCGAGTACAAAGCCCCGTACGCACTAATATACCGAAACATGGCGGTTTTGGGAGTAGAAGGTTTCTCAGCATTGCCAAAACATTGTTTACAGTTATGTTACGGGTTTTTCTCGTTTGCCATGTTGGCGAACCTAGTGCATGACACGTCACCGAAGCGTTTTGGGAAGTGGGTCCCGCTACCGATGGCGATGGCGGTACCGTTTCTTGTGGGGGCATATTTTGCTATAGATATGTGTGTGGGGAGTTTGGTTGTGTTTATTTGGCATAAGGTTAATAAGCAAAAGGCAGCTTTGATGGTACCTGCTGTGGCTTCTGGTTTAATATGTGGTGATGGATTATGGATTCTACCTTCATCAATACTTGCATTGGCTGGGGTTAAACCACCAATTTGTATGAATTTTTTGCCTACAAAACTCTAATTAATTTGGGGTTTTAATCTTTATAAGGATAAGATAGCCTTAACTAGTTTTGAAGGGATTTAACATCTTAGTGTATGTATTATGTAGCATGTAAAACATAACTATATATTGTAATAAACTCATAATTGTCTAGTGTGATTATACTATCCAAATATTCTCAGGGTCGGCCCTGAGAATTTATGTGTCTCGGCCGAGCCGGGAAAGTTATGCTCCTTAAGCCTTAATATACTAAATAATGTAAAAACATTATTTTTATACAGTGATTAAAGTTATGGTTAGGGCTGACAATTGAGTACCTGTTAAAGACACGATACGACCTGTTAATCAAAAAAGTGCGGTATGGGAATTTTTTATTTTCTTTAATAATTGAAATTAGTATGCTAGACTCCCTCATTATCCCTTATTAGTAGGCTAGACTCCCTCATTATCCCTTAATTGATATTTGTGTTACGCGCGTCGCATCTTACCTGTTAAATCTGTTAAGACACGAATTGTCAGCCCTAGTTATGGTAATAAACATAACGATTAGCAAAATCATGGTATTAGCTAATAGCAAAACGAGGAATTGTGAAGCTTTCATAACATTCTTGATAGCAAATTGGCGAATCAATTCTTCGCAGTTTATTCACTCTAATATTCCATTCTCGATTGCTATCATCACGAACCCGCTAATTCTTTCTTGAGGCATTGTGGATCGTAAATAAGGTTTCATCGAAAAACTCCTTTCGGCATATACTACCGTGACCGCTGGTGTTCAAAGTCGACTTTGTTGTTATCTGGCATATTCGTTTTATTTTCTTTATTTAACTTTTATTGATTAATCAAAAGTAAGGCTTTTTTCCCATTGTTAATGGGTCTATAAGTAGAGGTGAAAAAAAAACCAGTTCCGGACCCGATCCTACCCTACCCGCGGGTACGTACCGGGCTTTGGGTTTCTCCCCGGAACAGTACCTGGAAACGAAACCGACCCGGACCCGAAGGAACCGGTTCCATCAATACCCGGCCATAAACCCGACCCAACCCTACCCGAAAACCCGGTCAAATACCCGACTATACCCGGAACCGGTTCCTACCCGGACCCGGTTTTGACTTTTGTTGACCATAATCGGAACCGGTTCCTGAAAATCCCCGGTTTGTGCACCTCTATCTATAAGTCTTTGGATAATATAAAAAAATGGACCTAAAAGATGTTTGAGTATTATAAAAATAGTGGAATTATAAGTGTTTTTATATTCTATATATATAACATCGAAAAAAAATTTAAAAAAACTCTCCCTCCAAAATAAAGGTGCTCCGGCATGGGGCGCCCTTAGAGCCGCCATGCTCATGGCCTTTGGTTTGCATGAAAAAACTTAATTTGTTTAACAAATCAAAAATGAAAAAAATATTTAATAAAATTATAACCGTGAAAATATTATTTTTCAATAAAATATGTCGTTTACCATAGTGCTTTAATTTATAACTATGATCAAATGATACACTGAAAATTGTTCTGACATAACTATAGCTAAAAAATTAAAAGTTATGACAATCACAAATGTTTATATTTGTAATTCTCTCAAAAGAAAAACCTTTTTCATTATTCTCTTTTAGAAGAATGATTGATGTAGGTTATACATAAACACTTTTATGTAAAGTCCAAAGAACACTTGCTTTTTAAATTTTAACCTCTGATTTATGAGACCATTACCCGTTGAAGTGGACATATAAAATCGTATGCACCATTGAATGATTCTGTAGCCGTAATAATAACAATAACTATAAAGCATAAGATGCTATACAATATCGTTATCTAATTTAGATATAAATTCCATCAGGTGCTACCATACCTTCTTTTGGTACCGAATAATAATTGTGCATTAAAATATTCTGAATTAAAAAAATATAAAGTCTTTTAATACCAAATATTTCTGAAATAAAAAAGGTAGAAGGATGTACCCGTGACGGGTCCATAAATCTTCATATTAAAATGAGATTACTAGGTCGGGTAGAGATGCACAAATCGGGTTTTTCAAATACCCAGGTTCGGGTATGGAACGAGGTTCGGGTATTAGAAAATCGAGTATTGGTAAAAACAAGTTCGGTTCCGGGTATTGCCTTTAAAAACCATACCCTATGCATCGGGTTCGGGTAGGGTATGAAACCGAGTTTTCTAAAACCGGGTATTTGAATACCCTATTTTCGGGTATTGAAAAAACCCTATTTGTGGGTTTTTTCGGGCTTTTTTCCGGGTAAGATTGAATTTTTTAAAAGGTTGCACTTTTTAGGGGTATTTTTCGGGTATTTTTAAGGTATTTTTTGGGTATACACCGGGTATTTGAAATACCCGGTTTTGGTTATTGAAAAAACCCAGTTTCGGGTATGGAACCGATTCGGGTTTTCGGGTACAAATCGGGTTCGGGTTTTAGTGCCGAAATGCATACCATATCCATACCCTACGGGTTCGCGTATTAAAAACCCGGATATTAAAATAACCGGTTCCAGGTTTTTATTTCGGGTCCGGTTTCGGATTCGGGTTTTTTTTGTACCTCTAGGTTGGGGTCACCAAAATCTTCTATAACGTCGTTAAAAAAATTAATCCATTAAATATGAATAATATTATAACTATTTAGTTGTGCCCTTCTAATTCCAAAGCACAAATACAACATAAATTTTTGTCACTCCTAATTTAAATGCTTCCGTCACTAAACCACATATCTTTTTATTTTTATATTGAGATCGCACAAATTATTTATAGGGCTTATTGTATAAAAGCTTTATAGATCAAATGACTTTCAATATTATATTTTATTTATAAAAAAAGTTGGATCCCTTTACCTAAGTGCTCATAGTCTAGGCTTGCCCTTAAGTATATATCCGATTAATTTAATTAATTAATCAATTAATTTATTTATTAATTAATTACAATTATAGCACGTTTTCTTCAAGGTGACAAGATCAAAAGCACATATGTATAGTGTACCCCACCAAAAATGAGAAGAAAAAAAACCTCACTTTGTGGTCCAAAAGTGTTCCATTATCTTACCTTTATTAAGAACCAAACACCTTGCATAAGGCAATTATAGTCTTGAATATAACCAACTTTATGCATACCATCACTAAGGCTGAGGGGTGTGGGGCGCTAACCTGGGCTCGAGAGCCCCTCCGCTCGCGCCCCAGGCGCTAACCCCACACCACCGGGGCGCGAACGGGGCGTGAGCGCGAGCCCCCAGGCAGGCGTGGGTGTGGTCGCGGGAGAAGAGAGAGAAAAGGCTGGTGTGGATGCCCAAAAGAGCCGTTGAGCTCGGAATTAATAAAAAAAAAAAACTTAAAAACCTCTATATAATACCCCAAATTACTACCATTTCAACCGTATCAAAACACAATTTCACCTTACAAACTCCTATATAATATCCCAAACTCCTATATAATACCCAAAAATGTCTGGAAATTGGTACCCAAACCTAGATTCATATTATATTGACGACGATTTATGGTCGTCACCAGACCAACCGATGTTTTATTCGGGGCCGCAAGAAACATCCGGCTTTCAACCATCCAACATACAACCATCTCCTAACTTTGTTGTTCCAGAGACACAAGAATCACACGGTGATGCTACGGGCTAAACGGACTAAAACTAGTTCGTCTGGAGCGTATAGCACTTCCGCCGGGTCGGATTGCCGCGTTGGATTCGACCTAAACATTGCGGGGGAGGAAACGTCTTCACCGCCGAGGAGGCGGCCATTGGGAAGGGACGCCAAGGGGAAAAAACCGGCTGAGGGGGGAGCCGTAAACATCGCTGATCTTGTTGGATCCCTCAATAAATTCAACAAAACCATGGAGGTGGTCTCTAATGACAAAAAGGAAAAAAGTCGAATGAGAGATTTGGACTTCCTTACAAGAGACTTCAGTAACCTAAATCCGGTCGATCAAATGCTGATGGAAAAGCAAAATGAACGTATCCGAAAGAGGTTGATCGAAGAAGACCAAGCCGAAGAATAAGAATAATGTTTTTTTTAGTACTTTAATTTTTATTTTATTTTTAGATATTAATGTGTTTTTTTAATTAATGTGTGTTTTTTTAAATAATTTATGAGTTTTTTTTAATAATACGTTTTTTTAATACATTTATAAAAAAATAAAAAAAAAATCCGCTGGAGCCCCTCCACACCAGGGCCAGGGGCTCCAACGGGGGCTCCAACACCTCCCTTATCCAGTTTCTCTCTCTGCCACACGTCATAATATTATTGGCTGGAGCCCCCACTGAAGCCCCCATTAAAGCCCCCCACACCCCTTAGCCTAACCGCTTCATATCAAAGCAGAATATCCGAAAAGACATGCGGTGTAGGTCTATCTTATATTCTTATTCAGAGTCAGTAAATCAAACAAAAACATTGAATATTGGAGGATCATTTACTTAACTATTCATATCATATCATACTTTAGTGACACAGTTTATGTACTTGGATACTGATTAAACCATATGAAATGAGTAGACGGTAGTATGGTACCTTAAGCTACATAATCACGAACCAAATCTTTCGGGAACTAGCTTAGATCTTGTGATATGACTGACATAACTTTTAGTTTCAACTAGAAAATTGTTTTATTATAAGAAGCAAATACATAAATAACAGAATTAGCAGAAGTTTTAAAAAAATAAAAATACCAGAAACATTATGAAAAATGATCAAAAGATAAACTTTATGCAAGTGTTACAAACTAATACAAGTTTGAAGATGACCGCCACTTGTTGAATCATTTCTTTTTAACAATCGAAACACTTTCATGTCGCTAGCTTTTTCTATCAGTGGGATTTTTCTCAGTAATTTTGGTTTTGTTTAATTACCAAAGATTTAATACTTTAATCTTCAAAGGGTGGTAGCACCTTCTTCTCTAACAAAGGTCACAATAGAGGTGTTCAAAAAAACCGGTTATAGAACCGGTTTGGTCGGTTTAACCGAAAACCGGTTAATAGAAAAACCGGTTATTAAAAAACCGGTTAGACCGGTTATTGAACCGCCGGTTAGTACTTCGGTTACTCATTCGTGGACAAAAACCGGTTATTGAACCGGTTAGTAAAAAAAACCGGTTAAATTTAAAAACCGGTTATTAAAAAACCGGTTAACCTAAAAACCGGTTAACCGGTTAACGGTCAAAAACCGGTTAACCTAAAAGCCGGTTAACCGGCTTTTAGGTTAACCGGTTTTTGACCGTTATAAAACGGCCATATGACCGTTTGGGTCCTTTTTTGCCCGTTTTTTCTTGATTTCTAGCCGTTTTTTTTAACATTTTACCCCCACAAACAACTATATATAGTTTAGGTTGGGTAGGTTAGCTCACACTCGATTATACAACTCTACTAGCTCTAAGCGTTTATTTCATACGCGATTATTTTGTTATCTCACACTCAATTATACCACATTACCACTCCATACGCTCTTATTTCGTAGTCGTTTATTTCATACTCGTACTCGTTTATTTCATACTCGATTATACGCTCTTATTATCATGGCCTCCCAAAGTGCTGCTTCATCCGTCAACATGGGCGCCTCGAACACAGACATAACGGTCGTTCGGATCATCCCCACGAAACGAAACCAAGATGTGTGGCAACATTTCGACCTATGCGAACTGTCTAACGGTCGCCAAAAAGCTCGATGCAAGCACTGTTTGAAGTTCTATGCCAAAGATGCAAACTCCACTTTAAAAGCGCATATACAACAGCGCTTTTGCAAGGCCTTGAAGGACGAAGCGGGAAGTAGTTCGCAGCCGGAGATGACGAATCAAGGAGGGGTGTTTACGTACGACGTTGAAGCGGTACGTCAACAGTTTTCAAACTTTGTGATTCAACAAACACTTCCTTTCAACCACTTCGACAACCCTCAATTCACGGAGATGATGCAAAACTATGTTCAACCACGCTACCAACACGTAAGTCGTTCGACCCTTAGAAGAGATTGTCTTAAAGCATGGAAAAACGCTAAATCCGAACTAATTTCATACTTTTCAAACTTACAAACTGGTGTAAACTTAACAACGGATGCTTGGTCGGTACCTCATGGTTCGCCCGACTCATACATTTGTGTGACGGCTCATTGGGTTGACCCCAAGTCGTGGCAAATGATGAAACGAACCGTTGCGTTTCAATTGTTTGATTACCCGCACACGGGTAGAAATATTTTTCAAATCTTGGATAAAGTCATTCGACAATACAAAATTGAAGATAAAATCTTTTCAATTTCGTTTGATAACGCGTCCAACAATACGGCCGCGGTTGGCCATTTAAAATTAAAGTATAAACCTATTTGTGATGGAGCGTTTTTTCATAGCCGATACATTGCACATATTATCAACTTGGTCGTGCAAGATGGGTTAAACGTGATCGAAACGCAAAGAAACAGTTTTAAAAGAATGTTACGAGATGTTTTTAGCAACAATAAAACATTTTCAAGATACAAAAAATTTTGTGTAGAAGCTAATTGTCAATGGTTGGGGCCAAATTGGGATTGTCCAACAAGATGGAACTCGACTTGTAATATGTTTGAGAAAGCCATCCAACAAAAAGAATCATTAATTGCGTTTCATCAAATTTTGTCAAGTAGGGGTAAATGTGCACCATATGATCCTAGAAACTGGTTATTGATTGAGATCGTTACGGAGGTCCTTCAAATTTTTAAATCTTGCACAACTAGTTTATCCGGGGTTTACTATCCAACAAGTTCCATTGCTTTACCAAAAATTGTTGTCATGTGCACAAAGTTGAGTGAACTTGATTGTAGGGGTGCACCTTATTTTGATATGGGTGTAAAAATGAAAGAAAAATTTAGAAAATATTTTCAACAACTACCCGCTGTTTTGACATGTGCTGCTGCGTTAAACCCTTGCATCAATGTTGGTGGTGTTGAAGCTTTAATAGAAAAAATTTGTGATGAGCTTGGGTTAAACGACGATCAAAACCCTTATTATAGCCAAACTTTAAAGAATGCTTTCAACACCACCTTGTCAAACATGTATGATGTCTACCTTACAAAATACGGGTCGTCTTCCCAAATTCATGACTCGTTAAGAGCTGCTGCCCAATCTCAATCCCAAACCGACCTTGAAATGGGGATGTACTACATGATTTGGGAAGACGCCGGTAAACGTCAAAGGGTAAACACCCCAAGCAGTGAACTTGGAAGGTATGGTGGTACCAACTTTGTGAAACACATGACTCCGGATGAATTTAGAAGTCTTGATTTGCTGGCTTGGTGGAAAGGTAAGGAGGATGAGTTTCCGATCCTCGCCGCCATGGCCAAAGATTTACTAACGGTCCAAGCTTCCACGGTAGCTTCGGAGTCTGCTTTTTCTGTTTCTGGCAGGGTTATATCGATTTGGAGGACTCGACTCACTGCACCAGCTATAGAGATGTCGATTTGCTACAAGGATTACTTGGACTCTTTAGATAGGGCACAACATCAACGCTCACTCGAGGGGGAAATGGAGTATGAAGCGGGCTTGTATGAAGACGAGGTCAATGAAGGACACACTCAACCAATGACCGATGAAGAAGCCGCGTACGACGATTACCTAAGAAATAGCTCGGGATCGGGTAGCGAAGAAAATTAGTTAAAGAAACAGCAAACATGGAGGCAAATCATGAGTAAGAAACAACAAGTTGTTCATGTAATCGTGTCTAAGCATTCTTTTTCCTAATATGTGCTCTTATTTACTTGTTGATTTGGATTTTTCTAATTTAGTTAAAGAAACAGCAAACATGGAGGCAAATCATGAACAAACTGCGATTGGGAACAACAGGAGCATCTGCTAGTTCACGATTTAATGTTTGTATTTTTGAGTTAAATCATGAACAACAGTTCTTGGCAGAGATTTCTTCAGTGTTAATGATTTAATGTTTGTATTTTTGAGTTACGAATATGCGATAACGATTTAATGTTTGTATTTTTAATGTAAAAACTATAAATGAAAGTTATGTGTTTTTAATCTTTGGTTTGTTGAAAACACATTCACCAACACACACTCATACTCATCTTCCAAGCAAAGAATCCTAACAACGAAAGCAAAGAATGGCTTCGGTCAGTCCGTTTTGCCTTGTAGTTACCGGTTTGCCTTGTAGTTACCGGTTTGTTTATACTGTGAAAAAATAATGGTCTTCATTAAGTACAAAATATAAAAAACAAATATTCGTATTTGAAACCGCGAAATTTAAAAAAAAAAAAAAAACCGGTTAATAAAAAAAACCGGTTAATAAAAAAACCGGTTTATTAACCGGTTCTAACCGGTTTCTAAACCGGTCCTAACCGGTTAGACCGGTTAGGGTTTTGACAGAAAAAAACCGGTTATTAACCGGTCCCGTTATTAACCGAACCGGTTTTTTTCCGGGCCAAAAAAAACCGGTCCGGTTAATAACCGAACCGGTTTTTAAAAAAAACCGGTTTGTGCACCTCTAGGTCACAACTCACAAGTTCAAATCTTCGCCGGCTTCCTACCATAATCTCTTGATGGATACCATCATAACGGTTCTCATCCTTAGCTGGTTATCAGCATGATCCCGTGAGTTTTCCAATAACGGTTCTCATGGTTCTTTAAAAACAGATTCCATACTTGAAAAGCTTGTATAACCTCTATTTTGGTGGTTGAACTTGAATACAGAATCAAGTTGTTTTTAGAGTTTGGAATTGCCTATGTAAAGTGATTATATGATAATTTGTGAATGAAATGACCAATTTTAATTTGTAAATTAGCATTTGAGCCTATGAAAAAGATAAGTAATTAATAATATCTAAGCATTTTACATAGACAGAATTACAAATTTTGTCATTTAAAATAAGTCAATTTACGGTTCGTGTCCTTTTTTTAGTTTTTTTGCAGGCGGTGTACTTTAAACATTTTTTTCATACACGTTATGTCTTTTACGCTAACTGGGTTAGAAAAAGTCAGTTAAATCCCATCACGTGAGACGCATGTGAGGGTAGTTTTGTCCTTTCGTTTATACCTGCAAAAAACCCCTTTTATCAGTCTCTTCCCCCACCTTCAATCGCTTCATTTTCCGGTGATTAAAAATCCCAAATAGCCGATTCAACAACATTCCCTCACCCTTAGAGCATTCTTAGACCATTCCTTATATTTATGTGAGATTGTTTTGTAAATTATGTGGTATGGTTATGAGTGTTTGTGAGTAGGGGAGAAAGAAAATGTTATATGGGAAAGTTAAATTTGGAGTTTCACTGCTCATACCGTATAATATTTTAATATTTTTAAAAAGTGGTTGTGAGTGAAAGAGAGAGAAAAGATAATGATAAAGGTATAAAAAGTATTATTTAATTAAATAAAAAAAAGTGATTTTTAGTGTAATTATATGGATATATGGTAGGCAATGGGTTGGGAATGCTCTTAATAGCTTTAATTGAAAAAAATTCTCAAAAATTAAAAAGCGTTTACGGCGGTTCTGGTGATTCCGGTAAGTCAATGACGGTGAGGTTTAATGTTGAAGAGGTGCCGATTATTTCATTATTTAAAAGACATAACAGCTCAAAACCTTCAAAGAAGCAACAAACCAATAATAACCAGACGGAGGATAAGAAGATTACAAAAGAAACGATGCAGAAGTAAAGTGAAGCCTCTATACGTTCGTGTTTCACAGAGAAGTTAAAGCTCGCCGGAAACCAAACGTTTACAAAACCTAATTTAACTCCGCCGTCGGTAACGGAGCAGCAAAAAAATACATTTAGGTAAAACCTTGTCTGAAACAAGGTAATTTACCGGCTGGACTTCGCGTTGTGTGTAAGAATTTAGGTAAAACCTTGTCTGCTTCACCAGCACTCGCCACCGCCAGGGGCAATACCGTCAAAACGTCGTGACGATTCGTTAATACAGCAAGAGGATGGGATACGGTTTTTAATTTCTGAGAATGTTGTTCAATTAAAGCTATTAAGGGTGAGGGAATGTTATTGAATCGGCTATTTGGGGTTTTTAATTTCCGGAAAATGAAGCGATTGAAGGTGGGGGAAGAGACTGATAAAAGGAGTTTTCTTGCAGGTATAAACGAAAGGACAAAACTACCCTCACATGCGCCTCACGTGATTGGATTTAACTGACTTTTTCTAACCCAGTTAGCGTAAAGGACATAACGTGTAGGGAAAAAATGTTTAAAGTACACCGTCTGCAAAGAAACTAAAAAAAGGACACGAATCGAAAATTGGCTTATTTTAAATGACAAAATTTGTAATTCTGTCTTTTATATATAAATTAAATATATACAAATAAAAAGTCTAAATATAAGTAAAATAATTATGAAATAATAAACGAGCTGAGTTTGGGCTAAGCTAGAGCTTGAAAAACTACTCAAAACTCGAGCTTAAGCTTTAGACATTGAGCTTGAAATGAGCTGGGCTCGAGCGTGAAAAACTACTCACAAGAGCTCAAGCTTAGGCGAGCTCGAGGCGATCTGCTCAGCTCGTTTACCCCATTTTTACAGCTCGAGCTTACACCATTTTTACCACTATCTATCACCACCGTAACACTAAACCCCTCATGGCTTGTTTAAGAGCATAAAAATTAAGGACTACACATTTCGTTACAAGTGTTTTTATTTAATTCCATACACTAATAAATCTTGAACACCTTTTGATAAAAAAAAATTATAATAATATGAAAACACCTTAAAATTATAGAAATCAGACAAACCCTACAAAAATTGTGTATATCATTATCAATTGACAAGCATGTATGAGCATAATATTACCCTTCAACTAAAAAAAATTAAAACAAAAATTCGTATTTTAGTGGAGCCAAAAGAGTATTGGCACCGTCCTTTGAATATTAGCCACGTTTATATGAACCACTTATTTATCTTCTCATCGTTTTTTACTCTATAAGGGGGGACGGGACACCGTGTGATGGAGCTCCCATCACGCATGGTGAGCCTCTTCACACCGCCGCCGCCCCTTTGTCACGCGGAAAAAATGGAATTTGCGTGATGGGTGTCACGCGTGAGATGGGGTGGAAACCAAGAAATCTATCCGTTGGGAGGGGGTGGTTATGACCATTGGGGGGGAGCCGTCGCCGGAAGTGATGGATCGGCGGAAGTGGGTCACCGGAAAAATTACAGGGAAGATGCGTGATGCTACTGCGTTTGTTTTGTTAGTGTTATTATTATTATATTTTAAATACAATTTACACATTTAACCCCTTAACTTTCACATTTCTTTTAAACAGAATTTAGAATAATTAACGAATTAAACCTTGAACTTTTGAATGCTATAAAAATGATATAAAAGTCGGCTAAGTTGGCGGAAACGTGACGAGGCCAAAATCAACCATTTTTTTTGCCGGTTTTTATTTATTTATTTATCTTTGTAACATTTAATCTTACAAAAAAAACAAAAACAAAAATTCCATTACACACCACCACACCACACCACCACCTCTAGTAAGAAACCATCACATGTGATGGATTTGGGGTTGGTGATGTGGCACCATTTGATTGGGTGGGGTGTGTGATGAGTGATAACCACCCCTCCCCCCCTAATTAAACGAAAACTCATACTTTTTAAAATTTATCTCTTAAATAGCTTGAAATAAGTCGAACTAAACGAGCTCGAGTTATACATATAAAACTTGATTAGGTATAAGGATCTAAACATATGTATTATTTATCAATGATGTAATAAAATAATAACCAAGCCAAACTGAAACTTTAGACACAAAGTTTGAAACAAGTCGTGCTTGAGCTCACTTAAACTAAACAAGCCGAGGTTGAGTTTTCCCAATTTTTTAAGTACCCTTTCTCTGTTAAGTTCTTTTTCTCAATTTTAACTGAATTAAATATAACGTTGTACCTGATAAAACCTGATATAAGGACGTATTATGCAATTGACTTTGACTAGTTTTAAGAAATGTCGACTGTGGTACCAACAATGGAACATCTTTTTAATGCTAATCAGATTGTCAGAATCTAAAGAGATATCTTACAAAATAGATTGAGTCTATGTGAATAAGCTAGGCAGAACTAACTCACTAAGGTAGAAAAATCAATAGGTTGAATAACTTCTCTAATAAAAGAAGTATTAAGATCCACATTCTGCGAAAAAAAAGCGTCAAAAAAAAATCTTGTAATTGACTTTCACAAGTTATTAGCTACCGAGAATGTATCTTGTATAATAATAATAATAAATATATTATTATTATTATTATTATTATTATTATTATTATTCATAACATACCATTGCAAGAAGTTTTAAGAATAAAGTGTCATTTTCGTCCTTGTGGTTTGGCAAATAATGCGAATTTAGTTCAAAAAGTTTATTTTTTGCATATGAACCCTCCATCTTTCCAATTATTGCCAATTACATCCAAATCACTAACTCCGTTAAATTTAATCGTTAAGTCAGGGGTAGACATGTATTTTCACTATTTATTTATTATAATACTTATTTTAGTGAACTGCGGTTTTCCTTCTTGTGGTTTGTCCAAATATGCGGTTTTAGTCCAATAGTTGCAAGTTTGCAATTTTCGTACTTGTAGTTTGATTTCACTTGCAATCAAACCCGAATTTATTAACCTCGTTAATTTGGGTAGTTAATCCATCTGCGTGCCCCTCACGTGACGACCAGTTTGTCGTTTCTCTCCCTAAATAAACTTCAATCCTAATTTGCAAGCCCCCTCATGTGAGGGGCTGGGGTGTATTTGGGGAAAAAAAACAAGGAACAAAACTGCCCCTCACGTAAAAGGCACACTGATGGGTTAAACGACTAGAACTAACGATATTAGGGAATTCGGGTTTAATTGTAAGTGAAATGAAACCATAGGGAAGATAATTGCAAATTTGAAACTATTGGACTAAAACTGCAGACTTGGACAAACTAGAGGGACGAAAATCGCAATTCACTAAAATAAGTATTATAATAAAGAAATAGTGAAAAGACATGTATACCCCTGACATAACGATTAAATTAATGGGATTAGTAATTTGGATGTAATTGGCAAGAACTATAAAACGTGAAGGGTCCATATACAAAAAATAAACTTTTTGGACTAAATTCACATTATTTGTCAAACCACAAAGATAAAAATGGCACTTTACTCAAGTTTTAAAATACACATACCATTGCAAAGCCCAGAATATTAAACGAACATTTACTTATCACAGGCCCAAAAAGGTCCATAAAAATATTTATACATAAACCCAAATAGTTAAATCCCAAAAGAAATCCACTCTGGCCCAAACCAAATAATGAGCCAACGGATCAACCCAAACCCAAGAGGCACAGATCTACCACAGCTCCATGTAGAGCAGTAGAGGTTCACAAAATACTCGGTTCCGGACCCTACCCGGAACCAGTTCTTACATGTACCCGACCTGCGGGTACAACCTGATATTGGGTTTCTCCCTAGACCTATACCCGGAACCGGACCCGACCTGGACCGCCGGATCGGGTTCCACCTTTACCTGGTCAAAACCCAACTCGAAAGGGGGAAAACCCTGTCAAATACCCGACTATACGCGGAACAGGTTCCTACCCCGACCCGGTTTTGACTTTTGTTGACTATACCCGGAGCCTGTTCCAACCCGGTTCCGATTCCTAAAAATATCTGGTTTCTACACCTCTAGCTCCATGTAACGGCCCGGTTAAATTTTTTTTATCTCAACCCAGTTCTGAGTATGATATTGTCCCACACACTCCTCCCGGTATGCAAATGCGGGGGCTAAGTCATATAATAACAAAACTTAAGATCTACATGATAAATATATTACTCATAAAATGACGTTAATAAGGTATGTCATCCATTAAATAACTCTTAATTATATAAAACTTGCTACCATATGTTTAATCCTAATATTAAAATTGAATATGCATAAAAAATGCACATAAAAAAAAGGAAAAAACACAATCAAACCACTTACATTTTGTCGTTTTGCAATACATCAAGTATTCAAAGATGGTAGGTAGCATACAGCCAACCACCACCGCTAGGGTCACTGCCACCTTATTCCAAATTTATTTTCCATTTTTTTTAATAATTGTTCCTTAATCGAATTAGTAATAATATTTCATAAATAAATGAAGAGAAAATAAGAATATGTATGTAACTTTTTTGTTCTTTAAAGAACACAAAACTATTTAATTATCTTTTTATATGGATATCAATATTATCAAGATAAAAACGTTGAGGTTGAAAAGAAACTAAGATTTTGAAAAAAATAAAATAAAATCATGTCCAACAATTCGATTTGATTGACCGGTTCAAATGCTCCTATCAACAATCACTCAGTTTAAATGAAGACGGTTGTCATTTCAGCCAAGCTTAGGTGGTAGACATGCTCGCCTCTTAGGAAAAAGGTTAGAGTTCAAATCTTGACATTCCGTGTATATCTTATTATTGATGTAATTTAAGAATAGTAGTAGATATGTTTATGAGTTGTCGTTTAAAAAATAATAAATAATAAAGACAGTTAAAATAGACTTAGTCAGACTAGCTATTCTGATATATATTAAATTTGTTTAATTATTTTAAACTAAATTATTTATATAAATTAGCGAATCGTGCACGTTATTTCATCTAATATGATAATATCACATACTTAAGTTTAGTAGATTTTTCATGTAATTCTGTCACGTGGATATGTAATATCATTTATACATATGCACTAATCACTTATTTTAAAATTTTAAAATAATTATAATACAGAAATAATATGTTACATAATACCAATAATATAAGTCACATTATTTGGAAGGAAGGTGGAAGTCATAGTTGGGTCAAAACTAGTGTGCTACAACTTATTATTCCCGTACGTACAAATACCTCCACCTTTTGCCTGCTTTTATAGAATCAATTGCATCATTTCAAGATCGAAGAGAAGGTGTTTGTGTGTTTTTTTTTGCTACAAACACTTTCACTCTTCATCTTGGTTTGAGTTCGGTTTGGTTCGATTCGATTTCAGTTTTTCATGTAAGCAGATTGATTCCCTATGTATTATTATTTATTAGACCAATTTGTTTTTTGATATAGTTATATATTATATTTTGATTTGATTTGTTTCTGCTTATGCTTATGTTGTAGCATATCTAGATATCAATGGCATCACTTCAGAAAACTCTCTTGTTTGATGAAGTTGCTAAGCATAATAAGTTTGATGATTGCTGGATCATCATCTCCGGAAAGGTACGATGTTCCTCGGTTTATGTTAGGGGTGTGCATCACTCCATGGGTCAGTTTTGGGCTCAAACCGTATCAAAAAACGAAATTTTGTTTTTTGATTTGAGTTTGAGTTTGTAAGGTTTTGGTTTTTTGGGTTATGTCATTTGGGCTTACAAATTTTGGGTGACAAAACAAAATGAACCGAAAATAATGAATTTTGGTGTGAATGTTTTTGATGGTTTATAATTAATTGATTATTATATATTGGGTTAAAATATATGAGTTACACTACATATTAAATTAATATAAATTACTTAAAATTCAAAATAAAAAAAAAAGTTTAAGCTCTATAATTTCAGTTTGGTTTCCGTTTTTTTTTTATTTTTTTATTTTTTTTTATTTGGACTTGAAAATTGGGCAAAAGAACTAAATTTGACCAAAAATAATGAATTGGGTTCTTAATTTTTTGGATAGTTTATAATTAATTGATTATTTAACATTTGGGTTACGCGATTAAATTAATATAAATTACTTATTAAAAATAAAAATTAAATTCTATAAGTTCGGGTCTGTTTTAGTTACACACAAAATTGAAACCGAACTGACAGTTCAGTTTTTATGAAAACATAAAACCAAACTGTCGTTTTTTTTGTTTCAGTTCAATGTTGATTTTCATATAATTTCATCATGATTTTGATTTACTAGCAATAAACAACCAGAATGTTGTGATATTCAAAGTGAGTTTTTATGCACAATTTTGTTTGTTTGAAACCTAATTGTAGAATCTCTATTCACTAACTGTATCAGGTCTATAATGTAACCTCATTTATGGATGATCATCCTGGAGGCGGCGAAGTCATGCGAAAAGCAACCGGTATATTTTGCCTAGGGGTGTAAACGAGTCGAGCTTGGCTTGTTTAACTTATAGAGAGCTCGAGTTCAACTCGGGCTTGACTCATTTATTATTTATTCATTAAATTTACTCTCTCTCTCTCTCTCTCTATATATATATATATATATATATATATATATATATATATATATATAGGGGAGGGTTATTTTGAGAAACATGGTGAGTTTTAAGAACTTTAAGAACTCAATTTTGAACCACACATTTAATTAATGATATGAAATATGTGGCTGAGATTAAATTTAATTAAAAAATGAAGCAGGAGAGAGAATAAGTATTTTTGATAATTACACAAGTTTAATCGTTTGTTACACATGTGTAAAAAGTCGATTCGGTGTGTAAAAAAGTACCGTATTTTTTGTATATCACTTACACCTACGTATTACACATGTGTAAAAAAATTTCGAAAAAAAATGTTACGTTGAGTTCTTTCGAGTTCTTAAAACTCAAAGTGGTTCTCAAAAGAAATCAATCATATATATATATATATATTAATTATAATTTTTGTATATAACAATAATAATTGTTTAATAAATATGCATTGTATATAATAGATAAAGTTATCCAAATTACATGCTCGCTTAGGCTCGTGAGCGGCTCTGGCTGATAAGTGAAGCACTGGCTCGATTATTAAACAAATTTATTTTAGGCTTTGCCTTATTCGAGCCTTTTGCGAGCTGATCTCATGTAGCTTATAAGCAGCTTGGCTTGTTTACACCCATATATTTTTTATCCCATCATTTTCTACCTGAGAACAAATTAATATCAACATTTTAACCTAACTTTTAACATGTGTAATTAATTATTTCAGGCAGAGACGCGACGGTTGATTATGGTGATGTTGGACACAGCGACGCAGCTAACGAAATGATGGGAAAATTCTGTATCGGCGAAATAGACATGTCAACTATTCCAGTAAAAAAATCATACATTTCATCAACTACCGAAAAGATCTACAAGCCGCAGTTCATCATCAAGGTACTACTTGTTGGAATGTTGGCTGCTGCATTGAGAGTTTTGCTAGTCTCATTCTAATTTGTTTTTAACCAAAGTGGTTATGTGTGTTGAAATTTGAAAGATTATTGGTTGTTTAATTATGAGATGTTAGTGAACATGTATTCAATATATATCAATGTGTGTTGGTTTTCTCTATTTGTTAACTATATATAAAATGATTCATATTTCTTACATCTTTCAAGACACATTATTTTTCTTCACTTTCTTTCACTCACTATTTTTTTTCTTTTATAATAAGTGTTAACTCACACACCTTCTAACTCTATATCACTGAACGAGAAACACCGTTACAGACACGTATTGGTACCGCTAGGCTATAATTATCGGTACCCCCATAAAGTCAAGTCAAACCATTGACCATTTTTTAAGGAATATTGGCTTTTATTAATCTCAACTACCGCGTTTTGATCGATGTCGGTTCCAACTAACGATTTGGCTGCTGACGGTCCAACTTTTAAAGTATTGGTTCCCAACGGTTTGTGACTAACAGAATCTTAACATCGTTAGTTAGTCGCGGGCCGTTGGGAACAAATACGTTAAAAGTTGGGATCATCAGCAGCCAATTCGTTAGTTAGGACCGACAACAACCAAAATAAGATTGTTAGGACAAATAAAAACCAATATACATTTTTTAAAAGCCCTTTGGTTCTTCACTCATTTTCATTTGTGTTACATGCATTACTATTCAAAATCATGTGTTTGTAAAGGTAAATTTGTTACGGACCGGCTACAGATTTTCGTCATAGAAAATCAGTAGCAAATATTTCATCCTTAGCTAGTCGCCGAACATGTGATTGTGTAGTAAAAATAACAAAGGTGATTAGCAACAACATGAGTTGCAAGCCAGGGTCGTGTTTGTGAGGTTTTGGGCCTTTTGGCCGCCGCAAATGGTCGCTTGTCTAGTAATGATATACGAATATATCAAACTTTAGATTACGGGTGTATGGGGGCGTCCGTGGGGCAAACCTGTAGGGGCATCCAACGAAAATAATCAAATATTTACAAGTTACAACTACCTTCCACCATCTTCACGTATTATCAATAGGTTTTTTTGGTAGTTTTGCGGTAATATTTTGGTATAAGAACCTACTATGTCCTTACTCGATCGCAATGGCAGAACTTGAAGACATAATTCGGGGGCCGAAACTTGAACATTTAAATAGGGGGGGGGGGGGGGACTTGAACTTTTATATGTAAATAGAATTGTAACTAATATTGGTTTTTACATTTGTTCTAAGTTTAGTAGATCTTAAACTACAACGTACAAGCGCAAGGACCCTTGTACTATTTATTATATAAATTAAGTAGAATACACATAGATTACGGTAAGTTTAAGATTCATTTACAAAAATACGGTATTAGTAGTCTTTTGTTTATGTATACATATCTTTTATCTTCTACACATAATAAATAAGTAACTATTCACTGTCACGTGTCACAATTATATGATAATAACCTACGTTCTTGCTTATTTTTATTGCATCTTTTACCTGTTCAAAATATATAATTTACAAAATTAAAGAAAATGCTGTGAGGAGATACGATATACTTGCAGGTGGAGATGATTGGGTTTGAGCCTTCAGAGTTGGCTATTTAACTAAATTTAATTCTTTTGATCATTTATTATTTTACATTTTTTGTTTTTATAACAGGGGTGGTAATCTTATTTTAGATAACACTAAACAAATTTGGTAAATACTTTTCAAACCATCAACATTAACATATATTATTTTCAACAACACTTTTTTTTAAAAAAAAATAACAACCTTAGTTAAACATGTAAGACTAGTTATAATGAGCCCACGCCCATTAGTCATTACCACGTCGACGTCTCCTCTATTCAAGCCTCTACATTGTCCCAACGCCATTTGAGCGGGAACACCCCCTTGTCCTGTGAGCGTGGCAACATGTGTGTTAGTTTCCGTGTTGATTTAATTGTATTACCCAATCACAAGGTTCCATCTCACACCTCTTTCAAATAATACTCCTCCGTCCTACTTTAAATGTCATGGTTTGAAAAACAGAAAGTTCAAGATAAACTGAATGATTACATTTTTTGCTTACCAAATGACAATAAGCCTCTGGAAATTTGGTCCATCAATATTGTTTATTAATTCTAGTTGTATGTGTTGAAAGTGGACATCTCTAATGAGACAAATAAAAAAAAATATGGACACTTTTAATAGGACGAAAGGAATAATAATAATATATAAATAAATAAAAATCAAACCCTAATGAGACCGGTGCACATCTTAATAATTGTGACATTCCCGTCTATGTGATAGTGAAGTGGTTACATTTTTCACACTTCCTAATACACATAGCCAGAAAATACGACTAGGCTTCATGTAACAAAAAGTTAAAAAGGTTAGTTACACATACTAAACTAATGCAACTCCCAGTTTCTTGTAATTTAAACAGTCCAATTGGTCATGTAAGATTCCAAAACCTTGTTAGTTGTTAGCATACATTTCAATTAAACTTTATTTTGAAAGTGGACATCTCTAATGAGACAAATAAAAAAAAATATGGACACTTTTAATAGGACGAAAGGAATAATAATAATATATAAATAAATAAAAATCAAACCCTAATGAGACCGGTACACATCTTAATAATTGTGACGTTCCCGTCTATGTGATAGTGAAGTGGTTACATTTTTCACACTTCCTAATACACATAGCCAGAAAATACGACTAGGCTTCATGTAACAAAAAGTTAAAAAGGTTAGTTATACATACTAAACTAATGCAACTCCCAGTTTCTTGTAGTTTAAACAGTCCAATTGGTCATGTAAGATTCCAAAACCTTGTTAGTTGTTAGCATACATTTCAATTAAACTTTATTTGGAAGTCATTTGGTCAAAATGTGTGTGTGAAACTATTCACATGTAAACTACCCAACTTCTTTCATGGCTTCTACCTGCTTTTGTGGAATAAATCTATTATATCAAAGAAAGTGAGTGTGTGTGTGTGTAAAAGCTTCATTTTTTCTATATTGGTTATTTGTAATCTGTAATCAACTTTTGTATACGCAGTCGTGGGTGATCTGTAAATGGCGTCGGATCAGAAGACTTTCGTCTTTGATGAGGTCGCTAAGCACAATAAACTCGATGATTGCTGGCTTATCATATCCGGAAAGGTTGATGTTTACTAACTTGATTCCTAATTTTATGATTTTGTGGTCATGATTTAAGTTCATAATGTTTGATATTGAGCTTTTTAGCTTGTTAAATATGTTGTTAGCATTCGAGGCCGGGTGGTCGACGACCCCCGGCCCGATCACCCCACTAGTCCCGAAATTTGTTTTTTTTATACATTTTTTAAAAGAAAATATATATTCTTAGTGTTTAAAGCCAACTGAACTTATTTAAGCCCATTTCTATAAAAAAAATTGTTTGCACAACCCAAATCATAACAAATAAGCCTATTTAAACATATAATTATTTAAGCCCAATAATTTTTTTTAAAGACTCAAATTTTTTTTTCACCTAAAGCCCAAAAGTTTTAACGATTATCAGGGACGACCATACTAGAGATGTAATCTAATAGCTGAATTTATAAGAATCAAAGCAACTTAATGATTATAAATGGTATTTGGTAGGTATATCTGGCAATATATTCATGCTCATTTATGATATGATTGACCTACTTGATGTTTTATTGTTTTTATTGAGTAGGTATTGTTCACTATTTCCCTAAGTGGATATCAAACCTGTATGTCTCACTAGAAACCAACTTCGGTTATTCGGTTGAATTTATGTTGGTGATTTTAGTGTCATAAAACTATTTTAGGTAACTGGAATTACTTCGAGAACAAATGAGAAATCATAATAACTAATTAACTATCGATATGAGTTGGTAGGTGTGCAATAAACGCTCGTTTAACTAAACTATGACTTTGGTACTTGAGTGCCTCTAAGGTTGTAAGGGGCAAAACCGCTAGACCATGAGAGTTCCAACTTCCAAAGGGGCATTGACCCCTAGGTGGCACCCTCATGGGTGGTCGGGGGCTGGCCCCAATGGGGTCCAAGGTGCAACGCCCCTAGCCGGTGTCACATTGATTTTCATAATTGTTGTGCACACGTCGCATACTTGTACATATATTGTGGTAGCAGGTTATAACTCGGTAGCAACTTTGATCAAGACCCGGAGGGTATAGTGGTCCAGGTGTTCCGGGGCTTGATTGAATTTTTTTTTTTAATTTTTTTTTTGTTAAACACAAAAATACTTCCACTTCGAAGTTATCACTAAATAGAACATCTCGTTCTTAGAATATATACATTTTTGTCTTATCTGATTAAGGAATTCGTATACCCACGAGATGCTTTAATCTAAAAATGAGAGTACAAGATTCAGAGGATCAAAATGGATCCTAGTCGTAGATTTCCAAAAATCCTATATTCTCTAAACTTCTCCATTTAAACCGGTCGGTTGAACTAGCAAATTAAACTGATGATTCGACAAGCGTAAATTTTTAAATTTTTTTTTTTAAATAATACTTTTCATTCCAAAATCTCATATGGTGATTCATTTACTACTCTATTCTCCATATTTTATCTATGATAGTCATTTTATTTCATCAACGTTGCAAACCCATAATAAAAGATAAAAGTAGTTCTAATTTTGTTTCAACATTATGTTAATGGGTTGATAACATATTATTTACAAACCTAAAATGTATCAGGTTTATGATGTAACCATGTTTGTGGATGATCATCCTGGAGGTGGTGACGTTTGGCTAAGAGCAACCGGTAGGTTTTTTCATTGCTAAAACTGTAAGACCATATGAAACAGTTTATATTGGTTAGGTTCGTTACACTTAACTGGTTACACTTAGATGGTTAATTTACCTTTTTTTCTACTTTTTAAAGTTAGATTAGTTTAGAGTAGATTTTTTTAAACTTCAACCCAAGGGGAAATTAAAATCCGCTTTTAACTAACTTTTAACGAATTAGCCTATTCCGTATCGGTATTAGTACCAAGATTTTATGAATCTGGTACTTGGTACTTACGGGCACAAATACGAGCGTTTCGGTATTTTAAGTGTGTGGAATATATATAGGTTATAACGCTCCTTTTATATTTCATAGAAACATCCAAACGATTTACAATGAAGTGGCAGGTAAGCGGGCAACAAGCTGCGCCACAACCCCCTTTTGGATAGCAAACCCAATCCGACTAAAAACAAAGTTTTGAT
The DNA here is from genome assembly GCF_021521415.1 of Bidens hawaiensis. Lineage (NCBI taxonomy): Eukaryota > Viridiplantae > Streptophyta > Magnoliopsida > Asterales > Asteraceae > Bidens > Bidens hawaiensis. The sequence continues at coordinate 3,237,563 of NW_027491030.1, forward strand.
TCTTATGGGCTGATACGTTACTATACACAACTTTCTGAACCCTATATAGGTTTAATTGGAATTTCCATATTTATGTCTAATACAACTGATTATTAATCATATATTCAAGCGATACTGGTACCCGTATCGATTCATTTTATTTGTTACTCGTAACCGTCCAGCTACCAAGCTCAATGGAGTAATTTGAAAAAAAAAAAAGCGGGTACTAAAGAGGGCATTGTACTGAAATACTCGTACGGTACCAATAAATTCGGTACTGTAATTGGTATTCAGTTTTAATTATTTTCAATACGGATATGGTACCGATCTCATCCCTACTTTTAACTGATTATTGCAGGCAAAGATGCGACGGTTGATTTTAATGATGTCGGACATAGCGCTATAGCTAGAGAAAAGATGAAAAAATATTATCTCGGCGAGATAGATGAATCAACTATTCCCGTTAGACGCTCATACATTCGATCTATTACCGAAAAGATCCACAACTCAAAAAACAGTACACAATTGATTGTGGTATTACTTGTTGGAATTATGGCTGCTGCATTGGGAATATTGTTTGCAGCCTCTTCCTAATTTATTTTCAAAGCTGAAAATGTGTATTGATAAAATATACTTATGGATTATTTGAATTTACTAAATCAAGTAACACTTCACTATCTTGCCATAATGTTTTTTTAAGTGTACGGAGCTGTTTGCTAGTTTTTTAATAATTCAGATGTTACATCTTAATTGATTAGGTATTTTAATGATTTAGTACAAGATTGCCAAACAAGCCGAAATGTATTTATATTTGATCTTTTATTCTAATGAGATTCTTTTTGCTTACACTATTTTTTAATTATAGGTACGTTACATTTTCATTAACAGAAAACCGAAAATATTTTTTAAAAATAAAAGATACGTACTAATGAAACCGATGTTAAAAGATTGTCGTTGATCCTTTGGTAAAGATTGTGTCGATGATACCACATGTGGTATATGTCACTAATCTCTTTTGGTAACCCGTTGTTTTAGCTAAAGCTTGTAATTCTTTGGTAAATCCCACCGGTATACAAGTTACACAAACAATGTTTTTCGAATAGGTATTAGTGTTTCACCGGCTACACCCATCCCCTTCGTCAATAGAATAACAGCGTATATGTCTCACTAAAGACCCGATGTTTTATTATCATCTATAATCTATCTAAATCTATATACTATTAAATCTATGGAGCTGTTTCTCGTATGATTTTTTTTCATGTGCGTCGGTGTGTCGTTAGAAATGTATTGAAACGTATAAACCTCACTTGTATTTTACTTTATAGATTATTTTTGTGTATTTCTAAATATTTCTAAGTTTCCATTTAAATTATTTTCTCTTTAAAGCATCATAATCTTGTTCCAAAAGCACACCAAATTACACACCCTTTGGTTACATGATCAGTTAATACTTATTAGCCGACCATTTTCCTCTTTTAGCTTTTTAATTAGCTGTATAAAATATACTATATAAAGTTAAATGCCACCTCACAATAACCGTCCCTAAATCCAAATAATCAAATATTATCTAGTACACCAAATATAATATACTCGTTTCACTCTTGTTTATTACTTGTCATATAAGTAATTGCCTCTTTTCACATTAAATGAAAAAAAAATTACTGTGATTGATGTTTTCGGCAAATATATATCGAGGTTTAGGATCAAATACAGATAGAAATTATCAAATTATCGTGTGAGTCATATGAAGTGAAAAAAAAAGTTCTTAGGTAGCACTTTTGTAAATAGAGTAAGTATTATTACAATAAAGTTTAATTAATGTAGCGAAATAATATTACGTTATTTCAGTTTTGTGTAGTGTGCTAATTATATTATAGCAAGAATAATTACTCTGAAGTAATAATTGTTTCGATATTTAAAAAGTATAACGTAATAAAATAGTCGATCTAGTGCTTCACATGTTAACGTACGTCTCATGTGAAAGTTCATTTGTACCGGATTTTACCTCTATATATTGTTTTCCTATTTTGCTAAAGGTACAATGTCATATCCCTCTATTTATAGTTGTTCACTTTAGTAACATCTTCACCTTCATACCAAAAATAATAATAATAATAATAATAATAATAATAATAATAATAATAATAATAATAATAAAACCATTATTTTCAAGATTGGATATATATGAAAATTAATTAAGAAAGAGACGAGTACTTTCAACCAACCCTTGTATATATACATATGTAGTCATTAGTCATTAGTCATTAGTCATAAGCACTCACTCTCAAGAAAACAAGACAAGACCAACTTATATCAACAATATATGATGAAGGAATATGATGGTAAGATCAGTGGCGGACCCAGGATTTTTTGCCAATGGGGTCCCATATTTTCGGTGTTCAAATTTTTCGGGTCGGTCGTTGTTCAGGTCGGGTCGAGGCGAAGAACATAATAAAAAACAATATCATAATAAAACTTTCTTTTCAATCATCACTACCTGAACGGGTCAAAATGGGTCGGGTTGACACATAAACGCTTTGTTTTCCCTTTCTTAAACATTTTTTAGATAGAACCTAGATCCACCCTTTCATAAGCATGTGTTGAAAACCATTAACTTAAACTAGTGAAAAATAAAACTGATATTTTAAAGTGTTTGAATGTTTCTAAAGAAAACCATGCATAAAGTTGAAAACAATGATATGTATTTTAGAGGTGTTTGAATGTTTCCAAAGTTATCATTGCAACATTAGCAATCAAATGATTGATTAACACTAAAAATTAACACAAAAAACCAAAAACTGAGCCTTGTAAGACTTGAACCCATGACCTTTCAAAGATAAAACAAGGGACTTTCCACCAGACCACATCAACATTAATAGTATGGGTTCCAAGTATTAAATCTTATGGGGTCCTCAAAAAATTTAATATACCGCTTCTAATAAATTTTTAAAAAACATTGATGTCCCGGGACCCCGATCCGCACTATGTGGGTCCGCCCCTGGGTAAGATGAAGATACCAAAAGGGTGTGTGACAGTGATGGTGGGACATGAAGATGAAGAAAAGAAAAGGTTCATAATACCAGTGATGCATGTCAACCATCCTTTGTTCATTGAGCTCTTGAAGGAATTCGAAGATGAGTATGGGTTCAACCATCAAGGTCCCATTAACATCCATTGTCATGTTAAACACTTTTGTAACATTCAAGGCATGATTCATCAAGAGTACCATCATCACCACCACCACCACATTTGCTACTTCAAAGATTGATGACAATTTTAAATCTTTTAACGGTTTTTGTGATTAAAATGTGTTGCTTACATGCATGTTGTTTGAAATCATGAAGTTATAATTTATTATAATTATTATAAAGTTATTATAATAAGATAACTGATTTTAAAGATGATTTTAAAGTTATTACATGATTTGTTATCTTTTTAATACTTAAAGAACTAATTAATCAATACAATTTTCAATGAACATATTTTTTTTGGATTAGGATGGAATAACTATACTTTTTTCTTAATATTTAACACCTTGTATAATTGGAAATTGGTATCTATACTCTCTAATAACAGACTATAAGTTTTGCCACTTGTCACTCTTATATTAAATCTCACACTTTTTAACAAATTTATAATAGTAAAATAATATTTACCATTCTTAAAATTTATGCTTCAAAATTTAATTTAATATTTACTTCTTATTTTTTTTCAAACATTTGATATTTATAATTATTTTTTACTTTAAATTTGTTTTAAAAACTATTGTATAACGACTGTATTAATAGTGTTTAGCGGGTTTAGTGTTTCTTATATACTGATTATTTATTAAATATTGTATTTTCAAAAATTCATCGTATAGTACACAGGCCTCAAACTAGTATATCATATAACAAGTTTAATAACACATCCAAATACCTTCTTAAATTATTTTACGTAACGCATATACAGTTATACACACAAAATGTTTCTCACTCACGATAAAGTCAAGAAAATGTGTACATTTACATTATGAATAAAACGAAATCGATCTTTGTGTGTTGTTGGATGATTCGTATGAAAAATAAAGTTAAATATTAAGTGTAACAACCATCATAAAAGTATTCTAACTAACTATATTAATAACAAGGAGTTTCTTGTGACTAAAAGAGCTTTATTAATATCAGACCGTCCATACCTCTATTTGGCTTATGACAGATTTCTATTTTAATATATGAACACTATGATTTAAATTTGGACCACATTTAGCTATTATGGTTTAAAAGAAGCAATTAAAGGGCGTATGAAACTATTTTAATAACTTGGACTTTGACCATTCATTACATAGTTATCACGATTTCACAATTCAACATTCACATGTTATTAGAAATCTTATCTAGCGTGTTAATATAGTTGTCGGCTGAAAGTCATAATATAACTAATTATAATTATTATTTTTGAACGGCTAATTCGGATCACTGACTCATCCGATCATTTTCATTCAACCATCAGGATTATAATTATAAATATATGTACATAATAAATAACACTAAAAATGATGGTTAGGTGTTGTGGATCATTTGATTAGATCACGTGGCTTAACGTGGTGTTACCATGCATGTCAGCTTTTTTGAAAATAAACAAAACAAAGTTATGTTAATTTTTTTCGAGGCTATGTTTAGGATATAGTGGCGTTACCATTGATACCAAATACCGACCGAAACCTGGTTAACCCGCGGTTGAACTGTGCATCAACTGTTGACACGTCATTTTCTTTATCATACGCTATACAAGTGTCTGTTTTATTTTGAGCATTTACTTTTTTGGGTTGATGTCGCTACTGTAACACACCTAACCGAATTCGTGTCTATACATCACCACAACATGGCTGGTTTGTTATCTAGTTAATCAATTATATCACATATCTTGCACACTAAAAGTTTAAAGAAAAAACCAACTTTAAAAAAATATACAAAAAGTACATAAATACTATACTCATGTTAAAATAAATAATGTTCGTTATTATGGTGTAAAATTTTTCCAAAAAAAAATGTAAAAAAAAGTCATGAACACTTTAAAAAAATGGGGGAACTTCCATATGTAATAGGTTGACATTGATGAATTATCATGTCAAATGATGGCTAGGGTTTGCTTAAATTCGTAAGTATGTGGTGCACTCTCTTTGCCAAATCTTTCTTTGAGATCATCGTCCCGTATCTCCGATGTATGTGGCATTACTTTGAATTGTTTTTTTCATTGTCGTAATCGGGAATGGGTACGAATTAGATGAAAAACGAAAATCTTTGTAATAAATAGAATTGATTCTATTTTTACTTTGAAACACAAGAAAAAAGTAATTAAGTTAGTTGTTGATTACAGCGTCAAGTCTCGCTCATGCCATGTACTTGTCACTTATTTTTTGAGGTTTCTTGATCAAGCTATCAACAAAGCCCATCTTGTTCTTGGCAAATGAAACATTTGTCATACTTGTGACCAATCCTTGTAATTGCTATCTAAGAGATAATCATTGTCTTTATATATGTTTTGGGTAATTGAAGGCATGGATAAACATCAACTATAACAAGATCTTATAATATCTTTTATCTTACAAGCACTTTTGTTAATAATAAACATTTTCATTGTTCAGTTATAACAAAAATTTTATACCACCCTAAGGTTTATCCTCTCACATTAAAGTACATATCAAATTCAAATATTTGAACACCAATACCATTTTTAGTTATATTTTAAACACTTTAGCTCATTGCTATATAATTATGAAGAATGTAAACCCATAAATATTTAAATGTATAAAATACTAGTTTTTATCTCTCATATTACGGGATTGTTTTATATTATTTCTTTTTAATATTTATTTATTTTTTGAACTTTTATTTTTGTTATTGTATGAAAGTTAATAATATACATATGGTTTGATGATAAATTGTTTTACAAATAAATGAGATGTTATCTCGGTTTAAAATGATATATAGGTTTGATGAGACCAACATACGTTTATTTATTTTTTTATTATAAAATTGTTTTTTAGTTATAAATAATATATATATTTTTTAAATAAATCATATATTAATTTTTAGTACTCCCTACTTTATAAGATTTTTATATCAAATATTTGGTGAGATTAGTTTTTAATTTAATGAGATGTTATAACCCGTTTAAGAAATATATGGGTTTGATGAGACCCATACCCGTGAATTCGGGTAAAATGAATGAGAAACCTTCATTTAAAAATCAAGCAAATCTTGTGACTCTAAAAAATGGGGAGCGACCACATCGCGACACGTAAGAATTTTATGGTTTCGGTTATATATATATTATATATATGTACATATAAACATATAATTATTTGTATACAAATTTAGTGGAATCACATCTTCTTTATTTTTCAAGATATACAACATAGCTAAAAGCTCAGTTTGAACGAATCTTATGTTGTTGTAAAATAAAACACTTAATTAGAGCAAGAATAATGAGGGTATATACTGAAGCAGTAAACCTTTTGAACACCAAGTAGTCGAAGAATAAATTGTGACCGATGATACGTGAGCAAGATGATTGCTAATGCTTTTCATTTTAGTTTAAATTTCATTTCCAGTTATTACTTTAAGTAAGCAAATATTTAATTAGTAGCTTTGCAGTAAGGAAAATATGTCATCATAATATCTTATTGGGATAATATATAACATAACAGTAACTAAGTTTTAAAAGTGTTTCAATTATCCATTTAATTATTGCCTAGATCAGATCACTAAATCTTCAAAGCAAGCCATATCGGATTTTTTCATCAAGAAAACAATGAATGAGAAGATGTGTGATATTTGCAATATATATGTAGTTATATTTAAAGAATTTTTTTTTTAAATTAAAAAACGTTAATATATTAAAAATCAAAAACAAAGTCTGCGTCATCACGCTACATTAACATTAACATTAAAAATAAAAAAAAGATTAAAAAAAAGTTTCCTCATTGAAAACTTGATATTTCTTCTTTATTTTGGCAATTTAATTAGTATTTGCAGTAACAACATTTAAATGTAGAAATTAAGGGTATGTTCATTTCAAGGATTTGTAAGGAATTCTAAGGAATGAGATTTTAAATCCCATGAATTGATATGTTCGTTTCATTAAATGAAAGAATGGGAATGAAAACTAAATCCCATCAAATCCCACATTTCATGGGATTTTAAAATCCCACCTATTTGAAAGGATTGTTAAGGATTTTCTTATTAACAATAAAAACCCCTCAAAAAAATTCAAAACAATTAATAAAAAAATCATAACTCAAAATATAAATCAAAAACGAAAAATGTAAAAAACTAAAACGTTTCCGCCTTTGCACTCGTTTTAAAAAAAAACCCAAGAATGAAGAAGATTCCAATTCCAATACATATTAACCAACCAAACACATGATAGGATTCTCAAACATTCCATTCCATTCCAATTCCAATTCCTATTCCAATTCAAAATCCTTTAAAAAAAAGTCCGTGAAGCGAACGCGCCCTAAGGTGTATTAAATTTGATTAAATTTAAAATGGATAGAGTTTAAGTTACATACGAAACAATTTGTAGCAGGACATACACGAGGTCAAAGAAAAATGGGCAAAGGTTATGCATGTGAACGTAAAGATAACGGTTTACCAATAAATAAAATAGGATAATAATTAATTGTGGAATTTTAATATATGTTAAAAAGATAACATTGGCAACTTCATTTGATTCCAAAACTACAATAGAGTTGGAATCTATCGGTGCGTCCACCACATATCAACCGCGTTGTCACGAAGACACACTAGCGAGATGGTTGCGGTTGAGTACTCTATGGATGGGGTGGCGGTTGCGACCGTGGTGCTAGGGCATGTGTTTGCCAGAATCCTTATCCTAAGGGTCGATCGAAGGTTTAAGTTTTCTCTAGATAAACATCTTAGATGATTATCACCGTTTCAAAAAAAAAAGACAATTACGTCAGTAATGAATTCAAAATTCATAACTTTTATTTATTTGTACAAATTTATTTAGTTTATGTTTAACTAATAGAATTGATCTTATTTATTTAACATAACTAATTTGTAAAACACGTTTAATATATAATGTTGTACACATATATTTGTGATAAATGTACATATATAATTAATTATCTAATATTTAATTTGTCATGTTAGTAATATCAAGTATTATTATTATTATTATTATTATTATTATTATTATTATATAACTCTTTAATATTATAATTATTTATCATGTAGGTGTTTTATTATATAATAATGTTGTGTATTCACAACCCAACAAACTTCTACTTGTTTAAGGAAACAAGACTATTGAACAATATCATAGACACAAGGATGTCCCTAGCAAGATTAGGTTAACAATACACAAGTGAAGTCAACTTCTGATACAGTAGATTATGATTAGTAACTGAAATGAACCAATCAATTTGTATAAGCATGGACATGTCACTACTGGAAAAGCTGGTATCCATTGATAATTGCCGACAGATACGATGGATCCTACTAAATAAAAGAATAAAAATAAAAATTGTCGTTAGATAAACTATCGAAGGAATTTAAAAAAAAAACAAAAAACTTTTCTTATTGTTGTCGAAATGTTTATCGACGACAATTTTGTTAGTGTCGTCCACAGATTACTTACGATGTGCACATATAATGTATATACGTGTGTGCCCTCGAGTGGGTAAAAGTGAAATTGCATTAATTTTGACGTTGTTTTACTAATTTCGTGAAAATAACGTTAAAAGTTGTGGAAGGTTAATCAGGCATCATGTGGTGGCGTTGACGGTCGAAAGACAAGGGTACATGCACCAATCAGCCTGTGTCCCAATTGTTGAGTGTTACGTGCGCTTGATGCAAAACTACCATCGAGCCGAGGGTCTCACCGGAAGCAGCCCATCTATTCCTATGGGGTAGAGGTAAGGTTGTCTACAACTTACCATCCTCAGACCCTACCATAGCTTTGCTATTGGTGGGATTTACTGAGTTTGATGATGATGATTTGTTAGTGTTGTCAAAAACTACCACAGTAATCTGTCTGTTAGTAATGGCCGATGCTAAATACTCAGGGTGTTGATGTACTTGGAACCTAGACCGGCTACTTGAGTATGACGGTTCGGTAGTCGTTCAATGATAGCATGAGATCCTCGCTTCGGTAAGTTACATGGATGAATGCAAATAGCATTGCGTTGTGCTGTGTGAAGTGAGACTGGCTATAGTAAATCGCATAACCACTCAATTATTGGCTGATTTCCAATGGATTACCGTCGTTATCCATCATATCCGTTAGTATAAACTATTTCTTATATTTATGGTTTACAATATAAATCCACATCAAACTTTATAATCACTTTATATTTTGTCTGACTATTATAATTCAGATGTCTAAGTAGACAACTCTATCCATTATTATATTATTATATTTGTTGTTTACTAGGGTCATCTAACCAAAACAATGGTGATTCACTGATTTGGTTAGCTAGAAATAATATAAATTTTAACAAAGTCCCATTCGTAATGTTTAAAATGGTGAACGATATCAATTTAAAGCAAAGAAGTAAAAGATCGAGCTTGAAATGAAAGTAATTTTGCAAATTTAATTTCGTGAATTTCTTATTTAGATGGATGTATGTTTAGGTTGTAACTTATTTGTTCTTTTTTTCCTTTCACTTGCCTCTTGTAAGTTGTCGACAATGTTTTCAGATCCGACCCCGACGTTTTACCGGGTCAAAGGTCGGACCGATCCGGGACGGCGGACAGGTGTTTGACCCGTATGCTGTCATATATAATATAAATATATAATTGCATATATATATAATTTATATACATATAAAAATAATGATAATCAAAAATAATAATAATAACAAATTTAAATTTATCTATGTTTTATATATTACTCTTTAAATATGTATTTTTTATGTTTGATCAATAGAGACATCAATGAAGCTTGGATGGTTGGCTCATGGGTAATTATTAAAGACTCTATCTCCAAAATGACCCAATTTCAAATCCCGGCATGCACATTTCATTTTGGATTTAATGAAAAAATGAGTTTTACCGGTTCACCCACCGGGTCAACCGGTCCGGGCCGACCGCTCACCCGCAAAACCGGCCGGGTTTTTCAAAACATGCCAAATACACTGACCCAATCCGGGGTAGGGACCGGGGCTGGGCCGGGGTTCAAAACACTAGTTGTCGATCATTTTGTTTTTTATAAAATTAGCCTTTAAAAAAACAAAAACACAAGCAGTTAGGTCTTGGTAGGGGTGAGCTTGGTATTGAACTCGTATCGATCTTGAATTTCTCAACAATTTAGTAGAGGTGTCAAAAATGTTTGGTTCGGTATCGACGCCATAAACAAAAGTTCAGTAAATACCAGTAAATACCGCTATCAGTACTAATCTCGATTTTCTTAAAAGCTGGTATCGGTACTGATACCGAGTGACTCGAGTTAATATATTTTCCATTAGTATACTACCGTAGCAAAAGTCAAAATTTTGACTTTAAGAAACATAATAATCTTGTAAATATATATTTAAAAAAAATTACCAAATTGCCCAACCCGGTTGTCACACGGTCTGGGTCGGTTATTAAACAGATAATACCCGCCCCATTTCTTCATTTCCTTAGCGTATAATTAAAGTCAAACACCTTCCTAGAATCACCCTTTTTCACCCTAGTAAATTACATATTTGCCCTCAAACCCTCAACACCCCTCCTTAAATACCTACCACCTCTATTCTCTAAACTTTTAACTCACTCTCAATATCATTGTTTCATTGTCCTCTTTTTTTTTTAAGACAAATTTCTTTTACTTCTCGTTATACGAACCCAGGTCCTTTAGGTGATTAAAAGGTTCCGTCTCTGCAACTAGACCATCAATCCTAATACAGCAGTTTGATCGATTTTTTGATCATGGGTGTAGGAGAACACTTTTTTATCTTCCATCATCATCAACATCAACAACATGATCATGATCATGAGATGAAGAAAGATGATCACAAGATGAACATACCAAAAGGGCGTATAACGGTGATGGTGGGACATGAAGATGAAGAACAAAAGAAGTTCATAATCCCAGTGATGTATGTAAACCATCCTTTGTTTATGGAGCTCTTGAAGGAAGCTGAAGACGAGTATGGGTTTGATCACCATCAAGGTCCCATTAACATCCATTGTCATGTTCAAGACTTTTGCAATATTCAAGGCATGATAGATCAAGACCACCATCATCATCATATTTGTTGCTTTAAAGATTGATCATCATGGTTCATGTCTTGATCTTTATAGTTCTATAAGCTTTTATCCTCAATTATGTAACTTTGGTAATTGTGGGTATGTGTAGAAGATTGTGTATTAACATACGTAATGTATTTGAATATATAAATAGCTAGCTTTTCTTTACTTGTTAAGTTGTCATTTGTTATGAATATAATGTGAATAATGGATTGGCTTGTTGTATATATATTTGGGTATTATTATATTTATATGTTTAAATATTTAATTGAGTTTTTATTATAGTTTTGACTTTTGAGTTAAGTTATGGTTGTTACATTATTTTTTACTTTTATAGTTTGTTAGTTTCATAATTATCTATTTTAAACTCTCATTAAAAAAAATACAAAATTATTTCTTTTAGTTTTTTTTTGAACGACCAACAAAAATTTTATTCATCCGCTTAGCCAGCGGCTAAAGAGTATATATACCCCATAATACACCAAATAGCACCAATTCACGGAACTAAGAAATTATTAATCAGACATATACAACTAACTTCATTTAGTAAAAACATCAAACCTCCTCCAAGAATTCCATGTGATACTACTAAAATTATTTCTTTTAGTAGTATCACTTGAGAAGAAGGGTTTTCCACAATACTTGAATTAGGTGATATTTTCAGACATTTAATGTTATCAGGTGGAGTCTTAAAGAGGTATTAATTAATTAAATAAAAAATTAATTTAAAGTGTACATAAAAGAAAGCTGTTCAAAAGAACAAAGTAAAAGAAATATTTTGTACTTTGGGTGAAAACTTATAAAAAGAAACATGAAATAAGTATGAAACCAATATTTTTTTATAGTTTAAAAGCACATAATCAGGTGTTACTGTAGTCTGTATGTCATGATAATGAACAAAGTAAAAAAATAAAAAAAACAAGTTGTGTTGGTCTATGGCCGGCTGCCTGCATCGTGAAATAAACGGAGACTGGATAACCTCCGAATTTTGTAGTTTAACAAGGGTTTTAAGATGTTTTTTTTATCTCTAGACAGATTTAAAAGTGAACTTAAAACAAAAGTAAAGTTTTCGGGGTTGGGTGGAGTCTTACATTGCATAGTCATAGTCGAGCTTGAGCCGAACTTTGGCTCTTTTAAGGCACTACATAAGTTTAAGCGATTTATAAAAATATATTAAAATCGTTATAAATTAGCTAATAAAAAATAAATGAGTTGAGCCCGAACTTGAAAAATAAACGATCATCATAACCTTCTTAAAGAGCGGTACTATTAGGAAGCTTGCCACTTAACTATTTCTCATTATTCAAAGAGTTGAATAAGTAAAGTCATTAAATGATTGATAGGTATGAGAGACAGATTCCGATCGAAGAAGAGTGGTAATCCAAACTCCAAATAAGTTAGATTGTACACTTGACGATAAACTAATCAACTATAAGACGATGTTTGGTAGAATCTAATAATTTCAATCACGCAATTGTCAAATTACTACCCATGAATATCATACAACCAACATGACTCTCCACATGATTAAGTTATTAAAACTTGCAATAAATCTCAAAGCTCGAATTCAAATAATTCAATGTATGATTGTGTAATAAAAGTTTGTTTTTTCTTTCCTTATCTATGTCCTCAAGTTTCAATAACACTAGTAAAAACAAGAAGACACTTGACAAGCAAAAAAACAAATAGAATTGTCAAATTAGCATAGCATATTAAGCAAGGTAGGACCAGTTCACTTTCCGTGTGTATGGAACATGTATTTGAAACATGTGTCTTATTAATTAGATTTTCATAAGTAAATTAAGACAACTTGATGTTATCCTTAGAAAGGTTTCAATCAGCAAATTGCATTGAAAGTCAAAAGAACATCATGTTGACTTCTAAACTTCATAATTATGCTTTAAAAATACCAAATTACCCACCCGGTTTTACCACGGTCTGGGCAGTTCCATGACCAGTTAAAACCCGCCCCATTTCACACTTCTTTCACATATAAACAATGCTTTAAAAATCGGATTTATACCCGTATCGGATTTGATTTAAAATAACCGGTTGAACCAAAATGTACCGATTGATTGACGAATCGTCGTTTATTGTGTTTACTTGTTTCAATTTTATCTACTAGGTTAAAAGTTATTTTTAAAAATATGGAGCAAAAAAATATCAGGGTTTAAAACCGGTTTATATCGGGAATTTTTAACAAATCAATGGTACGATGTTCGAGCAAACCACCCAAAAATACCAGGCTCTAAATACTGGTTACCTTAACAAAATCTGATATAATTAGTTTAACCTGCCGCCGGTACATACCGGTTTTTAAAACACAACATATAAATCTAATCTAAAGTCAATACCAATCTACACTTTTTGACTTCCAACACCCCCACCCCCCAACACACATATAATGATATAATACACACACATATATGCTCATTTGCACTCATTCTCAAGAAAACAAAATATAAAACTTTCTTTTGAAAAAAAAAACAAAACATAATCACACATTCAAAGATGTGCCAAATATAACTCTTTCTCTTTGTAGTTTCATCTTATGATTCTTGGTCTTTCTCTTTTCTTGAATCTTGATCATGGGTGTTGGAAAACACTTCTTGATGCTCCATCATCATCAACAAGAACAACAACATCATCATAATCATATGATGAAAGAATATGATGGTAAGATGAAGATACCAAAAGGGTGTGTGGCAGTGATGGTGGGGCATGAAGATGAAGAAAAGAAAAGGTTCATAATACCAGTGATGCATGTCAACCATCCTTTGTTCATTGAGCTCTTGAAGGAATTTGAAGATGAGTATGGGTTCAACCATCAAGGTCCCATTAACATCCATTGTCATGTTAAACACTTTTGTAATATTCAAGGCATGATTCATCAAGAGTACCATCATCATCACCATATGTTTTGCTTCAAAGAATGATATTTATAGTTCTATACTCAATTATGTAACTTAATTAGTTTTAGGAGTTTATGACTTTGTATTTTGTAAACATATGGTTTTTGTAGATAAATAAATAAAATAGTTTTTCTTGTTAAGTTTTTATACTTTTTGGATGTTATGGTGTGAATAAATTAATGGAAAGTTGGTAGATGGGTTACCTTGTGAAGAAAGGTCTTAAATGTGTAACATGTAATACTGAAATTAGGTAATGATTTCAAGTGGAATCTAGAGAAGGTGTTAAAAGACTTGCAATTTGAATGCCACCTACTATACAAAAATAATTGAATTTAGGGTATGTTTAGACTCCTAATTAGTTTTTGGGTTTGTACACACCAATTACTAAATACATTTAGTATATTTATTTTTATGTTTGTGTATCATTATAAGTATCCTAGAATGTACAAAAGTGTCCAACATTTTTACATTACTTGAAAATAAACTTTTACTCGGTATTTTATCCTTTGATGATTAGTTGCGGATCCTTCAAATTCCAAAAAATATAAATGAAAATAAGATTTAAAATGAGAATAAGATTTCATTTAGTGTTGGGTGAGATCCCCTTCGCTATGGAACTAGCGTCGGTAATTCTTCGAAAATTATGAAAATAAGATTTCAAATGAGATTTTACTATCTTATTTTGACCACCTTGTTCCATCAATGATTTGTCGAAAATTTCATTACAATACCCTCAAGACCTACGGTTTCACATTCTTCGTTCATGATTTATATATTGTATATTTACTCATTTTCGTCAATGGCATATGTCATGTAGGTGTTAGTTGCCGATTAATGACGGAATCAGTGACGTCAAAATTAAAGTTTGCCAAATTTGACGTCGAATTTGTATCCGTGCTAAAGCGGTAGAAGCTATTTTGATTGAATTGGTTGTCTCGTAAATAAATAAAGCCATTCTTATACCAATATGGGTACGTAAATTTAGTTCGATTTCCTGTGTATGATTATCGAGCCTTCAGATTTGAGTAAAAACCATCACGATATTGATTTGTTGATATGACATCCCACTACAGTCATATATGGACATACATAATGATACGGAGAATTTTATAGTGTTGCTTCTTTTTTATTTAATGTTTTGATGACCGCTAATTCACACATCTTCTAAATCTACGCTTATTAACTCATAGTGGGAACATAAATAAACAGAGATAAACTTCACAAATAAATTTGGATAAAAAAAAATTGATGCTAAAGCCATTACAAGAGATGCTCTTTTATAAGGTTTTTCTAAGCTGGATTTTCAAACTTACAGATTGACCGTTATAACTTGAAATTCATACCATAAATAAACACACAAATTATGTTGGTAAATGATTTTCTAAAAAGGTGAAATCAGAGGGGAAATATTAAGTGGTGAAGATAGAGCTCTATCTCAAGGAATTCGAGTCTGATAGTCGGGTCAAACCGCCTACGAAGTTTTTCACGTGATCCAACAACATCTAGAGCTTTTCGTCCACTTGTCCAACCGATCCAAATAAGAAAAATCTCTTGCCCATTGATCATCTTCTCGTCACCAATATCCATTATGGAATTAGAACCATCAGGTTCTCAACCACCTAAGGATAAACATCATATCATACTACCGCACGAATATATCCATCTTTAGGTATCATTTTCATTATTTTAGTAAGTGGGGCCAACATATTTTTACTTAATATTTCAATGTGTTTATGTAGGGGTGTATGAAATGGACATGTTGCCCTTTTCACACAGACTATGGGACGTTAAACACCTCAACACACCGCATTTCATACCACAACACGTGTTCTTGAGTTTGAAATGTGTAACCACCCACACGACACACGTGACGTCTATATGTCAGCACTTTTTTTCACGTTTCACAGTACCACCACGAATCGCCTAATTTGCAAAGATAAAGTAGATAGAAAACTCTCTAAACCAATAAGTAATGTATTGTTTCATTGATTAATGCCCATACATGTGTTGATATATTTTGTAGTGACCCCCATTTTTTATTCATTTATGAAAAATGATTTGATTTCAAACTTATTTAAACCAATGATATATAGACATCACTAGCATTCAAACAATAATAGTACAAATACAAATCAAAAGTCAACTCAATCGTTGACCATTTATTACATATGTTATTGATGTTGCCTTGTGTTAACACTACGAATAGATAAACCGTGCAAAAACTTGGTAAATCCAAGAAAATTGAGCTTTCCATCACTGCTTCGTATCCATTCCTTTAGTATCGAGTGAGCCGAATCACCCACGTTCATTTCCTACAAAGGTTATCAGGTTTAAAATCGGAAACCGATAATCAAGGGTGCAATAGAGGTGGCAAATATGTCACAAATATTCCGTTTTTAATAATTATATGGTAAGAACACTCAATATATTGTAGACAATGACGTGGCAACACAACCTTTTTAACACGTGACAAACAGTTGTGCCACGTCATCATTTACATACTACAGAATATTATGTAATAAACAATAATATTGTGAGTCTATAGGAGGTTGTATGCATTAAAAATATAATACTAGACTATTTGTTATTATATACAAAGTCGTTTGACCGGTTCCTCCTGTAGCCCAAATCGACCCGTTCATGATTAATCGGGTCAGACTTGCCTCCTTTGTAGTATAGTATAATAAAAGTTGAAAAAACCAGACCTGTGCTAATGCATCTACAGAAATGACGCGGTTTCCTTCAAGTTCAAAATATTGAAAAGCCTTATTTGCTATATTATCCCATCCTTCGAGTGCCTCGAGTTGATGTGGCTGATTGCAGCAGCTGAAAACTCCTCAAATGTCATTTGAGTGTAAGATAAAGGTTTCATCTGTAATCATAGAAATCAAACTAATGTTGTTATCACGAGTCAAAAAAAAAAAGTCAAACATGTCGTTAATCGTTATATTGTGGTTTTACCTTGTCTAGGATATCAAAGACCCTTGACTCCTTCATGGCGGGCGTCGAATGTTTCACTAGAGCCTACAAGTTTATTATGCATATCATTGTAAACGGGTCGATCTTGGTTATGTTATCACGAACGGGTCAAATGTTAAAATGAAAATCTAACCGTTTTGAAATTTTCCAAAGAAACACACCCGTCTTTCGGTTCCAAGAGATTAAACTGAGCGCTTAGGTATACCAGTTCATCATCGGTCAAAGCTTTTGAAAGCGCCTGCAGAACATTAAAAAAATAAGAATCAAACAAAAAGTAACGGTTTCAAACGGGCCAAATAAAAATATGCTAAAACATGTTAATCGGTTGAACAAGTCAAACGGGCCAAAAGTTTTCGAACGTATATTTTTATGCATATACAACCTTGATCATATTGTTTGTGTAGTCATAACTAGCACGTGAAATATATTACCTTGAGTGCAGCACGCCTTAAAGGCGTGGCTCGAACATATGACTTGACCAACTTGTAGACTAAAATGTCCAACGGCACATCATGTTTCTCGTCTCTTAACCATGGGTGAGCTGCAAATGAATTCCAACACATTATAAGTACACAAATCAATTGTCACATTTTATTTAAACGAATATGTATCTTACTCAAAGCTTGGGAAGCGCTCATTCGTTTTCGATGATCCTTATTTAGGAGTCCTTTGACAAAATCCTTGGCTTCCGGAGACACCGAAGGCCAAGGTGACCCGTCAAGATTCGGGTCAGTTTTGACCACAGAACGAAAAATGCCCGATTCGGTTCTAGCAAAAAAGGGCCGGCTTCCACATAATAATATATAAGTTATAACACCAATACTCCACATGTCCGCCTCTACATTATATGATCGGTGTAGCACCTCGGGTGCAACATAATATGCACTGCCAGCAATATCGTTTAGGCGTTGATCTGTAAATCAACACGAAACAAAAAAAAATTACATCTTAAAAAATAATTACCTGATTATTTATTTATCATTTAGAAAATGTGACTTACCTGGTCTAACGAAATCAGACAAACCGAAATCTATGACCTTCATTAAAGAATTTTCATCTTTTGTACTAAAAAGAAAGTTCTGCACAAAATGTGTTTAAAATTTAAATAAATGTAAAAATTATGATTTAATAAAAATTTACTTAAACTGTTAAAAGGAAAGAAATAATAATTAAAGCGACCTCGGGCTTTAAATCACGATGCACAACTCCTTGAAGATGAGTAAATGAAGCTACACTTAACATTTGAATAACGATGGACTTAGCATCGTTTTCATAATATCTTCCGCCCCTGCAACAAGAAGACCGTAATATGTTAAAACATATGAAAACTAGTTTAATAATTAGAAATAACATATGACTCAAATATACTCATTAATACGTAAACGTGCCAGTTTTCCATATCTAGTTCATATTTGAAAGCGTATGTGAAGAGGTAGGTCCCAGCAGAGCCCAGTTGGACCCGCAAGACTCACCTCAAACAGAGACGTCTGAACACAGTCGGACCCGCAAGACTCACCTCAGAGGGACGTCTGCGCGGTTGGACCCGAAAGACTCACCTTAAGAGGGACGTCTGCGCAAAGACCAACTGGATCCGCATGACCCACCATGCTCAGAGACGCGACGTCCTTACGCGCAGTACGCAAGCTGCTCTCGCAGGAAACGCCTCCCAATGGTCGACGTACTCCGCCTGTTCCCGCAGCTACGGATACTAGCCATCAGGGAAGGCAACCCGCACAGCAAGGCTACACGCACAAGGCACTAACTCTCAAATAATTCAGTAATGTCACCTGAAGAAGGAATGAGCAAGCCGGGAACACTCCCGCCCAAAGCCGGGAATACTCCCGCCCAAATGAGCCAGTCCGTACGATACTGGAGGATCTTTTGTACTGTACCTGCCAAGGTATGGACAAAAGATCTGACCAAAGCTACGACAGCTCACTGACAACAGTACGACGGGCATCACGCTCTAGTACTTAAAGTCACTATTAGCCGCTGCCTACTCACCAACCCCTGTCGGGGCACGTCCATAGTCTGCAGTTGGCAGGAAAGGAATAGTACACAGCCGGCCTGGTCACTATCAGCCGCTGCCTACCCACCAACCATCAGCATGGCACGTGCGTAGCCCACAGTTGGTAGAACAGGAATACTATTTAGCCGGCTGTACCTGCTTGGAAACCTACCTTCGGCTATAAATACTCCAACAGCTTGGAACGGTATCATATCTTAATATCATATCTTCTCTCTAGCTATTTCTCTTAATATACACTTATATTCAAGAGCAATCTAGTCTGATTCTCACGCCGGAGGGTGGTCACAAGGAGGTACCCCCCCCTTCTCAGTGACGAGCTCACGGTGTCTGTTTTGCAGGTCATCAGAATAACCATCTTTGCAGGAACTAACCCTCGTGGGAAACATCTATTTAACCCCCAGATTATCCGTAATCTGCCTGGGGTCGATTAGTGTTTCTTCATTGGCGTCATCCGTGCATAAAAGCTAGAACTTGAATCTTTTTCAGTTTTTTTCAAACTTCTGGAAAGATGGTTAACGTTACTCCGGTCCCAAGGCCAGCGAGTGACCAAGAAACCCCGGTAATCACAACCCCAGCTACTGGGAGGAACACCGGCGAGTACACAAATTTTACGAACACTACCCCGGTTACTCAAGCCGGGGCAAGTGCAGTAAATTTTACGAACACTACCCCGGTTACCCAAGCCGGGGCAAGTGCAGTAAACAATCATCCCCTGGGATTCATTGATACCCAGGCGGAAAGACGACAGACGAGGTTCCCCCGCCAAACACTTGATCAAGTTAAAGCGTGGGCGGAAGCACGTCAGAAAGAATTCCAAGCTGAGTTGGACGAACGCTTACGTTCCATCCAACAAGCTGACGAATTCGGAAGCACTCGACAACAGCTCAACATGAGCAATGAGTGCGAGTCCTCGGATGATGATCGGGAGGAATCCGACGGTGACGCAAACCCTCGCCATAGGGCGAAAGGGAAGCGTAACGAAACGGACTTCCAACCAAGGAATTTTGGAAAAACCTTCAAACAAAGGAACGCGGGGGGAAACCCACGTGACTTCTCCATTACCTTCAGACCAACTGCTGCAAATGCAGGAACATCCAAGTTTGCAAGGGACATTGCGGAAGCAATCGCCCCGAGAAGTGCCAAACAGATGTCCAACATCGGCACTTATGATGGTATATCTGACCCAGACGATCATTTGAACAGATTCATAGCGTTGGCAACCGTCAGCAACTGGACGGAACCCACGTGGTGTTATATGTTTCAGATGACGCTGGTTGGAGCGGCTAGAGCGTGGTTTGACCGTCTACCGGTCCACCACATCTACGATTGGGCCGACTTCAGTCAACACTTCAGTCAACAAAGAAAGTACACTGAAGAACAATGGACGATCCTCAACTGCATCCGAGAGGAAGATGAGTCTTTACTAGACTTCATCACGCGCTTCAATTCAAAGAAGCTAAGTCTGGGCGCTATTAGCGAAGATCTTGTTCGCGCTGCTTTCATCCAGGGCGCGAAAGATCCAGAGCTCATCCGCACTTTAACGGGTAAAGACGGCATTCCATCCACATGGGATGCCATCATGACAGCAGCTAAACGCTTCGCGGAAACGGAAAAGCAACTGGGTAGAGATCTTCCCCAAAACACAAACCTCTACACCCAGAAAACAAGAGAAAACAACGTCCTTACCGCCCGACTAAACAAAAAGAGGAAGCTAGGTATTTGGCAGTCAAGGGTAAACTTTGACACCTCATCTGGCTCGCACCCTCGGTTAGGCGGAAAGGACAACATGCAGTCGTCGAACCGGAACTCTAGATGGACGCCACTCACCAAAAGCGTCACCAACATATTCGCCACTGAGAGGCTCCCATGGCAAGAGGCTCCAATTATCCGACAGCGTCCAAACGCTGATCAAAGCAAATTCTGTGACTTCCACAGAACAAGAGGCCACACCACCGAGGAATTCTTAGACTTGAAGGACATCGTCGAAGCATTTGTCAGAGATGGGACGCTCACGCACCTCGTGGCGTAATGAACGTTGAGCAGGCTAATGCGTGTTGAACCCCAGTTGGGAAAAACACGAATGAAACTGCAGCTTCAATGTTGGAGACTACATACTGCGTAAACAACGAGATTCCGAACCAAGTGCATATCGGCTCGAAAGGCTCGATGACACTCCCATCCCAAGAACATGGAAGGGAGCTCAATTACACAGGCTGCATGTAGATCAATTCCAAACTTGTAAAGAAAAGGCCCAGAGCCACTTCTAATGGAAATGATTCTCCTTATCACATTGACGCTGATGATCTTACATTTATAAACTTTCCACACTGATATGCCGGTATTCACCGCATAAATAAGTGGGGAAGTAAGTCGTTGCGTGTGGACGGCGGCAAAACCCGCATAAACACAAAAAACGGCAAAAATTTCAAACAGATGACAACCTTCACGCAGGTCAGTTATAGGTAAAGTTTGGTCATCCCACTAAATGAAAGTGCCGGTCCTATCCGCACAATCATGATAGAGGAAACTGAACTTTAACCTATTGACAGCCGCGCGTCGAAAGGTTTAACTTATCCAACACTGATATGCCGGTATTCACCGCATAGATAAGTGGGGAAGTCGTTGCGTGTGGACGGCGGCAAAACCCGCATAAACACAAAAAAACGGCAAAAATTTCAAACAGATGACAACCTTCACGCAGGTCAGTTATAGGTAAAGTTTGGTCATCCCACTAAATGAAAGTGCCGGTCCTATCCGCACAATCATGATAGAGGAAACTGAACTTTAACCTATTGACAACCGCGTGTCGAACGGTTAACTTATTCAAAACACTGATATGCCGGTATTCACCGCATAAATAAGTGGAGACGTCGTTGCGTGTGGACGGCGGCAAAACCCGCATAAACACAAAAAACGGCAAACCTTCACGCAGGTCAGTTATAGGTAAAGTTTGGTCATCCCACTAAATGAAAGTGACGGTCCTAACCGCACAATCATGATAGAGGAAACTGAACACTAACCTATTGACAACCGCGCGTCGAACGGTTAACTTATTCAAAACACTAATATGCCGGTATTCACCGCATAAATAAGTGGAGACGTCGTTGCGTGTGGACGGCGGCAAAACCCGCATAAACACAAAAAACGGCAAACCTTCACGCAGGTCAGTTATAGGTGAAGACTGGTCATCCCACTAAATGAAAGTGACGGTCCTACCCGCACAATCATGATAGAGGAAACTGAACACTAACCTATTGACAACCGCGCGTCGAACGGTTAACTTATTCAAAACACTTGGAAAATTGCTGTTAAACTAACGTATGCACGAGCGAATCATATATTGTTTATGCGGCAAAACAAGTGCCAAATTAAGCTATAATATGCATGAGCAAGTCATATAACGTTTATAAAGCAAGTCATCCAGTGAAATTGGCGGTCCTACCCGCACAAACATTTATATTTCATAAAAAAAATCAAACATTACAAGAATGACCGGGTATCTACCCGCCTACAGAAATATAAATCTATCCTAACGGTGGGAAGGGATCTCAAGGTTCAAACTTCAGGACCACTCCCTCCAAACCCACTTGTACCCGCACCATCAGTTGGCTGTGGCGGTTCAAGGAAAGTCTTGAGAATGGTTAGCCCATCATCATCAGCAGCAATCTCGTTCACCTTCTCCACCACCGGATGCGGGAATGCAGCATACTGGTTCACTGCTTGGTCATAAGCAGCTTCAGTATCCACATCATATAGAGGGAAGTTGGAAGGCGGGATGCCCTTCTCAACAAACCCTAGACCAAGCAGGAAGCCAGCCTTTTCCCCATCCTCATGAGAAGCGTTAAGGGCTGCGCTCATGGCATCGTCATAAGATGTATTCGTGAAGACTCGATGCACAACCTACAACAAGAAAAAATACAAGTATCAAAACCTTTTCTAAGCACAAAGAAAAGCGTAAAGATATTATGAAGCTACGCATACCTGCGACAACGCTTCTCGTAGAAGCCATTCCTTGGTGATCAGAGCCTCCTGGAGGGCAGCTTGAGTTTGGTTACGGGCGCGTTCGGCTTCGTTTTTGTTAAGGTTGGCAAGCAACACTTCCTTAGCAGCAGCCTCTTCAACGCCCTTTAGCTTACGCTCAGTGTGGTCAAGCATACCCCTCTGATCCAAGATCTCTTGGAGCTTCTTGGCGTCTTCCATAGCCAAAGCATCATGAGCCTGTTGAAGCCTCTCTAGTTTGGCTTTAAGCTCCTCATTTTCGGCGCGCAGAGGTTCAGCAACGGCTTCAGCCTTGGTGGCCCTCTCGGTCGCGTTCCGCGCAGTTTCCTTAGCCAACCGAAGCTGTTCGTTAACAGCTTGGGTAGCCTTGGAACGGGCCTCGAGCCGGGCCTGCACTTCAACCTCGAGGGCCTTGAAGGCCTTTTCCTTCTCCGCAGCAATTGGGGAAAGTCTCCTGTTCTCCTCCCGGATAGCCCGCGCCTGAGCCACTTCTTGGATACGCGCAGCCTTTAACTTGTCGTTTTCACGACAATGCAACTCGACGCGCGGCTGCATCCGGGCAAGGAGAATCCGAAGCTCATTTGTCAGCCTACCCTCCTGGTAGCTAGACATGGCTTCCCCCAACGCGCCACTTGGGGCCGCGTGACGCGCCCACTCGACGCAGTCCACAGCCGACCGAAGGGTTGTTCCCCGGCGGATGTTCCACCGTGGAACATACACCTCATTCGAATCCGACACTGCAAAAACAAAAGGCAGTTAGGAAAAGATGATAGAAATATAAAAAGGCCAAAATAACCCTACGCACCTGTAGGGTCGACAACAGGCCGGTAGCCGCCAAACCCATCACCCGAACCTAACGGATAACCATCCAAGAGGTCAGGTAGATGGGAAGGAGGCAGAGATTGGCTAGAAGCCCCGAACATACCTGCTGAACCGGGCCGGGACGAGGTAGTCGCCGGTGCCGGAGGCACGGTTGAAGCCGCCGCGGTAGAGACCATCGGATGTGAACTCACTGGAGGTGAACTCACAACCGTGGCCGCCGCTGCGGAGGAGCCCGCGGAAACAATCACCGCCGGCTCAGTGAAGGATTCCGTGAAGATCGAACTGACAGCCGGCGGGGATGATGTTACAGTTGGAACAGTTGCCTCAACAGGATGAGCAACTGAACCAATACTGCAAACAGGCGTAGCCGCCTGGGTCATCGCCTCGGGTAGGTTGACCAAACCTACCGTCATGGGTCCATAACTGCTCCTCCCCGCATCACTTTGGAATGCAGTAGCATCCACGCCTGCATGAAGACAAGATATTAAAAACAATGGCGGAAAGAATTGCGGGTAAGATTAATTTACACTTATGAGTTTTCTTGAGCTTGAAGGTTCTGACAGGCGGGGACGAACCCGATGGAGCCGGCCTCTTCACGCCGGTCACCGTCGTCGTACTGGGCGGATCGGAGGTGACAGCTGTCTCAACCTCCGGAACAGTGGTCTCACCATCACCAGGGTTCCCCGCCGCCTCTTCACTTTCGGTCTCCGACTCAGACCGGTTCCCCTGATCGGCAGTGGAGGCAACCTTCACCTTGCCCTTCCCGCCAGCAGCCTTCTTCCTCGCGAAGAAAGGACCATCTGCGGATTCCTCATCAGAAGATGACAAAATTAGAGGAATTCCAGCAGAGGTTTGAGCATTGAGAGGGCGAGGGTTAAATAATCTTTTACCTGGCCGCGTGGCGCTCAGTATTTCGTGGCCCGGCGGGTAGACCTCCACAAACCGATCTGCAGTTTGCTCAAGGATGGGCAACTCGTTCTCATCAAGAGCACGAGTACCCATCCGAGCGGGACCACCGCTCTCCCGCGGCTGCAGAAGAGATTGCAAGTTTTTCCCTCTGAAAATAGACAGAAACAGTTAGAAGAAAAACCCTAAATCAGCAAAAAGATATGAAGCATACCGTAAGGGATAGAGTTCAAACCGTATTCGAGGACGATAGGAATCTGTGGCGCCTCTGCCCCAGCATCCTTCCACACCCGGCTCATCCCGAGCATAACCATCCCGGACTCCGCAAAGCGGTATACCGGAGTCTGGATCCGGGAAATCTTGGAAAACCATTCCGCCTCCTGGTAGTTGGAGGCGTGAAGGATCGGAAGTGCTCTCCCGTTCTTGAATGTCATCGCTATGGGGACGACACGGGCAGAGATGTAGAAGAACTTCCGCTTCCAAGACCGAAGAATGCGCTCGGTAGCACAGATTTTCAAACCCTTGATCCGGGTGACCAAGGTGTACCAGCCTTGGATGCACCTCCAGGAGTAGAAGGTCATCAGGCGGTCGACATAGGGCTCCACACCCAGAATGAGGCACACCCATTCAAAATGGCGGATCTTGGCGATCGCCATTGGATGTACCTCCGTCAGGTGCACACCGTGTCTCTCCAGAACACGGTATACAAACTTCGTCAATGGGAACCTGAGATTCCCATAGATGAAGAATGCAGCATACACCCCTATTTTGCCCTTGGGGGCATCGTACACCGTCTGGTGAGGCTCAGGGAACTCAGGCTCGAAAGGCTCGAGCAAGAACTTCCTGACGATGTACTGATACTGGTCGACGAGAAGAGCACACTGGCACTCGCCAGCAGTACTCTTATCGTCCTTATCAGAAGTGGACGTCGGGTTCTTGGAATACACGTCCGACTCTTCAGCAGTAACTTCAAGATCATGAGTAGAAGACATGTTTTGGAGGATGGAAAGAAGAACGATTTCAGGAGAATGCTCGACGGAAAAGTTAGAGTATTCGCCGGAAATCGCTTAGAAGATGAAGTGAAACTGTGAATTGAGATGCATCCTCTCCTCCCTTTATATACTCATCGCAATGAATGCGATGAATTTAATGCGGGAGAGACGGAAAAGCGCAGGTGCAATGAAACTATGACACGTGGAAAAAGCAAGCTGACAACAGCTGTCGACAGGACGTGCGCCGTAAACTTCGCGGCCACGCGCCCAAAAACTCGCGCCCACGCGCCTGAAAAAGCGTCTGGAATGACCATATACTGTCACGTCGCCATAACTTCATGCACGTCCTGAAACTGTCAGAAGAAACCGTCGGACGACGCAACCGTCCCTTCAACAGTTTGGATTGTTCTTATCCTTTCACCAACTCTTCGAATTTCAAAAAGATTCAAAAAGATTTAAA
The DNA here is from genome assembly GCF_021521415.1 of Bidens hawaiensis. Taxonomy (NCBI): domain Eukaryota; kingdom Viridiplantae; phylum Streptophyta; class Magnoliopsida; order Asterales; family Asteraceae; genus Bidens; species Bidens hawaiensis. The sequence continues at coordinate 3,263,881 of NW_027491030.1, forward strand.
AGTAAGCGGGACTATATCCCCTTACCTTGGCAACCAAGTAACTATAAGACATGTGCGGGTACAGTGTCAAGGCAAAACCCTTCACATACTTAGCACCTGCAGGGAATTGAAGCCAAGAATACCTCGGCAACCAAGTAACTATAAGACGGGTGCGGGTACAGTGTCAAGGCAAAACCCTTCACATACTTAGCACCTGCAGGGAATTGACGCCAGGAATACCTTGGAAGTAAAGTAACTATAAGACGAGTGCGGGTACAGTGTTAAGGCAAAACCCTTCACATACTTAGCACTCCGCAAGGAATTGAAACCAAGAAGGATCTTCTGGGCCATGCTTGCGGAAACGGAAATAACATCCCCGCATAGCGGGAACGTTGAGAACTAGATTGTTTGAAGCTCCAAGATGGAATTGGTTGTTTAACATAATTGATCACTATGTTCAAAACTACCAAAACCTCATGGAGAATCTACACAAGTGGAACTCAACGCTCCTGACTTGGGAGGAGGTTACAGACCTACCCGCATCATACCCAAAGATCAAGCAGAAAAGTCAGGAATTTCTGCACGTGACATTAGGACTTCCGCGGGAAGAATCCACATGGAAAACCTTAAAACTAAACCCTTTTCAAAACCCCTTACTTAAGTCCAAAAGTTCACCTCACTTATTAAAAATTCATGAGAAGAACATTGGACTGGGGGGACTTGAAGAGGTAGGTCCCAGCAGAGCCCAGTTGGACCCGCAAGACTCACCTCAAACAGAGACGTCTGCGCAGTCGGACCCGCAAGACTCACCTCAGAGGGACGTCTGCGCGGTTGGACCCGCAAGACTCAACTTAAGAGGGACGTCTGCGCAAACACCAACTGGATCCGCAGGACCCACCATGCTCAGAGACGCGACGTCCTTACGCGCAGTACGCAAGCTGCTCTCGCAGGAAACGCCTCCCAATGGTCGACGTACTCCGCCTGTTTCCGCAGCTACGGATACTAGCCATCAGGGAAGGCAACCCGCACGGCAAGGCTACACGCACAAGGCACTAACTCTCAAATAATTCAGTAATGTCACCTGAAGAAGGAATGAGCAAGCCGGGAACACTCCCGCCTTGCTCAGCCGGGAATACTCCCGCCAAAATGAGACAGTCCGTACGATACTGGAGGATCTTTTGTACTGTACCTGCCAAGGTATGGACAAAAGATCTGACCAAAGCTACGACAGCTCACTGACAACAGTACGACGGGCAGCACGCTCTAGTACTTAAAGTCACTATTAGCCGCTGCCTACTCACCAACCCCTGTCGGGGCACGTCCATAGCCTGCAGTTGGTAGGAAAGGAATAGTACACAGCCGGCCTGGTCACTATCAGCCGCTGCCTACCCACCAACCATCAGCATGGCACGTGCGTAGCCCACAGTTGGTAGAACAGGAATACTATTCAGCCGGCTGTACCTGCTTGGAAACCTACCTTCGGCTATAAATACTCCAACACCTTGGAACGGTATCATATCTTAATATCATATATTCTCTCTAGCTATTTCTCTTAATATACACTTATATTCAAGAGCAATCTAGTCTGATTCTCACGCCGGAGGGTGGTCACAAAGAGGTACCCCCCCTTCTCAGTGACGAGCTCACCGTGTCTGTTTTGCAGGTCATTAGAACAACCATCTTTGCAGGAACTAACCCTCGTGGGAAACATCTATTTAACCCCCAGATTATCCGTAATCTGCCTGGGGTCGATTAGTGTTTCTTCAGTATGCAAACTAATTGTTGGAAAATTTGTTACGTGTGCATTAGTAGGTTGTTATGACACAACAAATGCACACTAATAGACATTGATGAATGAGATATCGATGTGTGATTGTGTGTATTTGAAAGAAAATACTATAGTGGTGTATCCCACATTGGTGGGATGAAAAACGTGTGCCTTGTTTTTCCTCTATAAATAGAGAGGTAAACTAAGTTGCAACACACACCAAACCTTACACACAACACAAGCATTGTTGCAAGGTTTTTCCAACTTCTTCTTCTTCTACATTTCTGGTTTCTTTTATTCGAACCTTTTTCAGGTTTACGGTTAACTCCGGCAGTACTACTGCTCCTGCTGTTGTACCCTGGGAAACAACGAGTTCTCTTGGGAGACTCGAAATATTGTTTTAAGGGCCCCGTGTTCAACACGATCCTCAGCCAAACCGTTTACATTTTTTTTCCCGTATTGTATTTGGTTTATTTCTTTGATTCTGTATTGTATTTCAGATTCCTGTATTGTATTGTATGAGTAATAAAACTGTTTGTTAATTTTCTGTTTATTTACTCAATTCATGAATTCGGTTCCTACAATCTTAAAACAATATTTTTAAAACCGTTTCGTGAAAACTTTGTTTAAATTTTCAGAAAGTATTCTGTTTTGATCCAAACCAGTTTTGTTTCAAAATAGTATATGTTTTAAAAACAGTTTTTTCTTTTCTGTTTTAGTCTCAGAATTAAGAATTGGATCTTCAAAGTTGGACTTAGACAGATTCGTTCTTGGTTTAACATTCTAAAATCAGAAAAGGCTACTTTTGGGCTGTTTTTAGCTATCTAGCACGAGATAGCTTATCGTGAAAACTTTGTTTAAATTTTCAGAAACTATTCTATGTTGATCGAAACCAGTTTTGATCAAAATAGTATATGTTTTAAAAACAGTTTTTTCTTTTCTGTTTTTGTCTCAGAATCAAGAATTGGATCTTCAAAGTTGGACTTGGATAGATTCGTGCTTGGTTTAGCATTCTGAAATCAGAAAAGGCTCCTTTTTTGGGCTGGTTTAGTTATCTCGCACGAGATAAAGCTATCTCGCACGGGATAAATTTATCTAGCAAATTTCAGAATTTTCTGATTTTTTTTAAGCTACTAACTTTGTCTGTTTTATGTTGCAAGAATGACAGGACCAACCCCAAACACTTCTAATGCTACCCCTGCTGTCCATTTGACCACCCCAGCCAATGTGGGAGCGACCACAATGGCTAACCATGCTGAAAAACCCGAAAAGTTCACGGGTGTCCACTTTAAGAGGTGGCAGCAGAAAATGTTTTTCTACTTGACAACCTTGAACTTAGCACAGTTCTTGGAGAAAACAACCCCCATACCCACTGCCCAAGATGATGCCCAAAGTGTGAGTGCTTTGGACGCTTGGAAACATTCTGAATTTCTATGTCGCAATTACGTGCTAAATGGTTTGGCGGATCCATTGTATAACGTCTATTGTGGGATAAAGACTGCCAAAGAACTATGGGAGTCTTTAGACAAGAAGTATAAAACCGAAGATGCGGGAACAAAGAAATTTGTTGTGGCCTGTTTTTTGGACTTTAAAATGGTTGACTCCAAGACTGTGATCACCCAAGTCCAAGCACTACAAGTTATACTTCATGAAATTCATGCCGAGGGTATGACACTTAGTGAAACGTTCCAAGTTGCAGCCATAATTAAAAAGTTGCCTCCTAGTTGGGTTGAGCTTAAGAATTATCTTAAGCACAAACGAAAGGAGATGACTATAGATGAATTAATTGTTTGTCTTCGAATTGAGGAAGACAATAAAACGGTGAACCGTTGGTGGCAATGATCACCGAGCTCTCGGCAATGATTGAAGAAATCAATCTTGTGGAGGACAAACCGCAAGGATGGTTCATTGATACGGGTGCGACCCGTCATGTGTGTGGTGACAAAACCCTCTTTAGCACCTTTAAGGAGGCTGCTAGTGATGCTAAATTGTTTATGGGGAATCAAGCAACGGCCGACATCAAGGGTGAAGGGAGTGTGATCTTGAAGATGACTTCGGGAAAAGAGCTTACTTTGAGCAACACTTTGTATGTGCCTGAAATTCGTAAGAATTTGATTTCGGGTTGGTTGCTTAATAAGTTTGGTTTTCGTTTAGTGTTTGAGTCGGACAAGTTTGTCTTGACTAAGCGTGGAATGTATGTTGGTAAGGACTATGCCCTCAATGGTATGTTTAAACTTGATGTAACCGTGATTGGAAATGAAATGAATAAGGCATCTACTTCTGCTTATATTATTGAGTCTTTAAATTCAAATGTTTGGCATGGTAGATTAGGACATGTAAATTTCAATTCACTTCGTCATTTAATTAAATTAAAAAGCATACCAACATTCCACATTGATACAAACTCGAAATGCGAATCATGTGTTGAATCCAAACTTACAAGATCATCCTTCAAATCGGTTGAAAGAATAACCGAAACACTTGATTTAATTCACACCGATGTGTGCAATTTAAAAATGTGCCCAACAAGAGGGGGAAACAAATATTTCATCACGTTTATTGATGATTGCTCAAAATATTGCTATGTATATTTACTTAAAAGTAAAGATGAAGCAATAGAAAAATTTATCTTGTTTAAAAATGAAGTTGAGTTACAACTTAACAAGAAAATTAAACGTGTGAGAAGCGATCGAGGAGGTGAATACGTTTCACCATTTGCGGATTTATGCGCACAAAGTGGCATAATATATGAATTAACCCCTCCTTATTCTCCACAATCAAATGGCATGGCGGAACGAAAGAACCGTACATTGAAAGAGATGATGAATGCCATGTTGGTTAGTTCTGGGGTGAGCCATGACATGTGGAGGGATGCCATCTTAACGGCAAATTATCTTTTAAATAAGATACCTCTCAAGAATAGGGACGAGACTCCTTATAAGTTATGGAATGGAAGAGAACCTTCGTATAAATACATGAAAGTGTGGGGGTGCCTAGCTAAAGTCACCGTACCACCTCCTAAAGCTCTTAGGATTGGTCCCAAAACTGTTGATTGCATTTTCATTGGATATGCTCACAATAGTAGTGCACGTCGGTTTTTGGTACATGAATCCAAAAATCCAAATGTACACGTAAACAATTTCATGGAGGCGAGCCCCAATACTGTCTCGTATTTTGAGCACGTGTTTCCTAAGTTAGGACACACACATGAGGCCTCATCATCACGAGCGAATGATGTAGGTGCAAGCTCGTCAACACAAAATGACGACTTGGTTCATGAAGGAACACATGAACGGCCCGAGACTGAGGATGGTGATTTAAAACGAAGCAAAAGACAAAAGGTTGCAAATTCCTTTGGTCCTGACTTCGTAAGCTTTATGGTTGAAGGTGAACCTAATACCTACCATGAAGCGGTGACCTCACCTGAAGGACCTCAATGGAAAGAAGCAATCAAGAATGAAATTGATTCGATCTTACAAAATCATACTTGGGAATTGGTAGATCTTCCAGTTGGTTGCAAACCACTTGGATATCGTTGGATATTCAAAAAGAAGATGAAAGCCGATGGAAGTATTGATAAATACAAGGCGAGGCTAGTGATCAAAGGTTTTAGACAAAAGGAAGGTCTAGACTATTTTGATACTTACTCACCTGTAACATGTATAACCTCTATAAGGTTGGTGCTTGCAATCGCGTCTTTACGAAGTTTGGAAGTGCACCAAATGGATGTAAAAACGGCTTTTCTAAATGGTGATTTGGAAGAAGAGATATACATGGAGCAACCTGAGGGTTTCTCCGCCCCCGGTCAAAAGGGCAAAGTATGCAAACTCATCAAGTCTTTGTATGGCTTGAAGCAAGCTCCAAAACAATGGCACCAAAAGTTTGACCAAGTCATGATTAGCAATGGTTTCAAAATTAATGAGTGTGATAAATGTGTTTATGTTAAAAACACAAATGGAGGTTATGTTATTTTATGCCTTTATGTGGATGACATGCTTATCATTGGGAGTAATGATAAAATTGTTCAATCTACAAAAGACATGTTAAAGGCACGATTTGACATGAAAGACATGGGTTTAGTTAATACTATTCTTGGAATAAAAATCATTAAAACCAAATAAGGTCTTACTTTGAGTCAAGCACACTATGTCGACAAGATTCTTGAAAAATTCAACAAGGAAGACAAGCGAGTGGCTCGTTCTCCGGTTGACACTACTCTACATCTATGTAAAAATAGAGCTGAGCCGGTTGCTCAATTAGAGTATTCAAGAATCATTGGAAGTCTAATGTATCTCATGACATGTACGAGACCCGATTTAGCATACGCGGTGAGTATGCTAAGTAGATATACTAGCAATCCAAGTGTTCAACATTGGAAAGCTATTATAAGGGTGCTTAGGTACATAAGATACACAAGAGACTATGGTTTGCATTATACCAACCATCCAGCTGTGATCGAAGGGTATACTGATGCGAACTGGATTTCGGATATGAAAGATTCCAAATCAACAAGTGAGTACGTGTTCCTACTTGGTGGGGCAGCAATATCTTGGAAATCATCCAAACAAACTGTAATTGCTAGATCCACAATGGAGTCTGAATTCATTGCCTTAGACAAATCTGGGGAAGAGGCAGAATGGTTACGTCAATTCGTGGAAGACATTCCACAATGGCCAAAGCCGTTGTCGGGAATTTGTATACACTGTGACAGTGAGTCTGCAGTTGGTAGATCTCAACGTTCAATGTATAATGGAAAATCAAGGCATATGAGACGTAGACATAACACGATACGACAACTAGTGTCAACGGGTGTTATCACGATTGACCATGTGAGGTCAGAAGATAACATTGCAGACCCGTTAACAAAAGGCTTAAGCACGGATAAATTTTATAAGTTGTCGAGAGGAATCAGACTAAAGCCCGCGATAAAGGAAGTATGAGGGAAACCTAACTTAGCAGACTGGAGATCCCAAGAGCTAAGTTCAATAGGCAAACTTAATCATATGACCAGAGGCAATCACTGTGGGGCAGTACCCTAAAACCAAAGGGAGTCTTGAACTTCCTAGTCCTTTTTCCTAGGGGAGTACCCTAAAACCAGTGACATTTGGGGGAGGTTAAGCATATTAAGGTTAAGTGAAATAACCATGATGCTTTTAATGATTCATGGGAATCACCTATGTTAGAGAGAAGTGTGGTCACTTCGAATGGAATTGTGGGGAGGTGCAGTTTCCTAGAGCTCTCGCAGAACCAGGACCGTGATCCATGACTATAACGGACACAAGAATGAGGGGTTGACCAAACCAGGGAGAGTATTGTGTGAAGGCATATTGTCGTCTACACAAATGGGGGTCTGTTCAAAGTCATCGCGACTACAAACCGCTAGGAGGCTAAGTATGCTTCACAACGAAAGGTTCAAAGGGTAACACCTACATATCCGGCAATACTCAACTGCTGAAACTTACTTCGAAGAATCGATTTCCATTCATGTGGGGGATTGTTGGAAAATTTGTTACGTGTGCATTAGTAGGTTGTTATGACACAACAAATGCACACTAATAGACATTGATGAATGAGATATCGATGTGTGATTGTGTGTATTTGAAAGAAAATACTATAGTGGTGTATCCCACATTGGTGGGATGAAAAACGTGTGCCTTGTTTTTCCTCTATAAATAGAGAGGTAAACTAAGTTGCAACACACACCAAACCTTACACACAACACAAGCATCGTTGCAAGGTTTTTCCAACTTCTTCTTCTTCTACATTTCCGGTTTCTTTTATTCGAACCTTTTTCAGGTTTACGGTTAACTCCGGCAGTACTACTGCTCCGGCTGTTGTACCCTAGGAAACAACGAGTTCTCCTGGGAGACTCGAAATATTGTTTTAAGGGCCCCGTGTTCAACACGATCCTCAGCCAAACTGTTTACATTTTTTTTTCCCGTATTGTATTTGGTTTATTTCTTTGATTCTGTATTGTATTTCAGATTCTTGTATTGTATTGTATGAGTAATAAAACTGTTTGTTAATTTTCTGTTTATTTACTCAATTCACGAATTCGGTTCCTACACTAGTAACGTGATGCGAACCTGGATAATATTCGTTCAAGAAGCTCTCCACCTTCACACAATCTGTCGAATAAATATTGTTATTGGTTAGAAAATTAGAACAAGCTTATAACAATGAATTTGCAATATATGTTTGTAATATATTGTTTGCATACTCCATGACTATGTAAACGTATTGATCATCTTCAAATGCGTCGTAGAATTGGACCATGTGTTGATGCTCGGATAAGCTTTTTACTAACTTCACTTCCCTATGCACGTCTCCGATTGATATCGCAGATGTCATCTGTGAAAAATATAGCACGTACTATGTTAGCAACAAGCACGGGTTGATGAGTTCATGAAGAACTTTCAATAAAGAACCAAGGTTTGCAGTAACCGAAACAACAATGCATGAGATTTAGTAAAGATTAAAGCGTGTAGGTGAGATTTTATCAAGATTCAAGAACTTAAGACTATAAGTATGTAAATGCAAGAATTCAGAAAGATTTAAAAACATTGGATAAACAATTGCGAATCGATGCGCTTAATCAAGATGTAAAACGAGAAAGTGCAAGAATTCATCAAGATTTAGAATTTACAGGTATGTAACTACAAGTAAATAATTTAATAAGATTCAAGAACTTGAGAGTAAACAACTACAAATTAATGTACAAATTAAAGATTTAAAATGGGCAAGTGCAAATATTTATCAAGATTCAAGAACTTTAAGTATGTAAGTGCAAAAATCCATAAATTTAAGAACAAGTATTTTTTATCTTTTTTTTACATCAATTCATTTTCATTGCTAAACTCAAGAAAATTACAATAAAGTGGCAGGTAAGCGGGCAACAAGCTGCGCGGCAACTAGGGGTGCAAATGAGCCGAGCTGCTCGCGAGCCAAGCTTAAACGAGCCCGAGCCCGAGCCTAAAAGTAAGCCAGTTTAATAAACGAGCCCGAGCCCGAGCTTCACTAAACGAGCTCTAGCCGGCTCGCGAGCCTAAACAAGCTTGTCATTTATATAATGTTTTAAAATATATATTTAATAATTGCTAATTAATATATATAATGTTATGAATAATAAATAAAAATAACTAAACAATATATATTATTTTATACATAAAATTATAATAGAAAAAAAGTATATAAAAATAATTATAATTATATAAAGAATAATTAACAAATAGTAAACAAGCCGAGCCCGAGCCAAGCTCAAGCTTAAAAATCTACTCACGAGCGGAGCCGAGCTCTTCGTAAGTTAAACAAGATATTAAGAACTTAAAAGAGTAAACCACTGCAAATCAATGTACATATTCAAGATTCCAAATGGACAGCTGCAAGAACTCATCAAGATCAAAACTTTACAGTAAAAAACTATTCACTTAAACTTATTCAAAAACTTAAGTATATAAGTACAGTAAATCATCAATAGTACCTTAGATTTGGGAATAACTTTAACAGCAACATATTGATTCTTAAGAGCACCCTTTTTACACTTAGCTCTACAAGTATGACCAAAATGCCCTCTTCCTATCTCTCTCCCCAACTCATATTTCGCCCAAAAATTCGTCGAAAACCCGAAATTCTTATCTAACTTTTCCTCCTCTTCCAATATCGTCCCGGCCGCCTCCGGTTTTTCTTTATTTGTTCGTTTCCGTATCGCCGACATTATTGGTTCACTGGAGACGGCGGCGGGAATGGCCATTTAAAAATTCTCCTAGGCGTCCCCGCCGACGCCTCCGGACACCGGATCTGCCATGGACTTCCGGTGAACGAAATCACCGGAGTGTCGGCAGCACCAGAACCACCACCAGCCGGACCAGGAGACGGTGGTGGTGGTTCTTGGTTCCGATGTCCGGTTGCGGTTGACTGGGGTTTAACAGCGCCTTTACTGCAACACTGCCCCTTCAACCGTAATATAAGGGTGTGACAAGTTGGTATCAGAGAAGAGAAGTATTATACTAATCTAGTTAGGAAAACTAATGGGAAACATAAAACATTGAAGGTGACGATCATATATATAAATACATAATATTATATAGAGTTTTGTGTAGATGATTTCTATGGGAATATGAGAAACATTCTTGGAATCAAGAACAAGTGTGAAGTGTAACGATATTTAATATTTGAAGGTGTTGATATTTAAAGTGTCATTATAACAAGTATCTACCCATACAAGAGGAATTAAATGACCATCTTGTAATTTGCACGAATGTGCATGGTTGCTTTTAAATATTAACTTTTATTATTTAAGTTGGTGTAAAAGTATAACTTTATTATAGTGAGTTAAAAGAATCTCATAGATTGGTATGATGAATGAGAGATTGTTTATTTTTTTATGGTGATTTTTTTTTAATTAATTATTGTCGTTTTTGAATCTAAGATCTTTCAAATCCTCCTAACCCAATATATTTAAAATAAACGTTATTGGGTCGGTGAAGCCTGATTTTTTCACTTGATTTCGTGCTTTTGATAGTTTATAGACTTTATGTGTCACGATTATGACGTTATGTTAAGTGACTTTTTTATTAAAGTGTGACGGTATTTCGATTTTATGATTTTAAGTTTTTAACCCAAAAAATAAATATTTTACTTACGATGAATGATTGATTTAAAGAATCATGTTTTGGTCCTTTCCAACGTGGTGTAATGGTAGGAAGCTTGGGTTTCTCAATGAAGACTCAAGTTCGTTTCCCACTTACAACATTTTGGGGGAGGAGATGAGTGGCTCAATGAAGGAAGACCCGGATCTTTATGATCTCTGGTTCGATCATGTGAGAGTGTACGGGTTTTACCACCAGTGGACCTTCGAGCGGGTGGGTGTTCCTCGGAATATGAAGATAACTTGGAGGCGCTTAAGGGCTTCGTACGGCTGGTTTGGACCTATTGGCGGTAGCCTTTTGCCATTGTGTCACTCCATAGAGAGTACCTAAACAATTCTCAGTTTATTTGTCGTTTAAAAAAAAGAATCTTGTTTTAGAATTACGAGAGGTAGTCAATCTACAATCAAAATAAATGACTAGCATGTACCAACTAGAATCATGAAAGCATTCATCAAAATATAATGTATGGTACCTTTGACGAGTCATTATCATTCTACCAAATTCATATCATTTGCAACGTCACTCCACTTAAGCAAAAAATAATTGGATTATTTAATCAATGATATCAAGCATATCGAGCTTATTAAGCAATGATTTGTTATAATATAATATATAATATACCGGATGGCTATCATACAAATGAAATTTTCGAGAAGAAAATAAAAACTCTTTGATCAACATCTTAGTAAATACTTGAACAACGTATTTACACTATATCACAGAAACAACTAGAGTATTAAAATTATATTATAAATATATTACAAGTAGCGAAATTTTATTACACGACAATTTTACAAGTAGAATAATTTTACTACACTACTTATAATATTCGTACTTAGTGTCATTTTATTACTCTAGTTGTTTTTTATGATATAGTGTAATTACAATATACAAGTATTTACCAAAATGTCACAGTGTTCTTCTTTTCCACTTGGGTTACGTCGTTCTTGTTTTTGTTGTGTTTCTGTTCAACGTATTCATACCTTCATTTTAAGGTTTTTGTTTCCATATATATCAATAAAAACGTTCACATTTTATATATATTATTATTTATTTAAATATATCTATGTGTAAACAAGAAGAATGAATGGTTATATGTTTGTAGTATATAACCTCTAAATTGAAAATTACAAGGCGTGGAAACTACATTTTAAGATTTTGTCATGTATCAAATATAATCTTCAATAACTCCAACTTTTAAGTTAACACAACACAATTAGGCTATACGTTGTGAGACAGTATAGTGACCAATGTTAAACCCACATGGCTATCGATGTGGCATTGCTTTTGCCTAGATGGTGTTGTTTTCGGTTAAACACCATGTCGGATGGGCGGTAACATGTTAACAAACAAATGGGAAATTAGGGGGGGGGGTATGGTGACGTGATGGCGGCCCCGACGTGGATGATGATTAACGGCAGTCGGCGTTAATCCACAACGAATGGCCTTACTAATAGTTTTTAACCTCCTCAAGTTAAACACAATTATTTTGTCTTTATGAAATTGTCACACCCAAAAAACTCAGGCACGTGATTTATGTTGGATTTACATGTCACATACAAAGCGAGATATTTTAGAATATTTCACTTGAATGGTTACATTTAAACCTTAACAGAAAAAAGAAATAAAAAAGAACTTTAATACTCATACTTTATATGTTATCCTAAGGTCTCGTCTGTACGCAATGTCACCGTTCACATACGCTTACCCTGAAACACATATTAAAATGGGTCAACTTATGCCGCTTAATCCATCATAAAACTTTCAATGTTCACTTTAACAATCCAATATTTTTAATCTTGTAAAACTTTGTTATAGCTATTTGTAAAGCGCGTTAACACCTTAAATCATTCACAGTTAAAATGCAAGAAAAGTGCAGCAAATCAAAATATGCTCTGTTACTCAACCCTTTAACGTTCACTTTCAAAAAATTTTCATTGTAAAAAACTATTCATAAAGTTCATACAATAAGCTTTTATTTCATAGAAAAATCACAAGCATTTTTCGCGCCATGTATCGCATGCCACACCGCGTAGCTACATAAACACATGGTTACTTCTCATACCAGTTTTCATTAAATATATTGGTCACTTGACACGCTATAACATCACAATTATAAATTTTCTTAGAAAAACAAAAACTTAATTGGAAGGATTGAAATGTATGGTGTAATTGGCTCATAATAAAAGTTGGATCAACAAGCAAATATGGTCATCACTTGTTAAAAACACACAGTAAATATACGATGTTTAATAAAAAAAGTTATATAAGGTAACGATAAATGTATAACTAGAACATGTTTATGTTAAGACGGATGCGTGGACGAGTATGAATGAAATGACTCATGTGATGGAAATTTATATAGCACGGGTTGTGTAAATGAGATATAGTGAGGTTAAATGCGTTGGCGAAGCTTCATTGAGACTTGGGGTCGCCCGCCCCCTGTTTTTGTGCGTAGTAGTGTAAATTTAGTCGTTTTTTCGGCCGGAAATTTTTATACGCAATGTAAGTTTAGTCCTTTTCGACTGAAAATTTGAGGCCGGCCCCTCATCGTTTGTGCAATTTTGTACACATTCCCCCCCCCCCCAATCCTGGCGCATCAGACCAAACTTCGCGCACCGGTTTAATGAATGCTATATGGCTAAAGACTAACATTGTTGTTTCTCCGTAGTTGTTAGTTGTTTTGTAATATTTGGACAAAGGCTATCTAGAGGGATATATCATTTTTAAAAAATCAAAAACTTAATTGTTATTTTCCATTTTTAAAAAATAAAAAAAAAACTAACCAAACCGATTAATGCTGATGAAGATTATGAAGACTGAGACATATCTTTGAAGACGAACAAGATAATGAATGAAGATTATAACTAAACTTTTTAGTGTATTTTTATTAAAAACTTTGTTGAATTTTAAACTCTATTATTCTAGCAACTATGTATATATATGGTTTCACATAACATGCTTCTATTTTCGTTTTTTGTATTCAACATATTTATAGTACTCTAATACACTTTTACAAATTAAAATTATCATCTTCATTTTTTAATTATTTTTGCAATGTCTACATATAATTAAAAAAAACGACTATAATTGAACCGAAAATAACCGAAAAACCGAATAGTTTGTAGCTTCAAAAAACCGATAATTTCGGTTTCGATTTTACTAAAAACTAACTTAATCAAACCGAACCGAACCGAACCGAACCGAACCGTACACAACGGGCTACCCGAAGTGTGACACACACTACTCACTCCAATCCACCACATATATAAATGGCGGGAGCGGAGCTCATCCTCCGTCAAAACTTCTTCCCCCAAATCATCTCTTCTCTTCACCACACAATAATAATATTAGTAATTAATAATATTATTATTATTCTAAAACCCTAGCATTCAATTCAATCTCCAATTCCAACTGCATTCATCGATCACTCGTCTGTAATCCATATCAGTCTCACTCGATTCATACTCTCGTTAACCTAGGGTTTCGTTTCTGGTTTCAGCTAGGGTTTACGGCGGTGGCGTGACGGTGTAGGTTTGGATACAGATGGAGGCTGCCGTTACCGGACGCGGTATATCGATAACGATGCCGTTGTCTCAATCGCAGTCGTCACGGAATGAACGCCGTGTTGTTTCCGATCACTTATCGCAAAACTCCGGCAACGAGGTTGAATTTTTGTATTTTGTAGCTTAAGTTTCGTTAACAATGCTTTAGGGTTTTGGATTAGGATTAGGAGTTTGATTATATTGTTATTATTATTATTAATTATTATTATTGTTATTAATTAGGATTTGGACCGGTCGAAGCTAGGGCAAGGTGATGAGAGACTGATATATGAGGTAAAATGTTGTGTTGTTTATAGTTTTTTTTAAATTGTGTTCTATGCAGTCAAATAGTGGTTCGGAATAGCGGAATCACATTGCTATTATCGGTGTCATCGACCGCTATTTGACTGTTATCTTGATGAAGGTTTGAATTCCTTGGCTGATGTTTTGGAGGAAGATTTAATTGCTTATTATTAGATTAGTTCATGTTTCAAATATTGACTTATATGTGTTTTGACTTTTGATATTATTATTAATATTATATATGATTTACCTTTTTATATAATTTATATAAATTTTCCCTGATATAAAATTACAGCTATCTCACTCCGATAACCTATATTTCAAATAGTGGCTCTTGTCTGCTGTTTGGTTTTGGACCGCTTTAACTGCGATACTGCATAGATTGTGTTTTGATTGATTTATGAGTGATATTTGTTGATTTGTTAAGGTGCATCAGGGGAGAGAGTCTGTGAATGGGGACTACTTTTCGGTTACTGTTGATGGGGTTAATGAGCATGAATTGCATCTTGAGGAGGTTGTGAAACAAAGAGAGCAATTGCAGCAAATAGAGGTTAACATGAAAGCTAGACTGATAGCTAATTCAGAATTGATGGGGATTCAGGAACGGTATGAGTCTCAGATCAAAGAGCACATTACTTCGAATCTCAAACTTCAGGTGTGGTAAAATGTCTTGATTGAAGAGTTTGTGTTTATGGTTTATGTGTATATGAAATTGTGACTTACTGGAATTCGTGTGCATATAGGAACAATTGCATGAAAGGGAAAAGACTATAATGGACTTGCAAAGAACTTTGGATGATAAGGATAAGGAGCTGCATGCAATTAGACTGGACCATGAAGCGGTATCCACCTAAAGATTCAGCTTATAGTTATATTTTGTCTGTCATTTTTTTATATATTTTTTGTTTTTAATTGTTACAGGCATGGGCTAAAGAGGATCTTTTGAAGCAACAAAACAAAGAACTGGCAACTTTTAGGTATATCGTTTTCTTTTAAAGTTAAACCTATCATGTATTCAACTATTCATGTTCTTGTTAATAGCTGTAATCCATACACTTGTATCAGCCACATTTGGGGGATGTATTTTAAGTTTGATGCTGTAATTTAAGTTGCGGTGTATGCATTTTCAGGATAGAACGTGATAATTCTGAAGCTGAAAGGACCCAACACCTTCAAAAAATTCTTGAATTACAAGAACATGCTCAAGAAAAGGAAAGACAGCTCATGGAATTGCAGGAACAGGTAATGTTTATGCTATTTGCTTTTGTAATATAAAACAGCACAAGCATCATTTTAAATCTTTTTTATTTAATTGATTTATGGTTTTCATCTCTTCAAGTGTTGTTATTCGTGTTCTTTTTTTCAGCATAGAGCTGCTCAAGAAACTATCATATATAAAGATGAGCAGATAAGGGAAGCACAAGCTTGGATTGCACGGGTTCAGGAGATGGATGCTTTGCAGTCAACTACAAATCACTCGTTGCAAGCTGAACTCAGAGAACGCACAGAACAACATAACCAGCTTTGGATTGGTTGCCAAAGACAGGTTTTTTAATTTGACTGTACAATAACTACAGTTTATACTAGGATTATTGTAGTTGACATTTGCTAAATAGTTTATATTATTAGGTTACTATGGTGATGACATTTATTATGGTATTAATTTGTACCAGTTTGCTGAGATGGAGAGGCTTCATCTACACACATTACAACAGCTTGAGAAAGAGTTAACTGAGGCAAGAGAAAAGAATGGAAATAACTCATCAAATGCAAACAAAACTACTGTCAAGGAAACGCCT
Organism: Bidens hawaiensis; assembly: GCF_021521415.1. Classification (NCBI taxonomy): domain Eukaryota; kingdom Viridiplantae; phylum Streptophyta; class Magnoliopsida; order Asterales; family Asteraceae; genus Bidens; species Bidens hawaiensis. The sequence continues at coordinate 3,279,923 of NW_027491030.1, forward strand.
CATTTTATCGATGGAAGTGGAAACCAGATGGAAGCTAGCAGCATAGGAAACAACCCTAGTGATGATTCAAGGAGTCTCCAAAATGGCGATGCAGAAATTGTCTCTTCTCAGGTATAGTAGTCTTTGGTTCCAAGTTATACTGTAGATTATTTTAAGTCTCTTTGTTGATTTATTTACATTAAGAATATATATCTCTACTTATTTCAGACCGAAAATATAACTTCTGTTCAAGTGAATCCTCAATCATTACATGGAATGCCATCCTACTACCCCCCTGGACAACTGGCAGCTTTGCCTCCATTTATTTTGCACCACCCTCAAAATGTGAATCCACATCTTCTTCAATCTCATGTTGGCCAGTTTCACTCTTTACCTGCAAGTTCATCCGTCCAACACTGGCAGAGTCAACAGGTATGGCTTTTTGTATATATTTTTCTGCCTTTTATTCTAATCTGTGTACACGTGGATAAAATTGGTTGATATGCGAACACTGGGTCTACTTTATTAAACTATATTAGTACAATAATAACTCTGGAATACATCAATTTATTAGATGGTATGCATCAAAAGTATGCGTGTGAAATTGTCACTACTATATTTGTGACATTTACTACAGATTTGCCAAATGATCTTCTGTACTTGTTGGTAGGCTTTCACAGAAGGTTTACAGATTCCAAATCATGAACAGTATTCTCTCCAAAATGACCAAAATCAAATGAGACAAGAAATTAATTATGACTATTAAGCATCTGTAAATGGACAAACTATTCGATCTGAATTCATGGATGGCGTTCCTTCTAAAAATGAGGAACAGATAATAACATTTAACGTTTTAAATATTCATCAGTCTGTTATGTATGAATCCCACATTACTGTTGATGCTCATGAATCATATATTATTCACAGCAGAGTTTGCAACAAATTTCTTCTCAGTTTCATGCTTCTCTAAGGCTGAACCAATCTGACAATGACATTGCTCTTCAGGTTTGCGTTAATTACGGTTTTGTCAAATCACTGGTTTTGTAACGGTATGCTGATCTTTGTGTTAATTAATACAGGAAAAAAGTTCAATCTTTTTGTCTAATCATGGAAGTGAAGCTCAGATTTCAAGTATAGGACAGCTGACTTCTGCTGTCATTGCACCTCAAGTTATTCAGCCAGTAAAGGCTAGTGAGGCCCTACCAAACAAGGTGGACATCGTCACACAGAATAATTCTTCAGGAGGAAAGACTGCAGGGAAGGCTTTATTTGATGAAGAAACTTTATTGGCTTGTGTTGTCCGCACAATACCGCCTGGTCCAGGTGGAAGGATACAAATTAGTTCAACGGTTAGTAGCGCTTATTATATCTTATCATACAATAAGTGGATTAGAATTATATGTTAACAATTGTTATGTTTTATTGTATAACACCTTTTGACAGCTTCTGACTCGGCTCACAAAAATGCTATCACCACTTCGTTGGTCTGATTATGAGAATAAACATGGGAAACTTGATGCTTTTTTGGGCAGTCATCCTGAAGTAAGCTCAGTAGTTTTCATAACTTTGATTATTTGACATTTTACATTGAGATAAATACAGGCAAGAGTAAGTTGACTTATTTTCTTTTTTTCTTTTTTTGTTTCAGCTGTTTGTGATAGAAGGGGATTATATTCAGGTGCGTGAGGGCGCACAGGAGATCATAGCTAGCATGGTGGCACGTGCAAAGGTCCGTGCCGCCACTGTTGCCGCCTCTGCAGGGGCTTCTCACCCATCAAAGTTGTCTTCTGTTGCTCTGACGCCAATGGCTCAAACCAGACTGAAGCGGGTCCCATCCACCGAGTCACAGAACTCGAATAGTGCTCTCAATCCTATAGGCGTGAGAGTTTTGGGCAAAAACAATGATCAAATGAAACATGTATTGGCAAATGGTAATGGGGCTAATATGAGTAGACCTAATTTGGGGAGTCAAAGCAAGGTTATTAACAATGGGAGGTCGGGTCCAAATTACCATGGGAAACAGCAGGGCAGGTAATATTAACATTTAGTGTACAGAAAGCGTGTATTTGAAGTGGATTATCACTAGGGGTGTGCGTGGTGCACTTAGGTGCGGTTTTGGGCTAAAACCAAACCGAAAACCAAAACTTTGGTTTTTGAATTTTTGAAACCATTCGTTTTGGTTTTCGTTTGGGTTTCAGTTTCGGTTCTAGTTTTTCGGTTTTTGCCATTTGAGCTTGAAAATTTTAGTCCCACAAGAAAGTTAACCGAAAATAATGAATCTAGGTATAAATAATTTTGTTATTTGTTAACTAATTGACTGTTATATATTTGACCAAAAGTATATTGAGTTACATATTTATTAAATTATTATAAATTACTTAGAATAAAAAATAAAAATTAGAAATTTGGTTCAGTTTGTTTGTTTTATTTGGTTTTTATTTCATGCAAAACTAAAACCGAACCGTTAGGTTTTTACAAAAAACATAAAACCAAACTGTCGGTTTTTGTTTCAGTTCAGTTTTTCTGGTTTTGGATCGTTTTTTTTTTTTTTGTTTTCTTGCACATCCCTAATGATCATGACTGGTGTTATCTTGATTATATGTTTTTGTTTTCTATTGACATTATCTTGATCTTATGTTATTTTTGTTTTCTATTGACAGGTCTACCGGATCATTACCAGGTTCCCGAAAATAGTAAGATCAGATGTTTTATAATCATTACATTTTAAATAGTGAAAGTTTACTTGTATAAATTATTCAGTCAAATAACTTATTTTTGTTTTCATGCTTACAACAGGAGATTCTGGAAGGATGGAGTTTAGGCGAGTTTGAAGTGGTTAATGAAGATGGTTTTCTGGTGTTTGTACGATTCCGATTGGAACTGAAACTGGAAATGAGAATTAAACTTGAATTGGAATTGGAAGTGAAACTGGAATTGCGTTTATAACTTAAAATGACTTTTTTTATCTGTTGTAAAAGTGTGCTGTCTTTCAAGTTGTGCTTGCAGCTGGAAATTGTTTTTTTTATTTTTTCTAGTTTCATTAAATTAAATCTATTTTCTCACCTGTTGCAACTGGAGTACGGATTGAAGCCACGAGTCCCAAACCTTGTTCTGGAACTCGAAAGGTTTTAAAACCCAGCCAGACAGCATAATCGGTTACTATATAAACCAGTTTGGCTTCGAATCTAGCTGACGGATTTAGAACTGGTAGCATGAACTGGTTTGGAATCGGTTCTAGAACTGATTATGATCGTCAAGCTTCGATACTAGCCATTTTATAGCGACTTTAAAGCCATCTTTAGTGTGTGTTTTGGTGTTCTGTTATTTTTTTCTTTTACCTGTTTTGCCATATGTTAGTATAAGTAAATAGGTATTGAATTTATTTTTAAAACTATTTCCTAGTGGTTTAGTTGGAAGGGTAAAATTGGCATGAGTTTTATATAAAAAGTGCTGATGGGCCAACCAAGTCACACCAAACTTGATTTCATTCTAAAGCCCAAATTGACCCACATAAGTGGAACACAAAAGAATAAAACAACTTTTTCTTAATCCGTGAACTGTTTATTATTTTCGATACAATAAAAATCAATTTAGCAATCTCATAAACTCAGAAGCAGCCCCATTTAAATACTATTTGATGCAAATTTAACAATCGTACACAACTACAAATAAGGTCTATAGCGTCTTATCGTTACCATAAGTTTTAAGATCTTAGTTTTTATTTGGTAAGAAACAAAAATGAAATTAGTAGAATTATATCAATACTTTAATCCAAAAAGAAGAATAAAAATTAGATGAAAATAAACGTTATTAACCACCCATTACTCTACACGCATCTTGTACTGATTACATGTTAAACACGACACAAACCAAAAAATTATGCCTTGTAAATTAGAATTCGACACTGGTTTTCTGTAAACAAGTCATGTCGCATATTATTACTCTAAAATAACAAATTTACAATTATAAAACAAATATAAAATAAAAAGGGGGAATTCTCAAAATGTCCCATGTTTAGAGAGAGATTCCAAATATATCCCTCCAAAATTCAAATCCCCCCTTTTGTCCCTTTACTAACTCGTTTTCGGCTCTACGTTAGGAAATCGATACGACATGTTTCTTAACTCGTTGTCTCCCCTCCATATTAGCTCATAACCCGTCGCGTCACCGCAATGTTAACTCAAAACTCATTATCTCCCGTCCATGTTAGCTCAAACTCGTCGCATCCTCACCGTGTTAGTTAAAAAATTAAATCTAATAAATCTTGTTATTTAAAAATTTATATCTAAGCAAGGTACACAAAAAATAATTTGATGATATGCATGAGTTTCTAAATCATATTATTATCCAAAATCCAATATACAAGAACTTAAAAACCAAAAAAATAAATAAAATATTCAAATAATTTTCAATTAAGTTTTGAGCTAGCATGGAGGGGAGACGATGAGTTTTGAGCTAACATGACGGGGAGACGACGGGTTATGAGCTAATATGGAGGGGAGGCAGCGAGTTAAGAAACACGTAGTCTCGATTTTCTAACGCTGAGCCGAAGACGAGTTAGTAAAGGGACAAAGAGAGAATTTAAATGTTGGAGGGACATATTTAGAATCTCTCTTTTAATAAACGGAACATTTTGGGAATTTTCCTAAATAAAAATACAAATACTTACATTAAACCAATGAACAGTATTTTTATAAAAAAAAAGGTCACATGATGATGCGGTATAAACCAAACAAATGAACCTAGTCCAGTAAAATTTCACTTAAGCTAGTATACCTTGCCAATAATTAGTGGTTGATGATTTTGTGGGCTGTGGAATGTATCATATGAATATGTGACAATTTTCTTATTGGTTGTAGGAATCATAAACTCCTTTTTTGTTATACAAAGTGATTACAAAAGTTACATTATTTTTATATTTAGATGCTCCTTTTTAGTAAAATGATTCAAGAGGTTTAATACATTAAAAATACACTTTCAACAAAACAACCGATTTCACCCTAGCCCTCTTTTTATCTTTATGATTTGGTTTTATTGTCCCATCCCATGAGAAACAAAACATAACCCGAACCCGAACCCGAACCCGAACCCGAGTTGAGTTTCAAACCTTTCATACGAACCGTGCCAAACTCAAGTTACTAATAATATAAAGCTCGAAACAAGCCAAGCTTAACTTCTAGATAGCTTACAAATAAAACATCTCCAAAACAAAGAGTTGGTTTCACCAATCTTAAAAATTCAATCTACTTTTTCTCTTCTATATTCCCACCTTTTTAACTCAAAATCAACTAAACCAAAAGCAAAGTATATCATTAACATATATGCCAACACCTCATTAATCCCTAAAACCGCCACCGCCAAAGAACATGCCTCTTCCATCTCCACCATAAGCCGCCTCAGACCCGCCTTCCCTACCGCCAGACTGCATCCCAAACAACCCACTCTGACCACCACCCCTGAACCCCATCTGTGCCCAAAACTGTTGCTGTTGCTGCAACTGCAACTGCAACATCTGCTGCTGCTGTTGCTGTTCTTGAGCTTGCCTCGAGTTTACTAGAAACATCGAATTCTGACCACTGCCACTGCTGCTACCACCACCAGGTTGCTGCATGAAACTGCTCGCCTGAGGCATGGAATTCGGCGGCGTTTGCATAGCCTAGAATATATCATATATATATATATATATAAACATTGTTAAAATCCATAAAATGGTGGTTTTTTGTAAGGAATAAAATATGTTTAATAACTAGAACTCGCCAGTGATGGATTCGGTTGTTGTTGTGATGCTGGTGGTTGAGCATCAGCAATGGCAGCCAAGTACATTAAGTTCTTCTGAAGCACAGCTTGGTACCTAAAATCGTTACAATATTTAGTGGCCCGTTAGGGTCGGTTTGAATCTATAACGGGCTGTATAATCGGGCTGAAAGTTGCCCATCTTATATTCTTAAGAAAAAAAACTATAAAATGGACAAAAACTTTTCGCGTCAACCCGACCCGGCCCGTTTTAGCCTGAACTTGTTCTGACCCAATTATCGGGCTGAAAGTTGCCCATCTTATATTCTTAAGAAAAAAAACTACAACAATGGACTAAAACTTTGTTGGGTCAACCTGACCTGGTCCGTTTTAACCAGAACTTGTTCTGACCCAATTATCGGGCTGAAAGTTGCCCATCTTATATTCTTAAGAGAAAAAAATAAACAAAACGGACTAAAAATCTGTTGGGTCAACCCGACCCGGCTGGGCCCGTTTTAGCCTAAACTTGTTCTGACCCAATTACCGGGCTGAAAGTTGCCCATCTTATATTCTTAAGGAAAAACTACAAAAATGGAGGACTAAAACTTTGTCGGGTCAACCCGACCAGGCCCGGCCCGTTTTATCCTAAACTTGTTTTGACCCGTTACCCGATTGCCAATTTTATTTCTAACTAAATATGAGATAACTTACTGAGCACATTCCTGATACTTCCCAAGGTTTTGACATTCCAAAATAGCCAAAATCAGATTTTTGTTGTCTTCAAGGTGCTGCAACAATTACATGAACAAAAGTAAACCAATATTATTATTATGTCGATGGGCTCCACTATACTTTATAGTACTATAGACAGTGCATAATTTAATATTGGGCTTTCTTGGACCCATATGTATAAGAGAGTCTAAATTAGGGGTGTAAAGAAGCCGAGCCGCTTGTGAGTAACTCGAGATTAGCTCGTTAAATGAGTTTAAACCCGAGCTTCACATATCAAACTTGACCTAGCTCTCGAGACTAAGCGAGCTTTTATTTAATATACTTATATGATAACTACTATTATATATAAATAAATGATAAATAATGATACTATATATATAAAACTATAACTATAAATATATATGTAGGGGTTGGATCTATCCAAATAAAATTAACGTGCTAACCGTGCATATCAAGTAGTGTAATTATATATACAACATAGTGTAATTACACTACGATGTTTATGCTACTTGATTTGCACAGTTCACAAGTTTGTTTAGTTTGTACGTTAGCGTTCCCTATATATGTAAATAATCACAAAAGTATATAAATAAAATAATTAATAAATAATAAACAAGCCGAGCTGAAGCCCTCTTAAATTGAAACAATCCAAGCTCGAGACTAAATAATTTGTTTATACCCCTAATTTTACAGAATTTGTTCAAATAATTTATAAAATGAAATGTACGGATTCATACTTCTGTAAACATAAAACTACATGAATCAGTGACTAACAAATATAATAATAATAATAATAATAATAATAATAATAATAATAATAATAATAATAATATTCATTTCGTCGATCGGCGCATGTTAGCGAAAATAATAATATTATTATTATTGTTTAAACCTTTTGAATCTGATCGGCGGTGATTGCACTGAGAGGAATGTTGGACGGTGGCGGTTGTGGTGGTTGCTGCTGCATTTTGTCGCCGGAGACAGTATGTGTGTGTATGTATGTATGTATGTAATAACACGTCACACAACCAGTGGCGGACCCAGGATTTTTTGTCAATGGGGTCCCAATTTTTTCAGTTTACATAATTTTCGGGCCGGTCGTTATTCGGGTCGGGTCGAAAATATATAAATAATAAAACACGGAAATATGGTGTCATTGGAAACGAGTAAGTAGAAAGAATATAGATTATGAACTAGATAGAACATAGACTTTTAATTCATTTTTATTCATACCCGAAAACATAAAGTAATTAAGCTATATTTATGGTCTTACATACATGACCAAACATGAAAAACTAACTCTAACACAAATAAATGATTAATTATAATATGCATACACAAGATAAATAATAAAAGAATATCAAAACCTATGTTGCTATTATATATGTTGCATGGTGACAATGACTATATGAGAGAAACTAACGAAAAACACAAATAGTTAACTAAATAACTAATATTGACTAGGATATAAAAAAAACAATAAAAAACATGGCTATATGGGAGAAACTAACGAAAAACACAAATACTCTAACTAAATAACTAATATTGACATGGATATAAAAAAACAATAAAAAACAACAAAAAATTGTATGGTGAAGCTTGAACCTGCAACCTCTCAAAAGAAAAACAAGGGACTTTCCACTAGACCAGTTTAACTTTATTAATATGGGTTCCAAGTATTAATTTTTATGGGGTCCTAACAAAATTTAATATACTGCCTCTAAATAATTTTCAAAAAACATTGGTGTCCCGGGACCCCGATGGGTGCTATGTGGGTCCGCCCCTGCACACAACCCTAAACCCCGCAGCTAAATATAAAATGAATTTAACTCAAAGCTGGGATTTATTATTATTATATTACGGGGTGTTTGGCTGAGCTTCTAAAAAAATGAAAATTGTTTATTGCCTTTTTAAAAGCGAAAGCAGAGAAGATTCAAATTGAAATTTTTTAAAATTGTTTTTACTTTTTAATAACCAACTTTTAAAAGCTCAATGTTGGTAAACCTTTGTCCCTTACTAATCTATGTTTACGATATAGATCTAGTGTTTTGATACATTCTATAGCAAACGAATTCATATCAATTCATCATTGCAGCTCGCAGGTTTTGTGTTCTTTTTTGTTTGTTAACCATAGGTTTTGTTTTTTTGTTTTGCTTTTCACATGTGTTAGTTTTTGTATTTGAGCTTTGTCGAATTTATATTTGGTTTAATTCTGGTGCAGTAACCTAATACCGACCATATTTTTATTATTATACGAGTGTCAATATTATTTTATGTGTGTATTTTTTTGAGTTTATTGTGAAGATTGTTACAAAGCTAATCGATACCAATCTAATTCGCATCGCTGCGCTGCTGCAGTATAAAAGGTTTGTTACCTAGTCAACCTATAGCGTTCCCACCCCATTCCCTACCATAACCTTATAATAACACTAAAAATCATTACATGTTTTCTCTTATTTTCAATTAAATAATATTTTTTATACATTTATCATTATTTTTTCTTTTTCTTCCATTTATAATCAATTTAAGAAAGTACTAAAAAAATTATACAAGTGTGAGCGGCAGAAACCCATATTTGACATTCTTACATAATATTTACTCTTTTATCTATTCACCACCATATATAATCGTATCATCTAATTTACAAAACACACTCAAATACTTATAAATAACGGGTTGAATATGTTCTTACACGTACATTTTAAACTAAAGTAATCACATATATAGAGTTTTATAATATAAAGTATTACAGTATAATATATTGGCACACAAAAAAGGACAAACCGATAAATTGTTTTGTCTCCATACGCCGCCGAATATGAATTCAATTGTCTTACGTTTTTGATTGAATGAGGTTTCAATGTTTCATGAACCCGTTTACATTTATATTTATGTTATTATGTATACTATATACTAGCTTTTTAATACGTGTATTACACGAGATTTGTTAAATAATAAAAATAAAAAGATTCATTATATGAAAGAAATGAACAAAATTATAGGTAAAAAAAATATATATATATAATACAAGCAATAAGAAGTCTAAAATCTCAAATTTATAAATTTGATTTTTTTATATACAACATTTGCAAAAATTGTTTTGACCAATTACCCATGGATAGCTATAATAAATGAGATGAGAGATTAGAGAATTAAAAGAGAAATTATAACCCATTTCTTAAAATTGGTTTGTCACATGACCCATGGATATGCCAGATAAATAAGACGAGAAATTAGAGAATTGAAAATGAAATTATAACCCAATTGCCAAAATTATTTTATGAATGAGATGATAGATTAGAGAACTGGAAAGGAAATTATAACCCATTTGTCAATATGGTTTTGTTTCATAACCCATGGATAGATAGGATGAATGAGAAGAGAGATTAGACCTAGAATGAATATGGGATTATCACATCATCCTCATTATTTTTTTATTAGTATAGTTAGATATATATAATATACATTAAAATTTGGAAAGATAACGAAAATGAATTAGTTGATAGTGACTAAATTAAGTTAAAATATTCTTATAAACATTCACTTTTTTCCACATATTATTTTTGGGTATAAAGTATGTGAAATTTTAGCCTATGAAAATGTAACATGTGTTCATACTAGACCAATCCTGAGAATTTGTAGTCTTTATTGAGCCGAAAGAAAAAATGTTCTTAGGCACTAAATTATATAAATTAATTCCGATTAAAGTTATAATAATAAACATAATAAAAAATAGTGTTAAAATATACCTTTTTTAATTTTGTTTTTATAAGGTTTCATATATACATGTATAATAGGCCCTCGGATACAAGGCATCGGCCGGCGGTGTGGCTCGCCCTCTTTGGGGTCGACCTTGGTTCAAATTGTGCGAAAAATACGTTAATGATGACTCATTAGATGGAAATTACACCCTGAGACGCTATTAGGCGTAATCTTAACCCAATAAAAGCACGTATCGAGATCTTGTTCGTCCAGCTCAAAAACATAGTTTGTATATTATGGGGGTGTTTGGGATTCCTTATTTTACCTTCTTATGACTTATACACTTAAATCTAACTTTTCCAAACACTTTGTAACTTATAACCTATAAATTACAAGCTATAATAGTTGTGTTGTTCAGTGTTCAACTGTTCAGCAATTTTGATTATCAACTTCTTCATTTTCATGATTTTCTGTTGAAATTTTTTATAAATATGATGTATATTTAACTTTATAACTCTTTAATAAAGCAATTAATTTAAATTTTTATTAATAAATAACATAAATGCTTGATAAAAGATTAATTTTATATTTTACATTGAACCATTTTAAAAACTCCAATACAGTAACAATATTTTGTATAATCATTTTCTTATAAATCTAGTAATTATTTAAATCAACCGGCCAATACATGATAAGCATATAACATAAAAAAGATATTCAAAGGAGTTAAAATCATTAAATTTATTGTTGTAACAATTAGTATTGCACTAAATTTGATGTTTTGTTTGGAAACAGAAAGTGTGTAATATTAAAACATCAAATTCCATTGTATACTAAAACATATAACTTGAAACCAAATTATTGATTTATTTGACTTCAAAACTTCAGACTTAATCTAAGTTGAAAAAAATAAATAAATAAATAAAAACAATTATAAAGGTGCATTATCATAAAATCTTGATAAAAAAAACATGAAGGTTAAAGAAAATATAAATAAAAGTGGAACATGAAATTAACTAAAAGGTTAATAATCAATCTCAGACTCTTATGCATAAGACAGGAACTAGAAACATAAATGTCATGAAAATGTTTCTAACAGTTTCTCTGTATCTATGCATGTATATATAAAGGAAGGACCATATCCATTAAAAGCTAATTCAGTTCATAGTCGAACGGACCGCACGTGGCCTCACCGGTGTCTTTGACGGGCTCACCCTGCATCAAAACGGGTCCAAATCAGAAGCATTTATCAAGGGAGAAAATGGACGGGTCAGACAAGTTGGGTTGACCGTAAACATGTTTTAATATTTATATTAAGCTGATTTTTAGAAGTAAATTAACCAGCTTGTAAATAATTATTGATTTTAGCAACCGACCACATTTTAACTGATTTTAATGTATATGGGACATCGAACGGCACATATGCAGATTAATGCTTACTGAAAACATAGTAAAAAAATAATAAGAAATATAATATTCTTTAAATGTATTTAAAAATAATACATAAAAAATCAAATCAGATGCGCATGACATAAACCGTTAAACACCAAAAATGACAAATAACATGTCACATAGGTATTTATCGAAAAATCAGCAAAATATGAAAATGTAATACGGTTTCTATTTTGTTTATAATTTAAAGTTGGTTACTAAAATCAGTAAAATAGTGTCGAGTTTGTTTATATATTGTGCGGTTTAACCTTAAATATACACTATGGACAAATTTCGACCCATTTGCCTTGTTTCCTTTAAAGCTTTTTGTTTTTTTATTTTATCCGCTTGACCCATTAAAGATTAAACATAACCTGCATTGGCCCGTTTATAAATAAACGGGTTGAGTAGTAAAACGACAGAAAAAGACCACTCAACCTTATTGGCAATGCTCCCAGCACAGCGCCACTGCAGTTCAGAGCTGCAATTGCACTCTTGGCCTGTAACAAAATATAAAAAAAATACCTAAACTTTTAAGAAAATATATCTAAATCCAAAATGTAACTTTCACCTTTTTGTCATTGTATGCAAAAATGTTAATTATTTTCCTCGCAACATGCTTATATTTGTCAACCAATTTACGTAAGTAACCTTCTATAGCAGGTAAATGGTGACGTGACACCGTCACGTCGTCATATTACCTGCTATAGAAGGTTAATCACATACAGTGGCAAACAAATTAAAAGTATATTACATATAATGCAAAAAAGAAAAATTTAATTGTTTTCTTACGTATACTGAAAAATAGGTGAAAGAAAGTTATGATTTAGTATAATAAACCCGAAAAAAAAATACAAGTTTTGTGTATTAACCACAATTTGATACGATTCGAGATTTAGTATGGCCTACGTCACTAGGGATTAATAACCAAGTTTTGTGTATTATATATGTTTTAAGCATCTTTTATAAAGCAAAATAAAAATAAGACCAGAATGCTTCAAGTTATTTCCTTTTTTCAGCAACAAAAACGCGCTAAAAGTATCATGAAAATTTACCATCACAAACTCAACAAAGGCGATACGAGTGGAGTGATTATAATCCCCAAGCAACCTCAAGCGATAAACCTAGAAAATAATAAATTCCACAACGTGCGGTTAAAAATTTTAAAATTAACTTATAAGAATAGATTTTTTGGACTTTTAAAAAATGGGAAGCCACATACCTCGCCACAGAGTGTTTCAAAGAAGAGTTTGACATCTGCCTGAGTAACCTGATTAACAAAAGTAAATCCAAAATAATATAATTGTCATACGCGTTAAAGAAAAGAGAGTAAATGAATTTACCTTCTTATCAATGTTAGTGCAGTAAATAGTTCTTGCACACATTTCCCGCTCGTCTTCAGACTATAAAACACAAATTTTTTAAAAGTCAAAATGTGTTTCATAACTTATTGAGGTCAACTAAAGTCAAAATCTTGAAAAGTCAAAGGCAAAAGAGGATCACCTGGGGAAGAAAAGTTGGATTTACGGGTGCGATCGCGGTTTTTGAAGGCAGAACCCTAACAGGATAGTACCCGAGCATAGTTCCACTAAGAGTCAACGCTTTCCTTGCACCTTCTGCAAACACAATACATACAATCACAAAAAATGGAAAAAAGTTTAAAAGTATTTACTCGATACTAAATGATAAAATCAATATTCACGTACCCTCATCGGTAAATTCTACAAATGCAAAATGAAGAACGGAATTAGGGTCACCACATACACGACAATCCACAACCTTAAATTTTCCAAATTAAAAAAAAAGGTCAGATCTACACGAAATCAGTCGGTTTCTAGTTATAATATAATAAACTCACAAACCATAACATGGTTACCTGCCCACAATTAACGAAGAGAGCCGCGAGTTGTTCTTCAGTTACCTGCTGATCAATATCAGACACGTAAACCGTTCTTTTAATCACATCGTCACGTTGCGCCATGCTGGTTCGACTATTCATCCTTCTTTTTCCATGACTAAAATTCCCCTTCTGGTCATTAACATCATAAATAATAAGCAAACTTACAAGTTAATAATCATAACTTATGCTTAGTTAAACTGTTATATGCGTTTTGAAAACATGATCATTATTTTTTGTGTAACCACGAGAACCCGTTCTGGTAAACTCATGGGCCCACAAATACCCTGTTAACCAACGGGATCAAGTAAATTTCAGTTGGATAATCAGTTGTACGTTTGTAACCAACACAATATGATATGCAGTTTGGATAAGCATTTTCCAAACTGATTCTCTCACCCTAACCTCCAAACAACTGATAATCAAGATAATTAAAAGTGGAAAATCAAGATTGTTAAAAAAATTAATACTTCATATTATAAAGTTTATAATCAAGATTATTGCAGTTTTTTTTCTATTCAAACGCCCGCGAATCAAGATAACATCAAGATTGATAAGAATTCATAATTTATAATCAGTTTATTTCCATCCAAACACCCTCGATCAAGATTACTAAAAGCCGAAAATAAAAATTTTAAAACTTTATATCTTATAATCAAAGATTATTTGCAGCTTGTTTCTATCCAAAACACCCCTGAATCAAGATAACATCAAGATCATTAAAAATTCATACTTTGTAATCTCGATCATCGCAGTTCATTTCCATCCAAACACCCTCAATCAAAATTACTTTACTAAAAGTGGAAAATAAAATTTTAAAACTTTATAACTTATAATCACTTTGTTTCTATCCAAACACCCCTAAAACAAAAGTGGAAACTCAATATCATTAACAAAATTTATATAACATATATTATATATAAATATATATACCCTTCTTGTAGGACTGCCATTAGCAAACCCATTGTTATTATTAGTTTGCACCAAGAAATTATTAACAGCAGCATAACCAAAATATGCAGCTGATGACGTCAGCAATGCAGGTCTTTGATTTGGTATAAACTCTTCAGCCATTGGATTAAGCTTTGACAACATCTCTTCCAAATCCCTCATTTCTTTCTTAAACCCATCACCACCACCACCTCCGGTAGCCGCCGGCGGCAGTGACGTCATCTTCACCGGTGGCTGATTGTGATGGTGGGATGAATTTGTTGACTGGTCAACGTCAGACCCATTTTCAACAATAGCCATTTGATCAAGAAATTGGATTCAAAGATTCAAAAGATCAAATCTTTATGATCTGGGTATTGTTTCTGTTGATCAAGATTGTAAAATAAATCAATAAAAAATCAATAAAAATTAATAATTTGAGTTTTTTTGGGCAAAAAGGTGTTACCTCAAATTGAGCTAACAAGATCACACATTCACCAAGAATGAAACCGAACCCGTTTGTAATTCGGGTCGAATTAAAAAACCCAGAAAGGAAATTGTGAGTTGTGGTGTAAATGTAAAGATTGAATCTTTATGGAAATTGATTTATCCGTCAATGTTGAAGAAATGAAATGAAGGCATTCAATGTAGCACAACACCACTTTATTTTTTCTTCATGGTTTTATTTACTTTTTTATTTATTGGGTTTAATTATTAATATTATTTATTTAATTGGGTGTAATATAATAATGACAAAAATTGTGGGATCATCATCCACTCGGACCCGTTTTAATCATGGAAAGTTTTATAAAAAGATGATTTTTATATTCAGATTCTTTCTTGTAATCGTTAGTGTAATGTGGTAGTTGGGTTAATAATAATAATGTAATGTTAAACCTAAAATTACAATTTTTTGGTTTAATAGTTTTTTAATTGGTTTAACAAAAAGTGTATAACATGTGTGTTTACAATACTTACAAAAACTGTTAGTTATGTGATTTAATAATCGTGGAACGCTTTTTAGCATGTACGACTGTATATAGGAGTATGTGGTGTTGTTCGGTACGGTTTACGGCTAAAACCAAACTGAAAATGAAAATCAAGATTTCGGTTTTTGGAGTTTTTGAAACCGTTCAGTTTCGGTTTTTCGGTTTCGTTTTGGTTTCGATTTGGTCTTGGTTTTTTCCACTTAGAGCTTGAAATTTTAGGCCGAAAAAAAAGTTGGGCAAAAAATAATGAATTTAGTGATAAATAATTTTGTTAATTGTAAAATAATAGACTATTATAAGTTTGACCAAAAATACTTGAGTTACATATTTATTAAATTCTTATAAATTAATTAATATAAAATATAAAGAAAAACAAATATTTAGGAATTCGGTTATGTTCGGTTTTTTCGGATTTTATTATATGCAAAACAAAAACCGAACCGTTAGTTCGGTTTTAAAAAAATATAAAACCAAACCATGGGTTTTTGTTTCGGTTCGGTTTTTGGGT
The DNA here is from genome assembly GCF_021521415.1 of Bidens hawaiensis. NCBI lineage: Eukaryota > Viridiplantae > Streptophyta > Magnoliopsida > Asterales > Asteraceae > Bidens > Bidens hawaiensis. The sequence goes on from NW_027491030.1 coordinate 3,295,824, forward strand.
TGCGGATCGGTTTTTTCAGTTGACTGTGAATGTGATAGCTATTTGTTTTAGTTTGACAAAGAATATAAAACTTTAAATGGGATATAAATTTATGACAGATGCAATGTTGTATACATTTGTTACTAGCATCTAAGATTAGATCGTCAAAACTAAACCGCGTAACTGTCATGTCATGGCGTGGAAATGAGATTACGTTGAAAAGGTTTCCTACTTGCAATGTGAGGCGGGTTCGAGTTCTTAAACGGTGAGTTTTATAGCTAAAAACTTCTTTGTATATCCATATTTATTAAATATCATGTTTTCCAACCATTTAATTAATTTTCTTAACTTTTGAGGCTTTTATGACATTGAGTTATAATTTCTTATTCATGTTGAAATCATTCAAGATATACTTTTCGGTATTCATATTTATTTTGTCTTCTAAATTAAACAAGGTTTTTTTTTTTTTTTTTTTTTTTTTTTGCATTTAGCCAAATTAAGATAGCAGACTCTGAGAATATTCCATAGGATCTGGGTAATCATCTTATCTTCTTCTGACAAGTAAATCTATATCAAACAAGTTACATATGTTTCATGAAGCTTTAACTTCTCTAAATAACTATCTTACTGTCAAATTAATATATACCACATGCTTCCAAAATTGCACACTTGCTAACATATGCTTGTGGATGTTTGGAAAGTGTCATCATGCCTATTTCCAAAATTGCACACTTGATACCTAAAATAAGGTAAAAAAAGGAAAATGTTGCATACAAATGAATTCAAGCTTTAAAATTTCATGCCACGTATGAGATTGATATATGTCACTTCATGTCAAATAGAAAGAACTAAACATATAAGTATAACCAAGTAGAAAGAAGCACAATCAACATGATAACTAAATCCTAGGCTAACACTGAACAAAACCGAAAGGGCATCGAAATGGAAGAATCGAAATAAAAAATAAGAAAGAGCAGTCAAGTTACCTCAATCAATCGACTCCATATTCTTCGGCTTAGATTCTTCCAGTTCAAGCAAAAGGAGCTAAAGACGAACGATCTGATGTTTCGGCTTGTAGAGGCTTAGGAAAACGTTGGATAACTTTTGCCTCACCAAACATATGAAGATGGTCTTGCTTAAAGATCGTTTCACCTGAAGGGTTGGACAAAACTGTGCTAGTTTCGTCTTAGTGAGTGATGCGAAAGTGAGTTTCGCATAAGCGGCATATAGACAAAGTCTCTTATATGACATAAATTTGTCGTTAAAAAATGATAAATTTATATTTCGGGAGAAAAAATAACCTACATAATTAAACATGATGCAAATGGACGAAAATGATCGATGGAAAATCACTGTAGATGCAGATGATGATGAAGATTAATATTAAGTAGTACGCGAATATATATGGATATTGTAATCTTAATCGCTCTCATGACAACTATTGGACCAAATTCGGTTGGCATACTTACATATCATATACACTTGATAGTTGTCGAACGAGGCTATATACAATCATACACGTTTTCATACATTAATTAGTTTACTGATGTATCAACAAATAATTTTGAAAATGACAAAGGTAGGCAGGCTACACAAGTTCTTTTAGATGTGACCTCTTATTGTGCAATAAGTTATGTAATTATGTACTTATACATCAATAAGTGAATTAGTTTAGCAACAAATGTATAACCGTATTCAAACTCACACAACTATAAATTAGTGTCAATGCTCAAGATAACTAAAAAAACTTAGACTACAAAAAACATAAAATTCACTATTTCGATGGCGATGGACAGGGAATGAAAGATGTGGTTAGAAGTCTATTATTTTGAAATAAGTACTCTACGTACATATCCCTGTTCACTATGGAAACCGAGGGTGTCATAAGAGTTACGTGTAAAGTCATGGATTCGTGTATGCTCGATCTTCCGTTATTGATTCACATTAGTTGAAGTTAGATGTTGGACGCAATTTAGTAGAAATATATAACTAATAATCGCCCTATCTTCACGATATCGATATTTGCTATCATGGTATAGTAAAAAAAATAAATAGTAAACCCATTTTTATAAACTTTTATATGTTATAACTTATATATTCTCATGACAACATTATGTAATAAACTGGTCAAAGTTGTGATGCTAATAAAGTCCACAATGGTATACAGTAAGTGTTCATTTTCAATGGTTATGTCACTCATGTCATGAGTCGTGACTCGTACCTCGTATTAAGAATGATTCCTAGGATCTACGTGGCTAAGGGCACGGACAATTGACTTTTATACTAGTCATACTAGTCAAATACATATTGTTGTATTTTATCTCTCACACCTCATTAACAACTAGTTGGTCCAATCGTTCGAGCTAAAATACAAAAGGCAAAGGCATATATACGGAACAAAAATACATTCTGCGAATATTGATGAAGTATCAATCACAATAAATACTTAAATAGTGACAATACAAAAGATGATGTTAAACTAGGTGGTGATAACATGAGTTATGTCGCAGATAATCACTTAGTAAATTATGATGTATTTTTTTAAATAAGAGTAAAACAAAACATATGTAAAATAATAAATTAATAAAATATAAATGTAAAGTTAATAAAAAAATAAATAATAAAAAAGTATCACCATGTGGAAAAAATTTATGTCGAAACGCTATTAAAATAAATATGTAACAATGATAACGTTTGAATTTATAAATCGCCATATATTAAAGGTTGTATCGAAACATTTAAGCAACTTAGATGATTGTATTGTTGTACTTTGATAAGCTGAACGTTATCGTTTTGAATAACATAAATATTAAAATGTATATAAATATAAGCATGTCGCAATAGCGTATTCGAAAAAATAATGTTATAGAACATCGAATTATAAAGTGTATAAAAGAAAGGGTGTTATTTGGTAGCATCTTAATGTTTCCATTAAAATACTACATTTGAATCACTAAACATTAAGTGTGTTTGGCAAGTGTATTGCTACTCTATTACACCATTACAACGAAACAAGCACATACATATATCTTTTCGATTATACTACGACTTTATTTTCTAAATCTTTCTTATCAGTGATCCTACAACATATATATCCAAGTATCAATACCGTTATACCGGTACCATAACAAATCAAATCAAAATCAATACGTGTCAAACCCTCAACAAGCCCAAACACATACACGCCTTAGGATATGCGCAATGGGGCGATTTGTCATCAATACGTTTTGATGTTGAATTAACTTAACCGGCGGGGGGGGGGGGGGGGGGGGTTACAAAGAGCTACAACACCACCACACTTCTAAAGAAAAAATTTTAAAAAAAAATCCCAATGTCCTATTAATGGAGAAAGGTTCCATTTTTGTCATCATAAATAAAAGTTTAAAAAAATGTCTCTTACAAACACGTCTTTAACGTCGTGTTAGGTCTCAACGCGTCTTTCATGACCGCTTTGGCCACTAAACGTGTCTTTCACAACTTGCTAGTCTCCAACACACGTCTTTCACGACCTGTTAGCCTCTAACGCATCTTTCACGACTTGTTAGCCTGTAACGCGTCTTTCCCGACATGTTTGGCTTATTAGTTGTTTTTTTTAATATTACATTATTGATCGATGTCGAATGGTCAATCAAAAACATTTATAAAATACATTTACTAGCAATGACAAGTAAGATGTCGAATCCATAGGGAATCAGTGGAAATGCAAGTTTGACTCGTAACTTATTAATTATTAAATAACTTATTAATTATTAAACTAAATGGACAGGCGATGTTAAGCAGTTTGAAATTAATTTAGTTGTAAACCAATTTAAGAAAATAGTGACTACACTTCAGATTCGGGATATTCGATAAACTGACTGACAATTATTTATATAAATCAGAAAATCACATAGACATGATTCGTGTATTAGAATAGATAAATGATTACTAGACACGATAGTTGGTTATGATGATTCACATAACTTAATCCGAAGAATTGACGCAACTTAACACGGTCTACTTAATTACCAGTTCATTTATATAAAACTTAGCATCTATCAGTGAGTAATGGTAAACGGTTCAATGATGATAAGAACTTAATCCTAAATATTGATGACCACAAACCAAATAATTGATTATAAACGAAAGTCCCAAAAACACAACTTTTTAATCAATTCCAATAAATATATAGATTCAATTAACCAAAATATTAATCAAAACTGAATCCCAATACGTGTATTGTTCATAAAAATAATCAATTCATATGCAAACCCTACACCTAACCTGAAGCGGTCACAAGTGGTTTAGCCTTGACTCTGCATCACAATTGACTCGAATATGGATTGGAAGGATAAAACTATGGATGATTTGGTGATTGAGAGGTGTTAAGATGGTGAAGAATTGCTCCAAAGTTGTCATTGGTGGCTAGGTTTTGAAGGATATTCGACCTAGGGTTTAATCAGGCTTAAACATGAAAGAAAATAACCAATATAAGAAAACCAGTCAGACCCGGCCGTAGCCTACGGCCTGGCCACCGTAGCCTGCGGTATAGCCATAGCCTAAAACCTCTAGTCACTGCCTTACGGCGTCTACAACACCAAAACACCGTTTTCTCTAAAAATCTTCATTGCAACTCAGTTTCCTCCCCGTTTGCGGCCACATCTTCGTATTTCAATTCTCTATCATATCTTATATCATTACTTTCATTTCCACTCCACCCTAAATGCTCCAAATAGCTCATTTAAGCTCTGATCACCTGTAAACATGAAACCAATCAAAGTACTTGTGTTCGATACATATAAAAAAATAAACACACAATATAAAATACTTAAAGCACACTTTTTCAACCACACGTCAATTATTGCAATTAAATATATCCATATTTGAATTTTCTTTTATAACTTGTAACATATAAATTTATATATAATTTCAAATATGTCGCTGAGACATGTTTAATTTTTCTACATGCTGTCATAAATTTTACTCAAAACCGAGTGCCAAATTGATATCGAAATGTTCAATAAATGCATAATAAAATTTGACCAGACTCATTTAAGTAAAGTTTATACCAACATGTAGATAAAAATAATCATGTATCGACGATATATTTGAAAATTTGTAAAACTTTATGCATTACAAGTTATTACAAAACCAAATTTGAGCAAATTAATTATGATAATGTAATATTAGAAAAAACAATTAATATGGTAAACATGTCGTGAAAGACGCTTTAGAGGCCAACAGTAGGGGTGTTCTTCGAGTTTTTCGGGTCGGGTTCTTCAGGTTTCAAAGTTTTAAATCTTGACCCGAAACCCAACACAAATATCTCACGGGTTTTCGGGTTTGGGGTTTTTCGGGTTGTGTTAATCGGGTTTTGAGTACCCTAGAAAACAAAAAAATAAAATCTACAATGCAAAAATTAAAACATGTTATTCTTCGCTCGTAAGCAAAATAATCAAACAATAAACCAACAAAACTTGATTAAAAACAATCAAAGAGTAAAACTAACTCGAACCATAATCGTCTTCAATTGGGCGTGATTTGGTTGTTCGGTTACGATTGCTATTAGTAATAAACGGAATACATAAATTAACAATAAACAATCGATCTATAATATTTGTAATGACAACAATCGATTAGGACCATATTTTGATAACGTTAATGGCCAAGACTAAGCCTATTTGTGACACCCCGCACTTTTACATCAACACCGTAAACCCAAACTTCGTTATCTTACACGTCATGCATAGCATTTACCCGAGTCATCCACATGAGTCTGTTGGAATGCGTTGGTGATTAATGTTGAATCATATATGTTTAAATAACTCGGATATAATTATTATGTGCAAGATGAGTTTTTGTGTTACATGATTTAGTATATTATGCTCGCTTAACCTGCTTTCAGTTGTCATGTAAAAGTAATATATCAAGTATGTGTTTATAATATTATCTATATGAAATTACACGTTAAATGATTATGTGCTTAGTTCGTAGCTTGTTATGTGAAATTTCGATCAATGGCGCGTAACTTCTACGTTTTAAGTTTTTATGAAGTATTAGTTACAACATAACAACGAGAGTTAACTTTTATAAACTTGGACTAACGTTTTAGTCATAACGTTTCGTTATAACCCGGTTCATTGTTAAAAAGTTCGTTTAAGTCAAAAATTGATTAAACAAGGACCATTCTTGTAATTTAGATTATATTTATATTAAATAAAATAACCTAAACCCTAATTCCTCCTAACCAGCTGATTACGATTGTGAAACCCCAACCCAACCTTCATCATCTTTAATCAAGCCAACTAAATGCAATTGACGGTGTTTCTTGATCATTCATCAATTCTACATGCATAACAGTAAGATTGATCTTTAAATTTGAGACTTAAATAATGTTTTAAATATTTGAATTGGATATTTGGTATAACAAATGAGCTAGATCCTGATATGTCACACGCCTCGTGGTTAGATTCCGTTAGTCAAAATTTGAGGGCGTGACACTATTATACCTAAAAATATATTTAATTTCAAAATTAAAAGTTTATTCGGGTTAACCCGAAACTTATAAATCAAACCCACGAACCAACCCGAATTACTTCGGTACGAATTCGGGTTAGTCTTTTATCGGGTTTAGGTTAGTTCGGGTTCGGGTACATATTTCATTTTCTCGGGTCGAGTTTCGGGTTTCCGTTGGTCAAGAAATACGCCTGTTAGAAGGCAAAAACAGGAGACGCCTATTTCGCATCGCTTAATTCCAATTCCATTCAGGTATTCAATTCATCATTCACCAAATAATAATATCATAAATGTTGAACAAATCATCGTTAATTCTGGCTTAATTTTATCTTCTCTTTGAATCTCAACATTATTATTATTATTGTTTATTATTTATGTGATTTTACGTTACAGCGAAACAATCGGAATCAGAAACCCTAGCCGGAGTTATTATTCACCGTCATTCAAAGTAAGAACAATTAACTATCATATGTTAATGTATGTGTGATTATTAGACCATTTGTTAACAGTTAACTTGTTAATTTGTGATTTTACCTATTTTGTCGCTAGGTTTTACTTTTGAAACCCTAATTTGAAGTTATTGCTTATATAGTTGACTTATTGTTATTATTGTGCATTAGTAAGTGAGCCGAGCCGAGCCTGAGCTTGACTGGGCTCGAGCTTGGCTCGATTAACTTACATAGATCTCGAGCGCGGCTCATTTCGATCTCTAGTTTTAAAGCTCGAGCTCGGCTCGTGAGTAGTTTCTCAAGCTCGAGCTTGGCTAGTGAATAGTTTTTCAAGTTTGAGTTCGGCTCGTTTACTATTTATTTTTTGTAATTAACTACTTTTTTTTGTAAGGCTGTCTACATCTTACCCTCCTCAGACCCTACCATAGCATTGCTATTGGTGGGATATACTGAGTACGATGATGATGATATATTTAAATTGTTATTTTATATATAACATATTTTGCATTTATTAGTTATTGTTTTCATAACATTATATATATATATATTTATTATTTAACAATATTATATATATATACAAATATACATTATAAAATTTATAAAAGTATAGGCTTGTTTAGGCTCACGAGCTGGCTTGAGCTCGAAAAGTGAAGCTCGGCCTCGTTTTTTAAATGAGCTTACTTTTAGGCTCGAGCTCGGGGCTTGTTTAGGCTCGGCTCGATTGAGCTTTTTAACGAGCCGATCTCAAGTAGCTCGCGAGCGACTCGGCTCATTTGCACCCCTATTTAGTATCACAATTATCTTGATACACATGAAGGAGATGCATGAATTATAGTTAGGGTTGGGATAATAGGTCAGGCAAGACCTGTTAAAGACACGAAGCAGGGATCGGTTGGGGTTGTTTTTGGGCTAAAACCGAAACAAAATCCGAAACTTTTGTTTTGAATTTTTAAAAACCGTTGGGTTTTGTTTTTTTTTTTTGGTTTTTCGGTCTTTAGTTTGGGTTTTTTTTCTTCAGTTTTTCATTTGAGCTTGAAAGTTTTGTGTTAAAAAAACTGGCCTAAATTAATGAACTTGGATCTAAATTATTTTGTTGATTAATAATTAATTGATTATTATACATTTAGATTTTAGGCTAATGTATTTGAGTTTTGCATTTTTAGAATTTATATAAATACTTCCAAAGAAAATGAAAATCTATAAATTAGGTTTGGTTCTCAATTCTTCAGTTTTTATTACACACAAAACCAAAATCGAACCATAACTTCGCTTATTTACAAAAACAGAAAATCAAACTATCGGCTTTTGTTTCAGTTGCACACCCCTACACGACAAGATAGTTAATTGTGCCATTTTTTCCAAACACGAACACAAACCTATTTGGAAATAAGTTACACAACACGACCTGTTTATGGACACAATAAATATCCCATACGTACTATGTAGTGAAAAAAAAGTTGCCAAAAGTTCATAAAAGTCTTAACTAATACATAATCCTTAACGTACTTGAATTAAAAATTCAAGTATTTGGATACAAATTTAACTGTGTCTTGAACATGTTGACCTGTTTAAGACGTGAAACCTGTTGAGCTCAAACCCAAGCTTGTTTAACTCCGCGTCGTTTCGTGTCGTGTTAACAGGTCCGTGTCAGAAATTGGCAGCCTTAATTATAGTCAATTGAGAACCCCTTTTTAAGTTCCGCCTTGAAACTTCCTGAAAAAGAACCAAGTGGTGAGAGGGTGTTTCGGTGTCTTGAAACAAATACATAATTATTTGAATTTGTTGAATATTAAGTGCCAAAAGTAAGGCTCCTATTAAGTTATTAAAAATTGAGCAGCTGATATGACTTATCAGTTTATGTTCACTTCAAAAATACATCACTGAGGGATGTTAAAAGTGATAACCAGGGTGGACATTTCATAGCTACAGTAAAACAAGTGTCAAGAGCAAGGTAAATACACTAAACCATGGTAAATTTACATCATCTTATGAATGAGAGGGATCTTAAAAGTGATACTTGGGTTGGATATTTCACAGTACACTAAAAACAAGTGTTAAAGAGTAAGGTAAATACTCTAAAATGGCAGTTTTACATCATTATATGACTGAGGGATCTTAAAAGTGTTAACTGGGGTGTATATCTCACAGAGTTACAGTAGAGCAAAAACAAGTGTTAAGAGTAAGGTAAATAGATTAACATATGATAATTTTACATAATCTTATGACTGAGATGCTTTGTTTATGATAGATGTCAACCGCTTGGACAAGTATGAGCTTTGGAACCATACATAGGGATGTAAATGGGGATTTAGGGAATATCTTTTGGAGTTGTGGTTAAATAAAATATAGTTGGACCTTAAATTTATTGCCAAAATGTATATCTGTGGAGCACATTGGCGCTTATGAGCAATTTAGAGGATTTGGGAATTTTATTTCAATGTATTTTAGCTTTGGAGTTTCATGGATTGCATGAGCATTGGAGCTAATGAATCACTGCTCATCATGAGGAGTGCTCTTTTGGTTTGCTTCATGTTTTTTTTTAATTCATTTTTTTACTGTAACATACCACATGACAGTTAAAGTTGTGTATACGACATACACGGCACACTGGTAGTAGTTATAAACTAGGAAACATCACTTCATGATCTCTTTGTGATTCTTGTTTTTATAGGTTTTTTATTTATTTAGTTTTTGCAGTTTTCGGTTAGCTGTCTCTTTGGAACTGAAAAATGAGTAGCCGTTTCTCACGCATGATTTATGTTGGGAATCTCCCTCTGGATATAAAAGAATGGGAAGTTGAAGATCTTTTTTACAAGGTGCCTGTCATTTGTCTCCTTGTATTAAAATTAAAAATTCATACGATTGTTTTCAATTTCTAGTCAAGTAGTTAAACCACCAAAATGTAAATTACTTTTTCAAAAACATTCCAAGGATGCACAGGGTTTAGCCGTTTATTTTCATCGTCTTGGCACTTCAATAAAAAAACATTTATCAGATATCATTTACAATGCTAACATATAGGATTATAGGATCTGTTATATACTTGTATTGCATAATACAAATTATATACCTGTCACGCATTTGCTGTTTGCTTGCGCATCCGAAGATATTATGGCAGCACTCACTCAAGATTTTTAAATAATCTCATTTTTACAAGTCTTACAGTCCTTGCTGGATTAAAACTACATTTGGCCATTGTCATTCCTGTTTATAGCACAGGAGTTTTGCATATTACGAATCTGAAATTTTAGTATGACATGTTAGTTTTTTTAAGCTGGAAGATATATTCAGCATACTTAAGTTGGTTTTTGCTTCGTGCAGTATGGGCGCATATTGGACATAGAATTGAAGATTCCACATCGTCCTCCTTGTTATTGTTTTGTGGAGGTAACTTATTGTAGTCCAACTTGATTCTCTGATTGTATGACATATATGTCTGGAGGAATGAAATTCGACAATAATTAACTGCTTGATTTTGTTTAAATTTGTAGTTTGCGAACGCTCTAGATGCTGAAGATGCTATCAGGGGCCGGGATGGCTATAACTTTGATGGTTGCCGCCTGAGGGTAAGTTATTTGTTTTTTATCGCTACAACTTATGCTATGTTTTTATTTTATTAAAAAGTAAAAACCTTTGATATGCTTTGTTATGCAGGTTGAGCTTGCTCATGGCAGTCGTGGACAGTCATCCTCAGGTGACGGCCGTGGCAGCTATGGCGGTGGTGAACGTGGCCGTGGTGGTGGTGGTGGACGTTTTGGCATTTCACAACGTTCTGAGTATCGAGGTGCTTCTTGAGATATACATATATAGATTAATTATAAACTATAACTTAATGATTGCATTTTCTCAATTGTATTTTTTGACAAGTTCCCTTTTCTTGTTATCTTATGTTTTTTATGTGCAGTTATTGTTCGAGGGCTACCATCATCTGCTTCTTGGCAGGATCTTAAGGTATTGTTGATGTTTAATGCTTTTAGCTTTTTTATATTTTTGTTTCTCTGATAACTGAAATGAAAACGTAACATTTTCTCCCAGGACCACATGCGTAAGGCTGGAGATGTATGTTTTGCTGAAGTTTCCCGTGATAGCAAGGGTACGTGTTATAACATTATTATAAATTTACTCTTATCAATTGCATGGATTTCTTTTCTAACAAAAGTCCATATTCAGGGACATTTGGTCTTGTTGACTATACCAACTATGATGACATGAAATATGCTGTAAGTTGGTTAAATATTATTTCAGAATAGCTATAGCGTGTTTAACATATTTATTTACTCCATTAAACATATGTTGTGCAATTTGTATCTTAGATAAGAAAGCTTGATGACACCGAGTTCAGAAATCCATGGACAAGAACGTACATTGAGGTAGTTTTTCTTTTTCCTAATATTAGCATGGCGTAAATTTAATAGGTCAATCACGATCACGGTTTATTTTTGTTACAGTAACATTTTAAGAATCTTTGAACACAATTTTAAAAGGTTGTATGCATTAACATAATGTTTATTGTGCAGGTAAGGGAGTATGATAGGAGTCCTTCTAGAAGCAGAAGCAGGAGCCGTAGCAGAAGCAGGAGTCGCAGCAGGAGGTATTAAAAATTATTATTATTTGGTTGTTTTATAACTCGATTAATTTTTTAATTGGCCTTTTTTTTGCAGCAAATCATTGGAGCGCTCCGTGTCAAAATCACCACCAAAGTCCAGATCAGCATCTCCTGTGAAGTCACCAAGGTAATTTTAATATAGCTTGCACACACGTATGCACATATATAACACAGGGAGATTCAAAAATTCAAATAGTATATGCCCGTGACCAACTCGTCATTTTCTACAACGTTGGTGCAGGGACAGGTCAAGGTCAAAGTCAAAGTCAGAATCGCCTCGTAAGGTATGGCATGCTTATTTTCACGCATGCTATGAATAAAGTCGTGTCACGTCTATGATATATTTTTATCGTATCTTATTTTAATTTATTTTCAGGTGGCAAGTCCTTGAATCAATGATAGCTCCATTTGCGTTTTGCAGCCTATTTATTACGGATTAATATGTTGTAGGAACTTATTTTCTGAACCGTATGTAATGTATCTGTTGGTCTTGTTTCTTTGTGCTACTTATCACATTTTCTAGTTGTGTTTCAATCAGACTTAACAACAAACTTTTGTTTGTTTATGTTGAAGAGGTTTGTATCACATTTAACTATTTGTCTAGAAAAATCGAGCACGACAAAGAAACCTATAAATGTTTATGTTCGAAGGTATGCTTACATCGTTGCATCCTTAAATGTTTAGGCGTTTTTACTATTGTTCATGTATTCATGTTTGTACGTTAAAAGTATTTTTTGTATTTATTATATATAGTATAGTAGCTATACCTAAGTTGAATACACACATTTTTATTCACAATATTGTTTACTATATTTTTATTCATATATGTTGTTTCTATATTAGTTTAAATTGACTGCTATGAACAAGGGTGCAAACAGGCCGCCTATCTACAAGCTACTCGAGCTCGGATATTTAAAAAACTCTAAATGACCCGAGTTTTTTTGAGCTCGAGTGGAGCCTTGGAAGAATTCCTTTTACTTATCATGCATGTGCTCGTCTCGTGTATCGGAAACAAATTTAATCTTGTCTAGCCTGATGCAATTTTATCTTTTATATTTTGTGGACTTCAATGTATTTGTTTCCACTACACATCTGAGCTTGAGCCGGGTTTAGGCTCATTTAAAGTTTTTTTCAAAATATATAAATATATCTAAAATTGTATATTAAGTAGTTAATAAATAATAAAGAGCCGAGCCCAAACTTAAAAAAGCCATATTACAAGCAAACTCGAGCTTCTGAAAGAAGAGCTCAAAATGACCTAATTTGCGCTTGAGCACACGTAAGTCAAAACGAGCTGAACTCAAGCTTAGTCGAGCTCAGACTCATCCCGTTTACACTCAAATGTGCAATCTACAACTTAACCGTGTAACTAAATCAGCTAACAGTATAAAGAGGTGCAAAACAAACCCGGAACCAGACCCCCCTCCCCCAAAATAAAAACAAAACAAAACAAAACAGGAATCGCTTTTTTATATCCGATTTTTTACTACCCGAACCCGTACTCGACCCTATATGCAGGGTACAGATAAGTTATGCATTTCAGTACCGAAACTCGTAAACCGGAACCGGTTCCATACCTGAGACAAGGTATTTCAAATACCCGATTTATGCCCGAAAAATACCACAAATCTACCCCAAAAAAGTGCAGCCTCTTAGAAAACTCAATCTATACCCGAAAAATACTTAAAATACGGGCTTTTTCAATACCTGTAAATAAGGTATTCAAATTCCCGCTTCTATACGTGACTCAACCCGGTGCATAGGGTGTTATTTTTAGAGACAAGACCCAAAACCAAAACCGAACCCGACCCCGTTTCAGACTGAAATCGAGTAGATGGATAAGATATGTGCACATTATTAGTGAAATTAGGCCCAAAATGTTATTTGGAGCTAAAAAACAAGCCCAATATTATCGGAACCCTAAATATAAACCACCTATATAAGACACACACACACTCCATTTCACCTCGTTTATTCATCCACGCCGCACAATACAATATCACCACCAGATCTCCCCGTACAAATGGCGGTTAGCGAGCTAGCTTGCACCTACGCTTCCTTAATCCTCCACGACGATGGCATTGCAATCACCGTAATCATCATCATCATCATTATTATTATTATTATTAATTTGTAATGATTTGTTTTTGAAATCAGGCTGAGAAGATTGCTACACTAGTAAGTGCAGCAAACGTGACAATTGAATCGTACTGGCCTAGCTTATTCGCAAAGCTATGTGAGAAGAAGAATTTGGATGATTTGGTAATGAATGTTGGAGCTGGTGGAGGTGGTGCTGCGGTGGCTGTTGCTGCTAGTGGAGGTGGCGGCGGTGGTGAGTCGGCTGCTGCCGCTCCTGCTGCTGAAGAGAAAAAGGTAATTAGTTTGTTAAATATTTTTTTCAACGGTTCGGTTTTGAGTAGATCTATGCTAGTAAATATTAGGTTGTTGGTTTAGATAAACTTAGATGGATTTTAGTTTATGCTAGTAGGTTATAAATAAAATTTATTTTAAATTAAGCACTTTAAGATTGCAAATAGGGAGTTTGATTTAGGGTTTGGTATGTAAAGTGGATGTGGCGGTCGGTGTTGCAAAAATCCTGACTGGCGTTGATTTATTCTCGACTAATTGCTAGTCTCCACTTAATGAACTAGTGAGATTCTATCCAATTTCTGGTCAAAATGTGTGGTGTGTGTATAAAGTTGAAAAATACGTATAATAATGTGTGTGTGTTTATATATGAAATGAAGCTTAATACATTAAGGTCCTATCTGGTTAGTCTTGATTAAACCAGATTAACCGCTAGTCCCTTCTCTACCGCCAGCGGCCAGACTAGCGACAAGCAATTTTTACAACACCGGTGGCAGTAAGAACTAGGGGAGTAAATGAACCAATCTTGTGCTTGTTAAGGCTTGAGCTTGACTCATTTTGACTAACTAGAGCTTGGTCCTCTTTTTATAAAACTTGAGGTTAGCTTGTGAATAAAACTGAAAAGTACGTATAAAAATGTATGTGTGTATATGAAACCTAAAATTATACGTTAAAGTCCTATCTGATTTAGATTAAACCGGATTAATCGCTAGCCCCTGCACTACTGCTTGATTAGCGACTAGCAATTTTTGCAACACTGTTTGCCGTATGAACTAGGAGAATAAATGAGCTAATTTCGTGCTTTATAAGGCTTGAGCTTGACTCATTTTGACTTACCGGAGCTTGGTCTTCTTGTTATAAAACCTGAGGTTAGCTTGTGAGTCAGTTTTATCAAAACTTAGGCTAGGTTTTGGCACCGCTTGTTTATTGTTTTTAAAAAGCTTGGCTTGTTTAAACTTTTTTAAAAAAGCTTATGGGTATTTTTGTCAATTTCATAATGTACGATTTTATTTGCTTTTATATATACTTTTGAGAAAAATTTTAATACATTTAAGTTGAGTTCGATCTCGAGCTCATGTACCACCTTAAAACTGGACCCGAGATCCTCTGTGCAATATAAAACTTAAAATAAAACTGTTAAAACACTTGATTGGATTAAGTGAGCTTCCTATGCTAGGCTTGAGCCCGGCTTGATAACTAAGCGAGCTTTATTTGAGGCGTGTGCTTGGCACATGTTTTATAAGGGTTGGCTTGTTTCGAGCTTTTTATGAATTAGGGCTGAGTAGTTAGTGTGTTTCTATGCTCGTTTGCACACCTAGTATGAACAAGGTACTGCCACACGTGTCTGGTTGTTTTTGCAGTTTATTGAACAATGGCCAAAGTAGAAACACATAAGAGAATACTACAGCAACAGACTTACAATATAAATGTTAAGCATGATTAATTATTAAAATTTTTTTGGTTTGGTAATTTTTGCAGGAGGAAGCAAAGGAAGAGAGTGATGACGATATGGGATTCAGCTTGTTCGATTAGTTATTTTTTGTTTCAGTTTGTAATGTTTGTTTTACTAAATTTTGAGTACTTATTTGATAATTATATTTTGTTGTTGAATTAATCAAACAAGTTACTTGTGGGACAAATTGAAACCAGTGGTTTTTATCTGTTGTGTGCAATGTGCATGGTTTGGTTTTAGTTACAACTGAACTGAAACCATGGATTAATATATATTTGAGTGTTTGCCCCCTGTGGTTTGTCAAACTAGCACGTTTGCCCCCAGTGGTTCCGAAATAGCACCATTGCCCCCTGAGGTTGTTTTTTTAGTACCCGGGTGCCCCCAAACATGAACGTCCGTTAGTTTTCACCGTTTGGTGTCAGAAAGTTAAGGTATTTTCGTCTTTTAACATTGAAATGATGGAACGTCACAGTCAGTTTCACTTATACACATATTTCCCTCCGATTCTTCAACCCCCACATTCTTCGATTTCTTCACAACTCGCACCGGTGATTTAGGGTTTTGATCGGACGAGAATCTTCTTAACTCATACCAGTGAATCTTTGTTTGAACGATGGCTTGGAAATTAAGGAAGAAATACTCTAACCTTAACCCCCATATAAGATATGGTAAGGTTTAGCACCTTCTTCAATTGCGATTCTTGAAAGGCTGGAATCATTAATTTCAGTTTAAATTTTGCTGTTTATATGTTTGTATGTGTTTGTTTTTGTTTTTTTGTAACAGTTGGACAACCTAATTTGTTCTCTGTACGAATAAACTATGGTGGTGCATTTAGGAACTTTCCGGGTAGAAGATATGCTAATGGTAAGGTTGCATTTATAGATGATGTGGACATAGATGCGTTTTCTGTGATTGAAGTCCATTGGATGTTGCGTGAGCTAGAATTTTTTAAAGATGATGTTCCGCTATATTATCATTTTCAAATACCAGGTAAAGATTTGGATACTGGTTTAGTAGCTTTAGGCAGTGATGTTGATGTGCTTAACTTGTCCAAATATGTGGCTGAAAATAAGATTATTAACTTGTTCATTGAAGAATATAAATCTGATGTGGATACTTATTTGAAATCACCACAATCAACCCTGGCCGTGTGCAAGTGTGGAAAAGTATCCGTTGTCCGAACATCGTGGACCGATAACAACCCTGGCCGTCGGTTCTACTCTTGTCCAGATCCGGTAAGCATTTAGTTTTCACAAACCTCTACAAGTCCGGTTTCAAACGTTGTTTCTCTTTACAGGAGTTTACATGCCCTGGATTTCTAGGTTGGGCTGACCCGCCTATGTGCCCACGGGCTGTTCGCATTATCCCTGGACTGCTTAGAGCAAGAAACAGAGCTGACCAAGAGAGGGAGGAACTACAAGCTCAACTAAGATGGAGGAATGCTCTTATACTACTACATACTTGTTCAAATGATGAAATATACTACTACATACTTGTTCAAATGATGAAATATCAAAACATGACATAGTGTTAACAACAAAATGCATAAGCAACATGTTTAATATCCACCCTTAATTCATACCAAAATGGTGGCAAACATAAGCCGCAATAGTTTTAGGTAGTTTTAGACAACAAGACATCTACTAATGTTTAATACAACCAAGTAGCATAACAAAACAAGTTTAAGTAATATAATCAAAGCAGTTTCAACTAGCAGGAGCAGCTCCATCATCACCTAGCAAAGCACCTAAAACAGAGTCATCACAATCCATATCAGTAGCAGTTTGACCAACACTTTCACCACCATCCCCAGCTACATTCTTATGTTTTCCGCAACCTCTTGAATTGTGCCCTTTATCACCACACATCTTACAAGTTACAGTGCCACCCTTCCTTGTCAATTTTCCAGCAACTTCCATATTATCTTCAAGCTCCACCTGGTCCTTTCTTCTATTCTTCCTAGGCCTGCCTATTTGTGCTCTATGAAATGGTGCAATCAATGTTGTTGGAACCTGACATTTTGGCCATAACTTAGGACCATTCAGTGGCCCAATCTTGTACTTGTAAACTTCTTTCCAAGTATCCATAAAATAACATGGATTGACCCATGTCTCTAGTGGACCAACTTCTTGTTTGTGAACAACCATATCCCAGTTGACAGCAACAACATGCTTACATGGAATTCCAGACAATTCCCATCTCCTGCAAGCGCAAACCATTTTCTCCACATCAACTGCATATTGACCTCTAGTCCCAGTTACCTGCCACCTTTTATCACCACACCACTTTACAATGCAACTTGGTGCATTTTTCTTATTTCTCTCTAAAATGATTGTAGCCTTTGGTGTTAGTGGACCATTCCATTTATCTTGTGCCTTCATCACATTGATGATCCTTTTCATCAAGTATTCTCTTATAAATTCCAAGCATGATATTATAGGCTTCTCTCTCCCATCAACAGTTTTTGAATTCAAGACCTCACACATGTTGTTGAGTAGAACATCACTTTGTGCTCTTCCTGTTCAATTATAACCAAAACAAAAAAGTTACCTCATTGAAACCTCATATTGATTAAGAAACATTTGAACAACAATGTACCTGTGAAATGAGACCTACTCCAATGTTGTGGTGGAATACCAGCCAACCACTTATAAGCTTCAATATTAAATTTCTTCAACTCTTCCATTTGTTCAATAAAGTCAGGAACTATTTGACAATTGCATAAATTAAGACAGATCTAACCTTGAAAGTACAATAAAAGTATTAACTGCATAAATTGATTAAGTTACCTGTTGTTGCAGTTGCACATGCCCACAAGCAATCCTTGAATGCTTTGCCTCTCCACTTTAACTTCATATTCTGGTGTATATGCCTAAGGCAAAATCTGTGTTCAGCAGCTGGGAATACTTGTGCAAGAGCTGGAATCAAGCCCTATTTAGAAGGAACATAAAAGATGTTAATTAACAATTTATGAGACATAAGGTTAAAAATAAGACAGATCTAACCTTCTGTCTATCTGAGATGAAAGTGAAATTGCTGTTACTTTGTAAATCCAGATCATCTTGAAGGCATTCTAGAAACCAGGTCCATGAACTTTTGTTTTCTGCCTCTGCAATTGCATATGCCAATGGATAGATTCCATTGTTAGGATCTAACCCAACAGCAACTAACACTTGACCTTGGTAAGATCCCTTCAAAAAAGCCCCATCTAACCCTAGTAATTCCCTCCCACATGCCTTAAAACCTTGCTTTAGAGGACCCAAGCAGATGTAAATTCTTTTGAATACTCTAGTTTGAGAAGATGGGTTAGGCTCTGACTCAACATCAATCTTCACTGTGGTGCCTGGATTTGCATTCATGAGCTCCATGGCATAGTCCCTCAATTTTGAATATTGTTCTTTGTAATCACCCCGGATCTCCTTTGAAGCTTTTACCTTTGCCTTAAATGCTTTAGGTCTGGAAACATTAAGTTCATACTTCCTTGATACCTCCTCCTGGATGGTTTTGGCAGAAATATGTGGGTTGGATCCCACAAGGTTAAGCACCGATTTATCTTTAGCCATGAACTTGGCAGTCAAATAAAGACTATCTCTTGATTGTACACAAGTGTGCTCAGGCTTGTAGGTCTTCACCATCCAAGTTTCAACCAAATCTTTCTCCTTAGATATGTATAACACATAAGGACAAGCTGCCTGTAAAAGTCTTTCTTTTCTTTTTCTACAGGCTATTGAATTGGCAGTAGGAGGATCTGCTGGTATTTGGTTGGGCCTGATAATAGGGTTTTTTTTTCTTGGGCTAGCCCTTTTAGCAGATATTTGTAAAGGCCCATCACCTTTATTGAATTGAGGAACACTTCCTTCACAAATGACTCTAATCCTATTTACCTCATCTTTCTTATAGGATAACTTTCTTTTAGTTTGAATTGCTTGCATTTCAACAAGCTTCTTAGCCTCTTTTTTAGTTCCAAATGTTTGACCAACAAAAAATCTTGCAGCTTGCATATGATTCTTGCCCTGCAACAAGTTAATCCCACAATTAATAACTAGTAAAAAAACAAAAGAGTACAATGAATATAACACTAACCTTTTCTTTACGTCTGATTTCCCTCAACATCTTGTTTCTCTTAGATGACAGGTCGGTAGTTGAATCATCACTCATGCTATCAAATGACTCGTCATCATCTACATAGTCATGGAAGTCCCTCATATCAACTTCCATGTCATCCGCATATTCATTTTCAATGTCCACCTTGAAATCACTATCTTGTGAATCATCATCTTCACTAGAATCCTCGATGCCACAATCAGTCTCACCATTGTCAACCTCATTCCCATTATCACCCGTACATTCGTTATCACCCCCTGGGTAGACCGTAGAAAAATCAAAATCATCAAAGTTATAACCATCTACAACCGGCTCACCCCCTTTTGCATTATCACCATCCTTTGCATTCTCACCCCCTTTTGCATTATCACCATACTCAATCATCAATAATTTTCTTCTAGGAACCATTTTTTTCCTAGGAACAGCAATGGCATTAGCATGAGCATCTCCATCATCTATTTCCTCAATAACAACCTTAGATGTTGATTGTGGTGATTTCAAATAAGTATCCACATCAAATTTATATTCTTCAATGAACAAGTTAATAATCTTATTTTCAGCCACATATTTGGACAAGTTAAGCACATCAACATCACTGCCTAAAGCTACTAAACCAGTATCCAAATCTTTACCTGGTATTTGAAAATGATAATATAGCGGAACATCATCTTTAAAAAATTCTAGCTCACGCAACATCCAATGGACTTCAATCACAGAAAACGCATCTATGTCCACATCATCTATAAATGCAACCTTACCATTAGCATATCTTCTACCCGGAAAGTTCCTAAATGCACCACCATAGTTTATTCGTACAGAGAACAAATTAGGTTGTCCAACTGTTACAAAAAAACAAAAACAAACACATACAAACATATAAACAGCAAAATTTAAACTGAAATTAATGATTCCAGCCTTTCAAGAATCGCAATTGAAGAAGGTGCTAAACCTTACCATATCTTATATGGGGGTTAAGGTTAGAGTATTTCTTCCTTAATTTCCAAGCCATCGTTCAAACAAAGATTCACTGGTATGAGTTAAGAAGATTCTCGTCCGATCAAAACCCTAAATCACCGGTGCGAGTTGTGAAGAAATCGAAGAATGTGGGGGTTGAAGAATCGGAGGGAAATATGTGTATAAGTGAAACTGACTGTGACGTTCCATCATTTCAATGTTAAAAGACGAAAATACCTTAACTTTCTGACACCAAACGGTGAAAACTAACGGACGTTCATGTTTGGGGGCACCCGGGTACTAAAAAAACAACCTCAGGGGGCAATGGTGCTATTTCGGAACCACTGGGGGCAAACGTGCTAGTTTGACAAACCACAGGGGGCAAACGGGCAATTAACTCTATATATTTTATTAATCGATTTGGTTTATTTGGTTAGTTTGTTTTTTGTTTGGTTAATAACTAAAACTAAATTTAGTGTAAAAAATTTGCTTAGAATTACATAAAATAAAAGTTTCAAGTGGAGTTTAAAGACATGAAGTTCAAGAAGTAAAGTTATAAAAGCTTAATATAATGACAATATGAATATTTTTTTCCGGTTATATTTGGTTACACTATAAATACAAAATAAAACTAGCAATTGCTTTTTGGTTGATTTGGTTTTCGGTTAATTTGATTTCTCTTTTGTGAATCCGTTTCTGATTACTGCAACTTGCATGTGTTAAACTATATGCAAGATTGCTAGTGTTGTAAGGTTGTAGGCTATGTTCATCAGTCAGTTACCGAATTTTTGTTAATTACAATTCAGTTTTGTCGGTTAATGGTTCAGTTCTAGCATACCGCTACTTGCATATCTTAAAATGCTTATAGACAGTGTTGCAAAAATTCCGATTAGATGTCGATTAATCCCGTCCCCACTTCATTGATTTGAGTTAATTGGCCAATCAATGTCAAATCCGGTCAAAATCAGTAGTTTCCGGCGAGATTCCGGATAAAATTAATGGTGTCTGGTGAGATTCCGGCATAAATAAGTGGTTTTCAGCGATTATCCAACAAAAATCAACGGTTTTCAGCGAGATTCTTGCCAATTTTTGGCCAAAATGTGTTTGTGTATGTATAAAATTGAAAATTCCATATAAACATGTGTGTGTGTTGTATAATACTTTAAATTATACATTAAAGTATAAACTTGTGTGTGTGTGTCTTGTATAATACTTTAAATTATACATTAAAGTTCAATCCAATTAATCTCGATTAATCCTCATTAATCGCTAGTCTTCACCTCACCGCCCGACTAGCGATTTTTACAACACTGATAATAGATCATATACAAAACAAATCAGTTATTGAGTTTTGGTTGATTTGGTTTTCGGATAATTTCAGTTCAGTTTTGTCGGTTAATGGTCCGGTTTTAGCTTGCCGCCACTCATATATGCATGCTAGACGATGCTTGTAGATCATATACATTTAAGAGTGCTTAATAATAGTTTTTGAAACCATAATTTATCAACTTATTTGTTTATTAACAGATGAAAGATGTATATATCATAATTTCAGTTTCTATATTCAAGTTCCATACATTTTAAAAAAGATCAAAAGAACACATTTAAGAAATTAACACATCATAACTGCAATGCCGGAAATGCCCGCCGTCCTATATTCCCAAATCGTTTTGCAACTCCGAATATCACTGCTTTCGTCAGTTGCCCACGGTCAAGACTGCAAGCGAAAGCAACCGCTGCACCGACAACCAAAAGCTTCTGCAAGTTGTTTATATCTATCCCTCCTTGTTTCTCTTCTTTGACCATCACTTGAGTCTGAGCCACCACTTCATTATCTTCAATCGAGTCTAACCGAGACAAACAGTCTTGATCGATTTTGGTACTCATTCGAGCCATGGTTACATGCCGTGATATTGTTTTCGCACAAGCTCGTTCCTTTTGGTACCAACGAAAGCCTCGCTCGATGTTTTTGGCTGTTCCCCACATTCCTTGCCTGACTCCAAACTTTGCGAGTTCCCATGGGATGCCCATGTCTTCATAATGGAAGAATGTTACTTCGCATGCCGGTTCGTTGCTTCCTTTCTTTGAGTCAACTGTCATCGGTTTTAAAGTTAACAAATTTACAAATTTTGTATTTTATCGGTTTTATGTATGAACAATATAATACCTGGTCTAATGAACCAACTCGAGTAATAAAGGTCAACACGTCGTGGCTTCTGCTTTCTTGGGACCGAAGAGCGTGGGACTCCCTGCATTAAGAACAATGAGGTTAAAGAAAGCTTGTATTTTCAAGCCGTATGTAATGATATCGAATGTTAAAACTTAAAAGCTCTCGTCAAATGAAGCTCAAGCTTATACTAGAAACTTTTTCAATAAACAAGCCCGAATTCAAGCTTCGGTATTTAGATTTTTGAAACCGTTCGGTTTTGGTTTTGTCGATTTTTCAGTTTTCGTATTGGTTTCGGTTTCGGTTATGTCATTAGATCTTAAAAAATTTAGGCCGAAAACATAAGTTAGTCCGAAAATAATAGTTTAGTTATAAATAATTTTGTTAGTTATTAACTAAGTGACTATTATATATTTGGCCACAAATATTTGAGTTATATATATCTATTAGATCCTTATAAAACATAAAAAATACTTAAAATAAAAAACTAAAAATCTAGAAATTCGGTTCATTTCGGTTTTTATTACATGCAAAACCAAAACCGAACCATAAGTTCGGTTTTTACAAAACATAAACCAAACCGTCGGTTTTTGTTTTGGTTCAGTTTGGATTTTTCAATTTTGTTGGTTTATGATCGATTTTTTCGGTTTCTTGCACAAGCCTAATACATAATACATAAGAATAGTTATAAATAAAGAATATTATGCGCTCTATCTCAAGCTTAGGCTTGAGCTCATTTAAAATAAACGAGATGAGGTTCGAGTTTAGTCGATCATGGATCATACCTTTGTCACACAATAATAAGATCCATCGACTTCCCAAATCCGTCTGCCAATTATGTATTCTCTATCACTGCAAAAGAACGGAAACTGGACCGACAAGTAAAAGATCAGTAACAACACAAATGTTAATAAGAAAGATCAACCAAACTCGACTCACTAACTCACCCTGCGTATCCAATGCACAACACTAGCTCCTATGTCGGGAAACTCTTCGAGTATGGTTGCGTGTAACAACATATCATCCCATTTCAATCTTAAGTCATCATCCCAAAAGAAATCCCTTAATAACTCAGGTGTAGCATCTTCATAAACAGTCTTGCTACAATACTGTGGAGGACCCGTCTACCATAACAAAAAACAAACGTATTAATCAAATGGCACGCGACATGTGACATACTGACATGTGAGGTGATGTGGCATCAATAAAAGTACCGGGAGATCTCTTTGCCATGCTTGGTATGTCATTGTAGCGGTTGAACGGTCCATCATATGCTTCCATGGCGGACCGTTGTCTTTCCTTTCGACAAGTTGCCATAAATGTTTCAAATCTTCGTCTTTAGGAAGATGATCATCCTCTTTTCTGGTAACCGACGAACTATACACGTGATATCAGTAATATTAATATTGATGATAAAATAGACATAATTTGGTGAGCTAAACGTTCACTGAGCTGTTCAACGAGAAACTAAGCAGTTAATGCGGAAAAATATCGGATATCGGTCAAGGACCGATATCTAAGATATCGGTTATCGCAGTGAGATATCGGCGGGATATCGGTAATTTTAATATCATGAAAAATTCATATAAATAGCAATTTAACACTAATACTAGAGTATAGTCTCCTACCATTAACAAATTAACCTTTTGCAAATTGCAAAACAGTAACAATCGTAACAAGTAAGAACTGAGTAAGACTTAAAACACTAGCATTGAACGCTAAAGTTGATAATTAAGACTTAAAACACCAACATCGGTCAAATATTAGTCCAATATCGGTCGAATATCGCTGATATTATCGGTACTGATATTTCAGAACCGATATTCTGATTTATATATCGCTAAGGGACCGATAACCGATATATCACTGATATATCGGTGATATATCGGCGATATCGACTGCATAGACGAGAAATTCGTTTATGTTCGATTGTTTGCTCATTTAATAAATGAACAAACATACAAACAATTTTTTGTGCATTCAGTTAAAAAAAATAAACACGAACACGTCCCATTTGTTCATTTACGTTTATAGTAAGTCCATTCATCTTTGTTCATTCGTTTGCATTCATTTAAATATTTGTTCAAATTTATTTATTGCCAATATTAATTTTAAATTAATTTTAACAAATATTAAAAACCCTTTATCAGATATCTTTTTGTTTACTTTTGAAATCTTTATTTTAGACTTTAATTTGGGAAAACCACTACCTTCAAAAAACAAAAAAAAAGAATCTTTATTTATGTCCGCCTTATGTTCGTTTATGTTCGTGAACTGTTCGATTAGAATATTAACGTGAAACATGAACAAGAAAACCCGCTCGTTTAAGTATTCAAGTATGTTAAACCAAGTAACCAACTCCCAAACACTAACACAAATAAAATAACATACATTTATCCCCAAACACCCCCCCAAAAATTGATCATAATTCATAACCATAAACTGCCAAACAACCACTAATCTTGAACACAATCTTTATAACTAAAATCACAAATTCACAATACCTACCTGCAACTAGGATGATCAATCGATTGCGATTTGAAACCCTCGTTGGCCCGAACCGAATGATTCTGGTTCGGGTTCGGGTTTGACTCAACAATTAGATTCTTGACTACCAACCCATCAAATGTGCTAATACTACTAAACCCAGCCCACCTTGGTCTCCACACCCACCCAACCATAACCCCAACCAAGAAACCAGTTGCAACACAACCCAGATACACCAACATCTCTACACCACTTATTGGTCTCCTTAATATCTCAGAAAACCTTAAAATCTCAGACAAAGACACAACAAGATTCATGCTTTGAAACAAGATTCATAAAACCTTAAAATCCCAGAAAAACCTTAAAAATTCAGAAAACCTTAAAATCCCAGAAAACCCTCAAAACAAAGACTCAACAAGATTCAGAAAAACTTAAAAATTCAGAAAAAAAAAAACCTTAAAATTTCAGAAAAACCTTAAATCTTTTAGAAACCCTTAAAATCTCAAAACTAAGACTCAAAAAGATTCAGAAAACCTTAAAAATTCAGAAAAGAAAAACCTAGAAATTTCAGAAAAACCTTAAAAATTCAGAAACCCTTAGAATCTCAAATAAAGTTATAAAGACTCAACAAGATTGAAGCTTTATAACAACTATGAACGTATCTTAGGGAATTATGAAATTGGTATGCAAAAAAGATTAATATTTGCGTTGAAAAAGTGAAAAAATTAAAGAAAAATGGTGTGATATTATTATGTAGATAGTAGACAGGAGAGTTGTATTGTATGGTGTTACAGGCAGCTAGCTTACAATGTAAAATGTAAGGAGGATAAGGATGAATGAAATGAGTGGGATTATTATTGGATTAAAAACCGGCAATGGTGAATAAGGCTGGAAAGATGATCACGGCCGTTGGTTTGAAATCAACGGTGGAAGAGACGATGAATCCAAGGTGGGTTTTGGTCAATTACATGTATAAATGTTAGGCCTCTGTGTAACCTCCTCTCACATGGTTTTTATTTTATTATTATTATTATTATTATTAGGGTCTTTGATATTTTTTTAATTTAAAATTGTGTTAGTTGCGTGTTTTGATTAGGGGTGTGTAAGGTCGGTTTGGTTTCGTAATGGGTTTTAACAATAACGATAATCATAACCACATCTAATAGCTTTGTTAATCATTGGTTATGGGTCGGTTTCGGTTAAGCTTCGGTTAACTTAGTACAATGTATTTTTTTCGTTGTTCCAGTTAAAAATGGTTTGGTTATGATATTTCAAATTCCAATATGAAGTTCCGAAGCTGAAATGTGTTGGTTCCAATCTTAATGGTAGCGTTCCAGGATATGTTTAAACCAATTGCAACATAGATTGAAATGCTTGAAGCTAGAAACGAAGGTATAAAAGACGAAAATATATGTAAAAGAATTTGATTTTGAAAAGGCACAAACATATAAAGTTTGGTTCTGTTCGGTTCAGTTAAAGTTGGTTAATGAAAATAGTCAAATACATTATCATGACCATAACCAATTGACTGTTAATCAGATTCACTTAACCATAACTATCGTTTTTGTTTGGTTAATGGTTCGTTTTTTTAACATGATTCGGTTTTTGTTCAACCCTAATTGGTTCAGTTGTTTATTTTAACTGTTTATTTAAAAATAAAAGGAAAAAAGAAAACAATATTAATAAGCAATTTCAAAGCTCCTAGAAGATCCGATTGGGTGACACGTGGATGCTATGTGTACGGAAGACGACGCATTGCATTGGTCCTTCACTCCTTTGTGAATGTTGTTCACAAATCTGTTTTGTGGTGGAATGAAGTGTGGGGCCACCTTGAAGAATTTTAATACATTTTTTTTTCATAGGAAATTTAAAAAAAAAATGAAAGTTTCTTTTATTTTTATATATATACTTTTTGAAAATTTTATTATGTTCCGTGGTAAATGAGAAATTGAAATAGTTTGGATATGTGAAGAAAAGACAGATGCCGACTTAAATAGTGAAAAGCCAAACAGTGAAGAGGAGTAGTAGAGATAGACCCAAACTAACTCCTAGAGGACATAATTGCATATATGAGTTTTTAAGAGATAAGATTAAGGTTATGTGTTATGAGCTTTTATGGGTTTATGGTTAATATGTCGTAGGGGAGGAGAGGGGTGCTCACTCAAGGTAACACTCCACTAAACTTTCACACCAATCCCATAATGTCACTGTCATTTATCGCATATACTACCTTAAGCTCAAGTAAATCATTGACTATTCCACTAAACTACCCCCCCCCCCCTCTATCCTCTCTCTCACACTCGTTACGCTCTTCTTTCCATCAAGTGCTAGTTCACTAAATTAGGTACCAAAATGCATATTAAAGTAACGGCGACGGTGTTCGACTAAGTGGTATGATAACTGAATTGGGGTACCCGAGGGTGCTACTCTTCTAGTCTCCCCCTCAGTGCCGGCCCTAGTGCTTTAAGAAGTCAAGAAAGGGTTTAAGCCCCCCAAACAATAAAGGTCTCAATTTTTTATTTTTTTAATTTTGATATATTAAATTATTTATATTTAGTAAAGATACTGAATAATAGCTTAGTGTAGGAATGAAAATTGATTTTTGCCTACATGCTACTTGTATTAGAAGTTTAGAACATTAATTTGTTATGTGCTACTGTATTTGAACATCTATTATATGATATAGTATTAGAAGATTAGAACATTAGTTTGATATTTGCTACTACATTGTAACATAAATTTGTGTGTGTAAGAACCTTACAAATCACTGTTTTAGACCTTTAAAAATATATAAAAAGGCATCAAATGTTTTGTATGCTTGAGGTCTCCAAAAACATTAGGCCGCCACTTTTTGTATGCTTGAGGCCTCCAAAAACATTAGGCCGCCACTGCTCCCCCTTAGACGTGTCTAGGACTAGGCGCCTTCAAGCTTTAGTCCGTTTTCTTGTTTACCTCAACCTTAACATTTTGGTATTTAATTTTTTATAGAAGGGCATATGTATTTATTTATTTTCTAAAAACCATTCTTTTTCTAACCAAACTCAGGATTAGAGAGCTCATAAAAGCACAAAATAACATATTCACTTACTCCAGACTTGAAGATTACAGACTCAGTTTTCCTACTTCTTGTATGACAACAAAACACAGTACACATCATTTTAACATATTTGGGCGTGTAAAGATTCAAACTTTAGTTGATCTTGAATCAAGAACACGTAAAGATTCAAACTTTAGTTAATCTTGAATCAAGAACAACCACACATATGCAAGTAATCACCATCTTCTTTAACAAAATATATTCACGAGTCTGTGATCCAGTCTTCGTTCTTCAAACTAATGCTGCTTCAGAATTTCAGCATTCACATCCTCTACTTTTTCAGTTTCCCCGTTCTCTTTCGGAACTATTATCCCATATCCACCTGAATTTCTTTTGTATAAGATATTAATCTCACCTGGAATACAGAAAAACAATATTAATATTTATTATGTTTTTAACACCAAATAATACTAACTACAGGCAGCAGCTAAATGGGCCAATTTGTATTATGATTTTTATCCAACGGGTAAATGGGTTGAAAGTCAACAAAAATGCTAATAATTATGGCCAACATTCTACAGGAACTACCATTCTTTTAGGGATGTAATCTTCATACACCACCCCCATGGTCCTATACGGGCCGTATAGGCCACGCATGAATAACAAATGCAAGGAGGGGACACAGAAACGACTATTTTGCAGCCTATACGAGTTGTATAAGCGAAAAGTGACGTGTGAAGATCCAAGTGGTGTATGAAGATCCCATGCCTTCTTTTATCCAAAATGTTAAAAAAAATAAAAATGCATAACTAATTCCTAAATCATTTCGCCCAAAAAAAAAGTTTGGGTTGATAACGTTACACATAAATTATTTATAAAGTTCAAAAAACTCAAAAAAAGTATAAAGTTATGGTCAACATTCTTTAGAAACTACCATTTTTTAATCCAAAATGTATATAACTCACCCCTAAATCATTTTACAAAAAGAAACTGTTTTGAGTTAATAAACTTCTTGTAAGCATGTATAGCACATAAACTAATTATAAAGTTCCAAAAAAAAGTCAACAAGATGTCTTTGTTACTAAATTAAAGACAAGTCAACAAATTGACCAAAAAAGTCTTTACCAGTTTCTTCATTTCGGAAGCCGTAAAAGTCATGGTCAACATTCTCTAGTTGCTCAATTGCTTCTTCCACAGTCAAAGGGGGCATATCGAAATATTTTGTTCGAACAATCTGATCAGAATTATTTACAACTCAGCTACACATGATAATAATAATAATAATAATATATATCTGGAAGATCATAATTTAAATTAAAAACTATATGCTAACCTTTGGAACAAGATCTTCGGTAAAACCTTCACTTGTAACATCATCTTCTTCTTCTTCTTGAGGAACCGCAACCGAATCTTGATTTATTAATATTTGCGGGTCACGGACTTTCAGCCTATCGAATCCCTTCATGTGTCTACCATGATCCGAATCTTTCTCCTTGATTTTCCTTAGTTTTCTTTGAATCACAGATGATACTAAATCTATACTTGCATACAATGTTTCTGCTTCTTCTTCGGCCCGAATAACTCCATGTTTCTTGGTAAATAATGTAACCTGTGTTTTAAAGTAATTTCATAAAAATTAATATTTTATTTAGGGCTGTAACACAAATGAACACAAACAATGTTTTATTTGATTTGGCTAGCGGGAAATGGTCAGTGTCAATGGTTTGGTCTCGCTACCAAGTTTGTGGCGGTGTTTCTTTAACATTCATAATTTTACATATTACTTAATCACATAATACTATATATATATTTGTTTTATAGTTAATTATTTAGCTTAATCTATATGAAAAACTTAGAAAAGCCATTACAAAATCTTATTAAAAAACATTAATGAACACAATATTGGAACACATTATCGAACATTTATGAACATTGTCCGTTATTTAGTTAATAGAACGATATTACTTGTCCATGTTCGTTCTTTTGTTAAACGAAGGAACATAAACAAGCAGTTTGACGAAAGTCACAGAAAATAATAATAACAGACCTCAGTTCGTCGAACTTTAGGGCCTTTTCCAATTTCTCCACCCCTAATAGAAAGCCGAACATCAACTTCTCTAACAAGATGACTATGCTTTTGAATCGCCTTTCCGACTTTATCTTCCACATGATTCTTCACAGATTCAGTCAACTGTTTCACATAATCATCAAATTAGCTCAAATTTCAAAAAAAAAAAAAAAAAAAAAACTATTTTTACAAAAATTTTCTAAAATCATATTTGCATTTGATACTTTTGCTTCCCTTGCGTCTTAGACATTCGAGCTACTTAGTCGAGTCCAACGGGTCATGAATTGTAATGTCATGAGTAGGGTGAGCAATAACCAAACTGTTAACCAAAACCGAACCGAAAATAACCGAAACTGAAAATCGGTTATCAGTTTTTTTTTGGTACACTTGGTAAACCGAAGCGAAAATAACCGAACCATTCATCCTTTAATATATTTCTAGTTTATATCTCTCTCCATTTCATGTATCCACTTCATACATTTTATGCATTCCCAACTTTGGTTTTGGACTTTTGGTTATTAACCGAACCGAGCTGAAAACCGACAAACTAACCGAATAATTCGAACCGATTAACCTAAAACCGAATGGTTAATAAAATAGATTAACCTATAAGTTTCTTTTCGGATTAACCTAATAACCGAACCGAACCTTGCACACTCCGAGACTTATGACCCCTAATTTAAATGTAATTTCTAAAAAGACTTTAATGTTACTATCCAAAAAGGGCTATAAAATGTATGAAAAATTTAACACACTACTCTTTTACCCAATTTTACATGGTAAATAAATAAATAAAAATAATAAAAAAATACCATTTAAATAAGTAAATGAATAAATAACCAAAACCGGTTAATAAAATAGATTAACCTATACTTTGGTTTTGGTTTAGCCCAATAACCGAACCGAACCGTGCACACCCCTAAACTTATGACCCCTAATCTATAAATGTAATTTTTAAAAAGACTTAATTTTACTATCCAAAATGGGCTATAAAGATCTATGAATGGAAATTTAAAATCACTACTCTTTCACCCAATTTTACATGCTAAATAAATAAATAAATAAAAAATAAAAAAAATCCCATTTAAATAAATAAATCACCTCAAGATTTCTGCCTTGAAGGATCAATTTAACAGATGACAAAGGCCCATCCCATGACATCTTAATCCCAGAAGTCTTCTGCTTCATGATGCAGCTTCTGGGTACATCAAGAACTGAAATCTTGAAAAATGAACTGGATTTGAAGAAACTGGATTTGCTTGAAGACAACAAGACAGGACATGCTTTGGGCAAATGGGTTTTGGTTAATTGTAAGGTTGGAGTTGGTGATGCATAAAAAGATGACATTTTTAGTAGTAATTTGCAGTTTTCTTGAGTTTTTAGGGTTTGTGGGATGAGATATATTATTAAATGGGAAGATGATGAAGGTTTTACACAGTGGACAATGAAGTTTTTGAATTATTATCTGGATGTGGATAATATGCAGAATGTGGTGGCAGATTTTATTGAAAACTGGTCCCATTTTGGGCCATTATAACATTGGTTTGTAGTGTCGTTTGGATGACACTGAATTAATTGGGACAAAAACATGGAAAGATTTTATGAGGTTTTAGGACATTTGTTACATGTTTTTGTTATATGTCTTGGTTAAATGTTAAAGCTTACTTAAAGTGTTATAGTAACTCATGTGTGTAAAGAGAAGAAAATGAAGTAAAGTTTATATCAAAACGTATATAAAAACATACGTTGTGACGGCAACTTGATTCAAGTCAGAAAACATACAGTTTTTGGTGGTTGTAGAACCTGTAGATTATGTTTATGTCTATGACCAGTGGCGTAGCCAGGATTTTAATCCTTCGGGTTCGGAAATTTTCAAGGGGTGAATGACCGATTGTCGATTACTAATGTCTGGTTTAGGTCAAGTCACATAACAAAAATAGCAAAAATCAAATTAAAATGCAAAAAAATTAATGCTATGGGCTTAACAAGTTAGTATTTTTAATTGAAATATGGGTTAAGTTTCGTTGTCAAGCTTTCTAAGGGTTCGGTGTAAAGGTTTCTACGGGTTCGATGTCAAAATTTCTATGGGTGCGATGCTGAAATACACGAATATATAAAGTAAATTTGTACGGGTTTGGTCAAACCCGTTCCCATTTACTTGTCTACGCTCATGTCTATGACACCAAGTTAAACTATGAAATAAGTCAAGAAGTTTATTTCTTCGGGTTAGGTCTGGATGTTGTTTAGTTGTTTGAGAACATGGTCTGTTACACGAAAACCCAAATAAGTTGCTTGTATTATGAGAGAGTGATTGGGCTAAAACTGCAAAGATTTTTAAGAATATGTTAATATGAAGTTGGGCCCAGACAAGAAATGCTGGAAACAAGAAAAGGCAGGCCCAAAGAAACAAAATATCTGGATAAAATAAATCTTATAGATAAATATTCTCAATAGCCCAAAATACTTGGATAAAATAAAGAGAAAACAAAAGCGGAATGGTCAAGATTGGGCTATGTTGGGCCCAGTGGATCCATAAGGTTCATTGGAATTTGCAAGTTTCTTGTTATTTGTTTGAATATTTTGGATGTTAGTATGAATTTGTTTTGTGAAAAAAATAGTCATGAAACGTAAGGCATCAGGTTATGGTCGTGACACACTCTGTTTAGAGTTCGGTTTACTGTTTGTAACTGTTTACTATCGTTATACGATCATTGTCGGGACTCTATACCCCTTTACCCAAAAATATTTCCGTAATGACTTGTGTTTGTTATAAAAAAAAGCTTAATATGCAGCTGTTTTAAATTTTTTTACTCGACGTTACGGTATAAATTTAGTTGGAAACGGAGTTTTATTAAAATACTCTTTGGTATGGTAAGCAGTGAACTTATACATGTGTTGGTACCATATTTTATCGGTACTGCCACAAACCAAACTGATTATAACCAAACAACATATGATATGTATTTGTTTTTAAGATGGGGTGACCGAAGTCACAGACTCAAAAATTTCCGGGTCGACTATTCGATTCATGTCGGTGATTTGGGTCGGGTCAGGTCGAATCAAACAATATAACATCTATATATCTAAGTTTTCTTCATTTATTTAAACGATTATTCTTACAATAAAAAAACAAAATAATTTTAACCAATAAAGATCTATAAATTCATGATAATGCGAGAGGAAGTATGGGTTGGAATAAGCGAATTTGCTATTAATACCGATAACGGTACTGAAACCGGTACAGATTTGGTACCATCAATACTGAATATGTACCAAAGTTTTGAGTTTCAGTACCAGTATTTCCCAAATTTTACCTTCAATACCGGTATCGTACCAAATATCTTGGTATCGATACCGGTACCAAAAATTGTGATTCGGGATCAGGATTTCGGTATCAGTACCGATCTTATCCCTAAGGGTGGATACCTAGAAAAAGAATTGCAAAGACCTAAAATATTTATATAAACAAATTTTTTACTATTCGACTACTACTTTGTTTATAAATACTGCGATGTTTCATAAAAAAAACGATAGGGTATTATATTAAAAAAAAAAAATCAGTGGTGACCGGTGGTATTTTGAAAAAATACATCCGGGTTAATACCTATAAATTTTTTGGGTAAATCGCGAAATTTATCCCACTAACGAAGAAAACGACAGTGACTGAGGCCACCCAGGTCCCAAAAGAGCTACGCCCCTGTATGTCATGCACATAACAAACAATTAAACTAATCTGTTTATATGTGTTTTTTTTCATACTTAAACGTTTATCTACACAAATGTAAGTTATGTGTATAAAACACATACATGGTTTAAACATTCGTACACGTAAAATATTTTTAAAAATAATAAAATTATAAAAATTTGCCCGTTTGACACTCTAAAAGTCGTTGTGAGAGGACTTCAAATCAAGAGATGGTGACCATACGTCCAACAATTGTTTTGGCGTTTCCCTACTACATTGACACATCTCATTATAATCTCAACGTGTTATTTACTTAAAAATCTAACTTGCCGTATTTTTGGGTTTTAAATGGATTTTAATTCTAGATGTTTCAAAATATTATTACATATTATGTATAGTTTCAAGAACGAATTGATATAACTTGTTAAAACGAAAACATACGATGAATTTGAATTAAATAACTCGTCTAACCATAATCATAACTTTGATTAGGTTATATAGACCATGACTTGAGATTGACCCAAACTCATTATTAAATAATAAATAAAGGTAAAATTCTCGAAATAAGCGTTTATGAAAACGTTTTTCAGGTTTTAGGTGTCATTTGCAACAAATTCCCAAAATAGGTATAATAAACTAGTCGTGACGAGTAGTTTATGATTGCACACGAGTAGTTTGTAGAAACAGTTAAAACTTGCCACGTGCCCTTAAACTAACCGTAACGAGCATGTTCACTAATCATTTGCTCGTCACGACTAAATAATTTTTATGCCTCGTAATCAACGCCCACGAGTAATTCATAAGTCATTTAGTCGTGACGACTAGTTTACTTGGTTTGCATTCCTCACACGAGTAATTTATTAGTAGTTAACACGCCGCAATTAGTTTAACCTTACAATCTACTCGTCGCGACTAAAGAACTTATGAATTACTCGTGGGCGTTGATTACGAGTCATAAAACTTATTTAGTCGTGACAAGTACATGGTTAGTAAATGTGATCGTTATGGTTAGTTTAAAGACACGTGTCAAGTTTTAATTGGTTATACAAGCTACTCGTCACGACTAGATTATAATACATATTTTGAGAATTTTTGCAAATGACACCTAAAACCTGAAAAACGTTTTCATAAACGCTTATTTTAGGAATTTTCCCTTAATCTAATTAGCTAGTATAATTTAGATACGACTCATTTAACTTATACATGATTGATATAATTAATTAATCTAATTTCCATAACTCGGAATTTACGTCTAACATACTTTACCAAAAGTGAGTAATGTTTCAAAACTTTTATTACATACTATGTATATTTTTAGACAGAATTACAAATTTTGTCCTTTAAAAAAAGCCAAATTACGGTTCGTGTCCTTTGTTAAGTTTCCTTGCAGGCGGTGTACTTTAAACATTTTTTTCCTACACGTTATGTCATTTACGCTAACTGGGTTAGAAAAACTCAGTTAAGTATGACATGTGCCAGACATGTGATGGGCATAATTGTAATTTTAGTGTATCTTTAAATTAAAAAAAAATATATATATATATAATCCCCTCCTTTCTCTCTTCTTTCTCTCTAAGCCACCACCATCACCATAAACTCCGGCCACCATAAATTCCGGCCACCGCAAACGATCCCTATCACCCGAACCCGACCCATCCTTTTCCAAAACCCGTATCCCTATCACCCGAACCCGACCCATCCTTTTCCAAATACTAACCCTAGCCGCAGCTTCGATCTCCATCATAGATTCAACCTCCACGTCACCATCCTCTGAAGAAGACGAACCGGAATTCGCCAAGAAAAAACCTAATTATGTCGCCAACTACACCGGATCGTATATATGTTTGAAATCTGAAGCCAAAACCTAATTTTGTAATTTCACATCGACGATTTTGTTGAAGATCCAAAGCCTTCTGTTTTTTTTGTTGCAAGATCCAACTACATGAAAATATTTAGAGTGGTTAGTTGTCTTGGTATCCAATTCCAATTGATGGGTGGATAAAGCGACATCGTTTCCACCGCCATAAGTTTTGTGAGTTTTAATTTGTCTATTTTTTTAGTTAATTACGAATTTTAGGTTTTTATATTTAATTGGTTGTTACAGGCTGTATATTAGGTCCGGTTGATGATTCTCCGGCACGGAAACGATAGCGAACGACTACTTCTTAATGTTGTGGACTTAATAGGTTAGCTACTCATTTACTAATTTACTTCAATCATTACCTGATTCATGTATGAAACCAAAATAATTTGTGAATTGTTATTAGAATCAAGAATTTGTTAAGGATACTGTATGATTTTGTTGATGTTAGTAATTTATGTAACCATAAATATTTTTTAAAAGGATGGGTCGGGTTCGGGTGATAGGGATACGGGTTTTGGAAAAGGATGGGTCGGGTTCGGGTGATAGGGATCGTTTGCGGTGGCCGGAGTTTATGGTGATGGTGGTGGCTTAGAGAGAAAGAAGAGAGAAAGGAGGGGATTATATATATATATATATATATTTTAATTTAAAGATACACTAAAATTACAATTATGCCCATCACATGTCTGGCACATGTCATACTTAACTGAGTTTTTCTAACCCAGTTAGCGTAAAGGACATAACGTGTAGGAAAAAAATGTTTAAAGTACACCGCCTGCAAGGAAACTTAACAAAGGACAGGAACCGTAATTTGGCTTTTTTTAAAGGACAAAATTTGTAATTCTGTCATATTTTTATATACAAATCAATAAACTTATCAAACCTTTAGCACCTTTTGATGTTTATGTAGCTTAATTTCGATATATTATCTTAGTTATTTTGTTATATATGTGGCTCTTATATAAGTTAGTGTTGTGTTATTAGTTTTTGTTATGAATATATAATTGTATAGGGACAAGTAACATCCCACATTCTAACCTCACTTAGGATTACAAATATGATCCACATAAGTTTCAGTCCCGTCTATGTATGAAAGATACTTTCACGAAAACCGAAAAACATGTGCGTTAGTGAGAACCAATAGATTTGTCCGTCAGTGAATTTTGCTTGATTTGTACTAACAATAATCTAAGCACCATATATCATCATATGTACATCAAACAATATCTCAACCAGTGTAAGTAAGACGTTCGTTTATGACAACCAACCATATCACGGAAGAATTCTATGTTTCCGATTAAAATTTTTAAGGTCGGACCTAGACAAAGTCTGTGAATACTTGTTATTATTATTATTGTTGTTGTGTCGTGACCGGATATAGCTTTCGATGTAAGGTCTCATCGGAAGCAGTCTTTATATCAAGGTTTGCCTACTCCCAATCTTCCCGAACCCTACTAATGGTTTTAATGGTTTTGATATTCGCGGGATACTTCTAAGTGTGGTTGGTATTTTTGTTTTTATACCAAATTCAATATTTTGGGCCAATTTTTTTCAGCACACGTTTTTAAGCCCTAACGACAAAAATTGAAACCAGAACCAAACCCAAAACGTGAAACCAAACGATGTCAAATATCCAGAAACCAAATCTACTGTTTTTGGTCTGGTTTTAGCCCAAACCGAACCGTGCACACCCCTGATATATTGAAGCTAACTAGCAGGGCTACCTACATGAATTATTAAATTTTGTGTGGCTCAATTAGAGAAAAACTTAGGCCTAATGCGAACTGGTTTTTTACCATTGTTTTAAACATTAAAATTTTTACAATGTAATTATTAGGTTATAATTTGGGTTGTGTAATTTATTTTAGTAAAAAGATGTTTAAATGAACTGGGTAACTAAGTTTAAGAATACATATATTTTTTTTCCAAAGAATATATATATATATATATATATATATATATATATATATAATGTTTTTATAAAAAATTCAGGCCTATCAAAATGATCGGACCGAAGGTGGTCACCCTTTCCACCCCTCTTTCAAAGTCGGCAGTGCTAACTAGGGGGATTGTTATGCGATACTTCTAGTTTGAATATATAATTAGTTATTTATGTCCACACGTACATGATGTGTCGTAAGTGATGACTAATGATGCCACTATTGATGACGGTGTTTAAACATATATAATATATATATATATATAAGAAAAGGTAAACGGAAGAAGCTTCACGTTCTCCATTATTTTTTTATAAATAAAATTAGACTTGTATAATTTTATAAAAAATTTGGCTTTGCTGTTTAAAAGGGGGTTGCGGTGCAGCTTGTTGCCCGTTTGCCTGCCACTTTATTGTAATCGTTTTATAGTAAATTATATAAAACTTCAATTGAAATCAATTTCTCCATCGATTGTGAACGACGAACCAAAAAAAAAAAAAAACTTGTATAAATATTAAATAGCCTTACATGTGCTATAAATGTTATTTTTGATTATTTATTTCTATCTCAATATTAGTACTTGTTGTTAAATTATAAAATAATAAAATACATATTTATAGGTTTTTGATTTCATAAATAGTTGTTGAATGAGCAAAATATCATTGAACATGCACATATAATATAACTCAATTAAGATCCTCTAGCAAAATTACAAAATGTATTAGTAGAAAGATACTTTTATTATTTTATAATCAAGTTATAGTAATGGTCTGTGTGGAAAGTAAATTTTACTTTGGCCTCCTAACTTTTAACAAAATTATACATAATTTTTTTGCTTAACAATCACACTTTTGTTGAACCTTTAAACTTATTTAATATAAACCGTACTTAACTAGTGAGGAGAGAATCTATTTTGAAGGTACGTGCAGAGCCGTTTCTGAGAAGAATTGTTAAAATTATTTGGGTCGAATATGAAAGAAAAAAATTGGGTCTTGTTATAATATTAGCTCTAATTTTAACAAGCTTATTAGAATAATATATGAACTTTGGAGTTAACAAGAGACAAGAGAATAAGAAAAATAAGAATTATTAGTCTTACTGGGATGCAAATCTCCGTTACAATCACCTCGTATTTATAGTACAAAATCAACTGTATATACACTGTTTGGGAGGGGACAAAAAACACATAATTGGTGCATGTAAAAGGTTTGTCGGTGAGGTCAAATAATTGGTGTCATCCAAGTAATAAAATGGTAATTCATAACACTCCCCCTTGGATGACACCTTTTCAAAACTTCGGGGTCTTGAAGTACTGCCTCATTAAAAACCTTGCTAAAGAAAAACCCAATGGGAAAAAGCTTTAGCTAAGGGAAAAAGAGTGCAGCATATAGCTCCCCCTCAAGTTGCAGGTCGTTACATCGTTCGTACATGACGCATGCCAATATCATGGACATGTTTTCTGAATGTTGCTGTGGGAAGTGCTTTTGTGAAAAGATCAGCTGAGTTGTTGTTGGATTGGACATATCTCATCTCAACCTGATTGTCTTTAATAAGGTCCCGAGTATACTCAAAGTATCTTGGTGGTATATGCTTTGTTCTGTCACTTTTGATATACCCTTCCTTCATTTGCGAGACACAAGCTGCATTATCTTCATAGATAGGAGTTGGGATTCGATCTTTCTCTAGACCACAAGAAATCAATATGTGTCGTGACATAGATCTTAACCATACACATTCTCTTGAAGCTTCATGCAATGCAATGACTACAACATGATTTGAAGATGTTGCAATGAGTGTTTGTTTCTGAGAACGCCATGAAATCGCAGTTCCTCCATTCTTAAATACGTATCCAGTTTGAGATTTTGCTTTATGGGGATCAGATAAATAACCTGCATCTGCATAACCAACTAACCCTTCTTTTGAATCGTTAGGATAAAATAAACCTAAATCAACAGTTCCTTTTAAATACCGAAAAATATGTTTAATGCCATTCCAATGTCTTTTAGTAGAGGATGAACTGAATCTTGCCAATAAATTAACTGCAAAAGAAATGTCAGGTCTTGTACAGTTAGTAAGATACATAAGTGCTCCAATTGCACTAAGGTATGGTACTTCGGGACCAAGAATCTCTTCATTATCTTCGCAATGACGAAATGGATCATTGTCAACATTGAGTGATCTAACAACCATCGGTGTGCTTAAAGGATTTGCTTTGTCCATATTGAAACGTTTTAAGAGTTTCTCAGTATAAGTTGACTGATGCACAAGTATCCCATTATGCATATGCTCAATTTGTAAACCAAGACAATATTTGGTTTTTCCAAGATCTTTCATTTCGAATTCTTTCTTTAAAAGAGCAATTGCTTCATTAATTTCTTTTTGTGTCCCAATTAAATTTAGATCGTCTACATACACAGCTATGATCACATATCCTAATGTTGTCTTCTTGATGAAGAAACATGGACAAATAAGATTATTTGTGTATCCTTTGCTTATCAAATAATCACTCAAACGATTGTACCACATCCTTCCAGATTGTTTCAGTCCATACAAGGATCTTTGTAATTTGATGGAATACATTTCCTTAGGCTTTGAGCTTATTGCATCAGGGAGTTTAAACCATTCGGGAATTTTCATATAGATGTCACTATCTAGTGATCCATACAAGTAAGCTGTGACAACATCCATAAGACGCATCTCTAACTTTTTAGAGACTGCTAAGCTGATTAAATATCTAAACGTAATAGCATCCATAACAGGAGAATACGTTTCTTCATAGTCAATTCCTGGCCTCTGAGAAAAACCTTGAGCTACAAGTCTTGCTTTGTATCTTGTAACTTCATTTTTCTCATTTCGTTTTCTCACAAAAACCCATTTATATCCTACAGGTTTCATTGACTTTGGTGTAATGACAATAGGTCCAAAAACCTTTCGATTGTTTAGTGAGTTTAATTCAGCTTGCATAGCATCTTTCCATTTGTTCCAATCTTGTCGATTTTTACAATCATCTACAGATTTTGGTTCAGGGTCATCATTTTCTTCCATGATATCGCTTGCTACAGAATAAGAAAATATATCATCAATATTTTCCATTTCATCTCGATCCCACATTATATGTGATTTACCATAGTTTATTGATAATTCTTTATTGGAATCATTTATTTCTTCCTGAGGAAATGTTATATCATTTATTCTTTCATGAGGGAAGGTTTTGTCAATCATTCCTTCCTTAGGGTCAGTATCCTTCTCAGAACCCTTTCTTTTTCGAGGATTTTTATCCTTTGAACCGATTGGCCTTCCACGTTTTAAACGTTTTTGAGATTCATGAGGTGCATTATTATGGTTTTGCTTGCTTGGAATCTCAACTCGAGCTGGAGCATTAGCAGCTGGTATATGAGATTTAGTGACCCTGTTTATATCAGTAAATGCATCAGGTAACTGATTTGCAATTTCTTGTAGATGTATTATTTTTTGAACCTCTGTCTCACTTTGTTTTGATCTTGGGTCTAGGTGTAACAATGATGGCACACACCATGATATATCTCTTTCTTGCGTTTTCATTTCTCCCCCTAATGTCGGGAACATTGTCTCGTTAAAATGACAATCAGCAAAACGTGCTGTAAATACATCACCTGTTAAAGGTTCAAGGTATCTTATGATGGAAGATGTTTCATATCCAGCATATATTCTCAACCTTCTGTGGGGACCCATTTTTGTGCGTTGTGGTGGTGCAATAGGAACATACACAGCACAACCAAAAATTCTAAGATGAGAGATATTTGGCTCATTTCCATAAACAAGTTGTGTGGGAGAGTATTTATGATTTGCACTTGGTCTCACGCGGATTAACGATCCAGCATGCATAATTGCATGACCCCAAATAGAAACAGGGAGTTTTGTCCTCATTATTAATGGTCTAGCTATTAGCTGTAGGAGTTTGATCAACGACTCGGCTAAGCCATTTTGTGTGTGTACATGAGCAACAGGGTGTTCTACAACAATCCCCACAGACATGCAATAATCATCAAAAGCATGTGATGTAAAACTTTCGCATTATCAAGCCTTACTCTTTTAATGGTATAATCCGGAAAATGTGCATGTAATTTGATAATTTGAGCAAGAAATTTTGCAAAAGCAACATTACGAGTCGATAATAAAGAGATATTAGACCATCTGCTGGATGCGTCTATTAAGACCATGAAGTATCTAAATGGTCCACATGGTGGATGAATTGGTCCACATATGTCACCTTGAATTCTTTCAAGAAACATTGGTGTTTCTTTATCGACTTTTAATGGCGAAGGCCTTGTAATTAATTTTCCAAGAGAACAAGATGTACATTGAGGCATTTTATCTATTTTGTGGATCTTTTGACCTTTCAGTGGATGCCCATGTGTATTTTCAATGATCCTTTTCATCATTGTGGATCCTGGATGGCCTAATCTGTCATGCCATAAGTTTATGATACCAGAATCGCAACAATTTTCTTTGACTGC
Organism: Bidens hawaiensis; assembly: GCF_021521415.1. NCBI lineage: Eukaryota > Viridiplantae > Streptophyta > Magnoliopsida > Asterales > Asteraceae > Bidens > Bidens hawaiensis. The sequence goes on from NW_027491030.1 coordinate 3,337,972, forward strand.
CATATGTGCTTGAGGCACATTTATATATGTATAATGCAAACCAGAATGGAGCATTGGCAATTTTTCCAATATTTGATCTTTGCTTATGATATGCAGATATTTTTTATTACTAACAGTCATTGACTGAGTATAATATCCATTATGATATATGTTTCTGAAACTCAACAAATTTCTTGTTGATTTTGGGGAAAATAAAGCATTTTATATTTTGAGCTTTGTACCATTTGGTAATGATAAATTAGCTTTTCCCACTCCTTCTATCAAGTTTGTAGGACCTGATATTGTATTGATGATCCCTTTTGTTGGTTTCAGTTTATAAAAATATTTTTTAGATCTAAGTATAGTATGCGTGGCTCCACTATCCGCTATACATATATCTTCTTCATTTGTTTGATCTTGTGCTCCGGTGATTTTCATTTTAAATCTTGAAAAATATTAAGAAAAAAAATAAGTGTATAACGAAGACATATGATATTTTAATAAGAACTTTATTTAATTGAAACACAAGTAGTACATGAAAGAGGAACTACATAATTAAAGATAATGAGAACACACTTAATAATTGCATCTAATTATAGTAGTCAAGCAACTTTGTTTCAAAGTTCCACCCCAAAGTCTTCAACGCTCAGCTCAGCATTGATATTATTAAAGTTATCAACATGGTTCACTTCTTTCTCTTTTCCTTTTAGAGAGGCTTGGTACAGTTCACACAGATGTGGAGCTGTGCGACAAGCCTTTGCCCAGTGGTTTGTACTTCCACATCTAAAACATGAAGTGCCATTGTTTTCGGACCTACCAGCTTCATTCCATTTATTTTGGTGGTTGGAATTGGTATTGTGTGGGACATGATAATTATTGGCTCTCTGGTTACGACCACGACCACGACCGTAAGAATTATTGTTCCATTTGAATGAAAGCTTACGATCATTAAAATGTCTTTTGTCAAAATGACCACGGCCACGTCCACGGCCTCGTCCTCGACTTTGTTCCCATTTATGACCAGAATTTTTATGAGAACTTTTGTGAGCAACATATGCTTCTGGTATTGCTAATGAACCCGTGGGACGAGATTGATGATTTTTCATCAATAATTCATTATTTTTCTCTGCTACAAGGAGCAATGCATTTAGATCAGAGTATCTCCTAAAATTCTGCAAACGATAATGTGTTTGCAAGTTTATGTTTGATGCATGAAACGTGGAGAAAGTTTTCTTTAACTTTTCTTCCTCTGTTACAGGATACCCACAAAATTCTAGCTTTGAGCAAATTCGGTATAAAGCAGAGGTGTAATCATTTACCCTCTTAAAATCTTGGAACCTAAGACTGTTCCATTCGTCTCTAGAAGTAGGAAGTAAAACTTCCCTTAGATGACCGAATCTGCTTTTCAAATCTTCCCATATCATATATGGGTTATCATAATTAAAATACTCATGCTGCAGTAATTCATCAATATGTTTATGGATGAAAACATCAGCTCTTGCTTTATCCTGGTCAGAGCAATTATTGTATTCTTGGATTGTTTCTAACACATCCATAGATTTTAAATGTCTTTTGACATTTGCTGTCCAAGACATATAATTTTCTCCAGAAATGTTGAGTGCAGGGAATTCGAGTTTTGCTATATTTGACATTTTGTTGCTAAACATAATAGAGCAAATAATAAGATAAATATTAGAATCCATATATATCAATTAACAATGAGATACAATACATTGGTAGAGCTATAAACATATAAAAGAAAAAGAAAATGCCGAAATCTTCAGATGGGAGATTAAAAATTAGAATGAGAAGTAGTATAAGCATTATAGTGACCAACAGCAAAACCGGGTGAATCATTTTGAGAACTTTATCTTGGATAAATTTAATAAGAAGAATGTTTGTTGTAAATGAAATGGGGTTAATGATTGGTTATTTATAGTGAAAATTTATAACCTTTTTACAACGGTTACATTACCGTTTATAACGGTAACATTACCGTTTGTTGTGTGTGTTTATATATATAATATATAATATTAATTATTTTAAAGTAAGATAATAAATAAGATATTAAATACAGTTTATTTTATAAAATACATAATTAGTATGCACAATAATAAGAATAGAATTGTTAGTGTAAATAAATCTAACTTCTAAATGAGATATTAGTGTGCATATATAAATAAAAGTTAGAATAGTTATCAAATTTTAATAACAATGTTTATACACATTATTGCTATTACTCAGTATATTAGTTAGTATATGTATATGCATAGATATATATCTAATGTACATAATTAAAGAAGTGTTTATGATGCTTATGTAGATACCTTTGTGTCTATTACCTTTCTTGGTTAGGATATAAGCGGCTCGTGCTGATAACGTGTTATAATATTAGCTCTAATTATAACAAGCTTATTAGAATAATATATGAACTTTGGAGTTAACAAGAGACAAGAGAATAAGAAAAGTAAGAATTATTAGTCTTACTGGGATGCAAATCTCCGTTACAATCACCTCGTATTTATAGTACAAAATCAACTGTATATACACTATTTGGGAGGGGACAAAAAACACATAATTGGTGCATGTAAAAGGTTTGTCGGTGAGGTCAAATAATTGGTGTCATCCAAATAATAAAATGGTAATTCATAACAGGTCTTAAGTAAAAATGGGGGGGGGGGGGGTGTAATTTAAAATTTTTAATTTTTAAATAGTATATTTGGTTATAATTTAGGTTGTGTAAATAACTTTTTGTATAAAAGTTAAGCTTAAACATATCTCAAGTGAGACTAGAACCAACAACCTTTTGATTCGGAATCATACCTATTCGCCACCAATCCAAACTAGTGGTTGTGTAATTGAGTTTAAACATTAAATATACATGTTTTTCATAAAATATATATATATATAACTAAAAAAAATCAGGCCTAGCGGGATGTAAAGCCAGGGTCCGTCGATCACCCTACCCTCCTTAAATGTCGGCCCTGGGTACGTGGATCAAATTCTAGCACCACTTGAATTACTCTCCTCTCCAAACCCCCTTATGATGCTAAAGCCATAAAGGTTCATTAGTACAGAACACATAATAACATTAAACGAGTGTATACTCTACACCTCTCAACTCACAACAATATATATAATATTATCTCATTTGCTCTAGAGGTAAATCTCGATTACCGCAAATAGTGTGACAACAGTAAAATCATCAACATGTACATGTTAAGAAACGTTAAAAACGAATGCTCAAATTTCCAAACAAAGCCAAACTCACAACGTTAGCATGCCACAAACTAATCCTATAATCAATCCAAAAGCATACAAAAGTTTAGTTATAACCACAATTAGTCAATAACTAATTGTGATATATTAACTTTCTAACAAATGATTACTAGTATAATACATCAATGCATACTATGTTAGGATTATTTTTAGGGGTGGAAGAATCGAGATGATCGAGTGAGTTATTAGTTCGTTAGTGATTCAAATGGTTGTTTGAAAAAAAAAATTATAATTTTCACATGTAAGTAAATGTAACCTCGGAGGCTTGGAGAGACATGATAAAAATATTCCTGGCTTTTTGTATTCATGACTTCATGTGCTTAGTATATTCTTATTATTATTAAGTCTAACAAACAAAGATGCTTTTTGTTATTAAATAAGAAGAGTAGTGACTTTTAGCATAAACGGTTCTCTAGATCGGCACTAAAAGTGTGTGCAATATTTTACACATCAATGGTCACTCATAACCTCAGTTCAATTAATGTTTATAATTGTTGAAAGTTGAAGTGTTAAATTTACAAGAGATTATTTTGTTCTTTTTTTTTTCAAGTTCATGATAGGTTTCGTTGAACAGTAATTCTACCGTAGTTTGATTGAACATCTTTTGTTAGAGTGAATGGAATAAGGTACTCAAAGACACGGGTTGGATGAGTTAGGTGGGTTGGGTAAACCCCCGTGCCACAAGCAGGTTTCGAAAGTCGCTTAAATGATGAGTTATGCAGCTCGGGAAGAAATATGGGGAATGTGTCATTGGACAACGGTCAAATGACCGTTAAAAGAACAAAACAAAACAAAAAACTTTTCCATCTTTTCACTCAACAAATTAATTCATTTTCATTCATTTTTTATACATAACCAAATTAAAATATTCTACTAATCAACTTCTTAACTCAAAGTAACACAGTGGATTGAGCCGAATCTAGTGATATCGGGTTGCTTTCTAATTCTAGTTTTCTTGTCTTGCTTTCCGACTGGTTTAATTCTTGTGATCTTAAGTTTATGGCCAAATTGGCCGCTGCAACAATCAAACTTGAAGATTCAACACGATAAAAAAAACGATGTGTCACGAGACCATTAAGAGGCTCATCAAGTTCTTATGAATGTTTACTTCATCGAAAATCCAAAGTACAAAAGGAATTATTTTTAAAAAAATTTGGGGATATGGAAGCCAATTTTGAATGGTTTTAACTAGGTTACAGCTACCGATTTAAAAAGAGTTTCATGATGTTATGGTAATGCACGCAAGTCATTTGTTAAGTCTCAATTGGTATTTGGTAATGTTCCTAACAAATACGATAAATATTAGCTATATCTTCTAAGACTTCACATGAATGCCTAAAATATTTTTGTAATTCGATTATTATTTTATACTTTAAGAGTTATTGGCCATAAGACAGACATGAAGCTAGATGGAGCTTTCTAGGGATAATCATTAGCATCGACTATACATATATCGCTTGGAGAACGTGTTCGAGGATTTTTCAAGGCATATTAAAAAATAATCACATGAAAAAATAAGCATTGATTATAGAATGGTTTAATACCGGCTTCCATGGAGATGATTGACTCTAAGAACCATTAGATGATTATATGATTATATCTACGAAACATAACCCTAATCAGTCCCGCCACATGATGAAAAATCAATGACCTGAATTGCATGAGGTCACTAGTATTTATACTACGTATTGTCAAGTAGATGCGTGCTCTTCTTAGGCCATAACCATTTTGCCACCTAGGAAAACGCCATGGCTGAACCTGACATAGTCCGGATCCTCCCATCCAAACCGAAACAGGCCGATTTGGTACCATATCTCTTCATTACTCTAAATCATTCGAAGATTTTGGATTACTACATACCATTATTACTTTAGTAACAAAGTGCCACCAACCATGTATTTGTTATTTGGACGGTTTTCATACTAATGTCCTACATCTAATGTCTATACTCTCCTTGGTTGATCAAGTAATCAACTAGCAAAGCACATATTGAAAGAGCCATACACAGCCAAGATTTTATCTTATCCCTTTGTTTGGATAAGATTGAGACGAGCACATCAGTAGTTTGATACAAACACCTCATATAGACTTGTAAGATTTTTTTATTTTTTTTAATTTAGATTATTTTTCTGATTGTTGAGTCTCTAAACAAAATGTCTAATGCAAGTACTCACAATGTTGTTAGTGCTACTATAACAACCTTATATAAAGAAAAAACAAGAAAAAGTTTTTGAATACGGGTCTGATTATGATTAGTCTATGCTTGTATTCATTTTATTAGAAGATCAAGATAAATGAGGTTTCATTATACACCCGATGTGGTTGTTGTGGCGCGTTATGGCTATTGTCAATAATGTGCCATAACAATCACATCGGTTGTATAATGAAAACTCATTTATCTTGATCTTTTAAAAAACAAATACAAATTCAGACCAAGTGTAATTAAACTTGTATAAAAAAGTTTTTCTTGTTGTAGGGTTATTACTTTTTAGTTATACTAAAACAACTGGTGAACAGAGTTCAAATCTTAATTGGAGAAGAAAATAACCTTTTTTTTTTCGTTTTGTTACAAGTTGTATGTGGATTAACTTTTCAATAAAATTATTTTTTGTTAGGTTACTCAATTCTCTGATGAATGTATTACTTAGGCTAAAGGGCATTACTCTTAGGGGCTGTTTGTTTTTCCTCAAAAGCTCTTCCAGACCACTTTCCTCTTCGTCGCGCAGAACACGCGCAGAGCTTTTGGTCTGCAGTGTGTTTGTTTTCCCGAAGACATTTCATTAAAAAACCTCTTCGCGCCCTCTTCTCCTAGAAGTGTTGTTCAACCCACTTCCCACCTCTTCACATCTTCATTCTTATTTTTTCATCAGACAAGCTCCTCTCAAACCATAGCCAAGCTCCACCCTCTCTTCTCCTTCTCTTCGCCTCCTCCACCCTCCACCCCCACCGCCGGCCAGCCTACGGCCGCTGCACCCCACCCCCACCTCCGCCCCAACCTCAACCTCCGGACGCCGCACCTCAGCCCCACATCCGACCGTCAAGCTCAAGATCTGCCACCACCTGTCCACCACCGTCAAGCTCAAGATCTGCCACCACCGGGCACCACCTGTTCACACCGTTCGTCAAGATCCAAGCTCCAAGATCTAAGCTAAATATATGTAAACATTATAATTTATTTTTCAATATATACCTACATATAACAAATGTGTGGCTAATAATCTATATCTACATGTCTGAGACAACACATCATAACACTTAATTTATGTGTAAGTAAAGACAATTACAAACACATAATAGCCTTTTACCAACACATACTATATGTGGCTAATGACCCAAATTTCTTGTAGTGACCATGTTTTAGATCTGCAATCTTGTAATTTGCCCGATTTTAATGAGAAATTACATGTGTTTGTTTCAATTTTGAGTTTAATTTGATTAATTATTGTGTTTTGTTGTGTTAAAAAGTGTGAGAATTATTCTCCGGAAAGTTTTCCGGCATAGTCTCCGGCAACCCCTTAGCGGCGACGACATGGTGTTTTCCGGCATTTATATGTTAAACGACTTTTTTATTTAAATTTCATCTTATTTAAAAATTTCGGTTATATTTTAGAAGTCTGCAGACGTTAAAAAACAAACAATCTTCTTCTTGCAAACTGCAGAGGTTTGGTCCACCTCTTCTGCTACAGATGCTTGCAGATGTGGTCCGCAGACTGCAGACATTTTACCTCTTAAAAAACAAACAGCACCTTATTCGTCACGTCTGCGCAACTTCACTGCCCTCAGTTTTTCCTTCATCATTCAACCTTACCCTTCAACCACGGTAATAGTTCATTCCCCTCATTCTCCATCATTCCCTGGCGTTTCATTTTATTTAATATAAAAAAGAAACAAAAAGGAAAAAAAAAACAAATAATTGTGATTGGATCAGGATTCAAAGGACCCACAAACAAAGACAAATGACGTGCATGACAATCCTCATGCCCATCCCGTCACGTGTGAGGGAGAGGGGGATGGGTGGTGTTCAATTGAGGCCCTCGAATGGCCCTTTGTCCAAGTAGGACCATTTGCCATTCTCAAATGATCCACACTGGTCGACCTTAGCATTAATTCCGTGATGTTTTAAGCGAAACAACTTCATATAACATATGACCAACCCGACTTAGGCACAAAAAAAACTATTAAGGCTTCTCATTTCGAATCGGTGCCTTCATCTGGTTCATTTATCGGATTTCTTCACTTTCCTCATGCTTCAAATGATAGTTTATGCAATCATGTCCATGGATTTTAAAGATTGTTGCTACAATTCCAAACATTGCAAATGGGACTTTAGAGAGATTGTACACGAGGTTAGTGTCGATACGTAGAACCACCTGGGATTAGTTTCAGAATTGCAATTGGGTATAGACGTAGTCTTATAAATTGATTAGTTGTGACACGACCTGACCCGACTCAAATAAAAAATTATGATGCCGGGTTGTTTGAAATCCAAACATTGAAAAATAGTGACATCCAAGGAAAATAATTTTGTCTCTGTTTTCGTATGATAGGGGGGTGTGTGGTATTCGTTGCAGTTTTGGGCTAAAACCAAACCAAAACCAAAACTTCGGTTTTTGGAATTTTTAAACCGTCTGGTTTCGGTTTTTTCTATTTCGGTTTTTCGATTTTCGTTTCGATTTTGGTTCGGATTTATTATTTGAGCTTGAAAATTTTTTGTCGAAAAAAAAGTTGGTCGAAAATAATGAATTTAGGTATATAATAATTTGGTTAATAATTAACTAACTGACTATTAGACATTTGGCCAAAAATATACGAGTTACATATTTATTAAATTCTTATAAATTACTTAAAATAATAAATTAAAAAAATTGTAATTTGGTTCGGTTATTTTTTTTTAATTATATGCAAAATCAAAACGAACTGCCAATTCAGTTTTTATAAAAACATAAACTAAATCGTCGGTTTTTATTTCGGTTCAATTTTTCGATTTCGAATTGATTTTTTTAGTTTCTTACACACCCCTACTATACGGAGAGAAATTGAAGTGGTGATAGAAGTTTATGGGTTTGTTTGGATTGTAGTGAGACCCAAGGACTAAGGACTTGTTTGGATGTAATCATGCAAATGGCTTTTTCGAATGACAATCATTGGGTGTGGGGAGATTTCACATGTTCATTTGTTTTTAGAACAAAAAAAACAATTACAGTCATGTGCACATCGTTTTCAAGTGTTATAAGCAGTACAATAACCTAGATTTTCATCCGAGTTAAGACCACCGGTAATGGGTGCGTTGTGTGTTGCGTCAAGGAGGAAAACGCGGGGGTACACCGCTCCCCCCTGCGTTATGCAATTTTTATTTTGAGCTACGTTGTATACAAAACGCGGAATAAAGGCACACAAATCAAAAAAGTAGCCGTTGGGTGGGTTTGGAGCCGTTGGGCTTTTTTTTTTAAAAAAAATTATATTAATTATATTTATACTATATAAACAAACCAAACTCACAGTTTTATACACATTCCTTCCAATCTTTTACACTAATATTTCTACCATCATGTTTCCAAACAATAACCAAAATATTCTCGGTTTCGGCCAATATGCCCGTCAAGGCAACCAAAATACACAACCGAACCAATCTACAGCCCCGACGCCAACCGTACCCGTCCCGCAAATGTTTGACCCGCAAATAGCCGCCTACTTTCAATATCTACAAAACTCTATGCCAAACTCCGGTTTCCAAAACCCAACGGCGAACATTTTTGCCGGTTCGGGTTCCCAACCCGCCCCGGAGACCCAACCCGAGGTCGAGTTCGTGCCGGAGACACAACCCGTCCCGGAGACCGTAGGCGGTTCGAGCCAACGCGGACGTTCGAAAAAACACGCAAAGAAGCCCGCCGGCGAACATCGGGTTAAAAAGACGGTGATAGCGTGGAGTATCGACGAGTGCGTACTATATGCTCGTGCTTGGTGCCAGATATCGGAAGATGCCAAATGCGGTAGGTTTTTAAAATGCATATATATTTTTTTAAATTTCTTATAACAAACATTAAACTTGTAATGTTTTATTTTTTTAGTGAACTATCAAAAAATGGGGGTATTTTGGCACAAAATTATAGAGAGGTTTCACAACCTTGGCGGGGACTCGCGTCGAGAAAAAGATTCGTTACTGTCGAAATGGGGCGACATAAACGCCAAATGCATGGCTTTCCATACGGTTTTCTCTCGGATGAATCGAACTAGGAGTAGCGGTGTCTCGGACGCGGAAGTCATGGATAATGCGTTGGTTGAGTTTCAACATAAGGTCGGCGGGACCTTCAACTACTTTGGCATTTGGAAAGACCTCTTGAGGTTTCACCAAAAATGGGGCTTGGTGTTGGATGCCGAAGCCGAAGCCGAAGATGGTCCGCGTAAAAAAAAGTCTAAAACATCGTCTTCGGTTGATCCAGACACGCCCCGTTCCAACGCTCGAAACTTCAACTTAAGCGATAATGACCCCGTGAATACTACCAACATGTCTCGGCCGGGGGGTAGAAGAACCAAAGGCAAAGGAAAGGGGAAAGGGGCCGGTTCGTCGTCGGCAACGGGTTCGAATCCCGAATTGGAAAGCCAATTCCAATTAATGAACTCTCGACTCCAAGATTTACACCAACTTGGAACCCAACGACTTCAAGTAAATTTGGACGCCGTCGACCTACTTCGAAGGAATGAGATGGACAAAGACATCGAGATTTTATCAAACGAGCTATCCGAAGACGACCCGATAGTCCAATCTCTAAAAGCCAATCGACGAGCGAAAATTTTAGAAAAATATAAATGAGTTTTAGTTTTATTAGTATTATTTATGTTTTTTTATTTTAATTTGATGTATTTTTTTTAATTTAGTTTAATGTATTTTTTATTTGGAAGTTTAATGTAATTTTTAATTTTTTGTTAATTTATTTAAATGATTTAGTATTTAAAAAAACAAATAAAATAAATAATGACTGGGCGCCACGTGGCGCATAACCCCTGGTAGTGGAGAGTTATGACTACAGCCTGTTTTTGTATAAAACCATAACTCTGACTAGACGCCACGTGGCGCATAACCCCTGGTAGTGGAGCTTTATGACTACACATGGTCTTAAAATGCTGGAGTCGATTGTGTCAGGTTGATGAGTTTCATATTAACCGATTTGCAGGTTGAGTTCTTCAAACCTAGACCACTCACATATTGTATCATGTCGTGTCGGACCCAATGAAAATCGTGTCGTGTTTCAGATTGACTTTTTTTATATTCATTTATAAATACGAGTGATACCAAGTGACTTAACAATTACTTACTCCGACTCTTTTTTTTTAAATTGCTAACAAACAGAGAATTGCCTAGGTACCCCGTATGAGATGACCCAATGGCAAAGGGCCACTGTGAGTTGACTCAACCCAAGCGTACAGAGCCCTTAAGCGCCTCAAAGTTATCTCTAGTTTCGAGAAAAACTCAAACCCACCCTCTTGAAGGCCCACTGGTGGTAAACCCGAACACCCTCAAGATCGAATTGGGATCTCAAAGATCCGTATATTCCTTCATTGAGTCACCTATGTCCCCTTTAAAGTGTTGTCTGTATGATTAAACCTGAGTCTCTAATAAGAAACTCATGCTTCCTATTAGTACGTCACATTGGAAAGTACTATTCCGACTCATATAAAGCCTCTTTTTGTAATGGGTATTCTTTTATTTTTTATTTTTTATTTTATTTTTTTTACTTTCTCTCGTTCACATTTAAAAAAATAAATTAGTATAAATTAATGAGGGAGGGGTGAGATTATATAACCCGCCCTTTTTTTTCACTAATAGTTAATTTAGGATCTAATTCAGATATCAGCATGATTACCGTATATAACACAAAATTTATCCGCCGAATCCTTCGAATCTAGCCTCCCGGTCTGTCATTATAATTACAATCCCCATCCGACCTAAAATTTAAAGAATTCGTTGATAGTTAGAATAGATTCGTAAATAAGGTTGACTATTCCGTTTTCATGAAAAGTTCTGTTAATACCTTTCTTTATACCCGTTTATCCATGGTTCTTTTTTATGATTCTTGTACATCATATATTTGAACTTATGAGGTTTTTGAGAATCTTTTCTTTTATGTGATTGACGTCCATATTCGAATTTTCATTTTTTAGGATTTCATCATCTTATTGACCAAGTGATAAACCAAAATCAATGATCCATTCTTAATTTCACTATACTAGACACCAAATACATCAACAATTTCATATCCATTAGAAAACCACCCGGTGAATAGTTGCCCTAATGCACAAATGTTGAAGCATATATTGGTTTATTGGTTTAACCAAGATTTCAATAGATTGGTATTGTGATGTTCAAGTAAAGAGATATTTTCAATATTTTGATTATAGTTTATGGTCACTTGATTCTATTGGAAATTTTAATCAAGTCTCAGTTTGGTATCTGGTGTATTGGTTTTTATTAATCTCAATCATCATTTTTGGTTATTGTTAGTTTCAACTAACACTGTGACTTGTAGGTCGCCGAAAAACACTTTTAACCGCAAAAGTCACATTTTTTGCTGGTAAACTCAACTTGAACACCACCATTACCAACTGAATCAACACCAACAAAGCACCACCACTTGAGCACCACCAATCAATTATGACGATGGTTCTAGGGTTCCGATGACCTCAATAATCGGGGATTTTACTATAAAAATGTTCATAAAGGTCCGATCTAAGATTACAAAGATATTTGGGACAAAATGTTGAGTTTTTCTGAAAATAATGTGAGTTTTCCGGCAAAAACGTTTTTCCGGCAAGCTGCTAATAACAACGTTAGAATTCTGTTAGTCGTGAACCGTTGGAACAAATATGACAGAACTTGGGATCGTTATCATCCATTTCATTAGTTGGGCCGGAATCGATCAAAGATGATAGTTGAGATTAATAAAACCAACACACACATTTGTATTTGTATTGTATTTTGTGTGTTTGTCATTTTATGGGTACGTGTATTCATTTTACATATCTCTACTAAAGTTTTGGTACACACAATATGGTTTTTTTTTAAATATGAACTTTATCTTTTATGTAACAATTTTATATTGTAAAGTTCACACATTATACACATGCGATTATGTAAGCGTACGACAAATTAGCTTGATTGATATTGGATGGTTTGTTTTATTCGTTCTTATATGTATCAAACTTTGGTGTCCTTTATTATTCATGTATTTTTGCAACTTTTATTAAGTGACTTCTAAAGTTTATATAAGTTATATAAAAAAATTTACAGATCTAAATCTTTTTTCATATAAAAAAAATGTATTCTTATAATTTGAGCATCGATAATATTTTGTAAACGTCGAGAAGGATGAAAGCTAGGTGACAGGGCTAAGAAAGTTATGAAGAAATGGGAAGAGTCGTTTGTAAATTACGATAAGAAAGATTCTTGTGAGAGAGAAGGTGTAGATGTTTTGGTGCAAAATATGCGGAGTCGGAACAATAAGTTACTAAATTTAAGGAGGAAGCTAGCAAGCATCGGGAAGGGAAGGCTCCTGAAGAAACATCTAATTATGTAAAAGAGACAATGGACCAATTTGAAGACAAAAGTTGTATGTCGGGAAGGGGCGATTTAGGAGCTCTTCAGTTTGTTTGATTTTAAGACGGTTTGTCTGTATTAGTCGCCTCATCTAATTTTCACATAGCCCGACTGAAAGCAAAGACAACACTGTCAATTTTTGACAGCTCGCTATTAACGTGGCAAAATTGGATTTTGAACTTATTACTTCGTTTTAGCCTTAAAAGATATGTTAAACTTTGCTTATTAACGTGGCAAAGGTCGGAGACAAGTAAGTCATTAGTGGAGTGATCATGTGTATATAACTAGTTGCTTGTCCTCGAACTTGGTCTATTGAGTTGTTTTGAGTTAAACTTTGAATTCTATTAAGAGTTATAAAATGTTTTAGGACTAGTCAACGTATTCATTGGCATTTATGTTGACTTATTTTTGAAATTGTTTTCTGGTAACCAATAATCAATCAATCAATCAATCATACCCAGTAAAATCCCACCGACAGCAGAGCTATAGGTAGGGTCTGGGGAGGGTGGGATGTAGGCACACCGTACCTCTATCCAAAGGAATAAAGAGGTGGCTTCCAGAGAGACCCTCGGCTCTAAGAACATGTGTATGAAGCAAAAAAAAGGAAATCAAAGTTTAACAGTTATATAAAAAAATACTACTAATTATAATAATATTAATAATAAGGTCACAGTTTAACCGCAATATAAAAGCTAATAATAATAATAATAAAATATGTAAGGGAAATATCATTATGATATGTGACCTAAATAAGTTAAATCTAAGCCCTAAGGTATTCAATTCTCTCTAAAAATCCTTAACTTTAATTCTACTTCTCCACGAATTCCTATCCTCAACCATGTCCTCGGAGAGGTTTAGGTCTATCAAATCATGCCTAATCCTCTCATCCCAAGTCAATTTCGGTCGTCCTCTACCCCTCCTCCCCTCTATAATAATGTTTTCTACGGATCTAACAGGATTCGTCGTCTGTCTTCTCTTTACATGTCCAAACCATCTCAATCTCCACTCTCTTATCTTGTCTGCTATGTTTGCCACCCCTAATCTCTCGCGAAGCACAACGTTTCTTATTCTGTCTAGCCTTGTGTGCCCACACATCCAACGTAGCATTCTCATTTCTGCTATCTCCATCTTCCGCACTTGTGCCTTCTTGATGGCCCAACAATCTGTTCCATATAGCATTGCAGGTCTAACTGCCACCCTATAGAATTTTCCCTTCAGATTAGTCGGGAAACTCTTGTCGCACAATATACCTGTGGCTGCTTTCCATCTACACCATCCTACCTGAACTCGGTGGGTCACATCACTGTCTAATTCCCCATCGCTCTGTACAAATGATCCTAAATACTTGAACTTCGTTACCTGCGGGACCACCTGCCCTTCAATTGTGATGTGTGCGTCTTCACTGTCGTTTATCTCACCAAAATCACAGTGTAGGTACTCCGTCTTAGATCGGCTAATCTTTAAACCTTTTGTCTCTAAGGTTGTTCGCCACTCCTCAAGCCTCATGTTTAGATCTTGTTTTTTCTCAGCAAGTAACACAATATCGTCTGCGAACATCATGCACCACGGGAGAGTCCCCTGAATCGACTTTGACAACTCATCCAAGACTACAATTTTGAAATTAAAAGATTTGAGATATAGTCGTTGGATGCCATTTAAAGGCTTAGATATTTTGAAATATTCATTGAAATATTCAAATTATGTTTTCTTTTAAAAACAAGAAATGTTTTGTAAACGATAGCAGGTGTTTAACTCTCGTGTTATATAAGATAATATCTTAATCAAATCGAATATTTTTCGATGCATAACATAATGTTTTGTTGAAGAAAAAGAGGAACCAAATGAATATTTCCGAACTTAAGGTCGTGGCGTGCCAAAAACCATAAGATTTACACAATACGTGTAAGTGTGTAACATAGAAAATAAAGTCTTGGATGTGCCCAAAAAGTTTCAAATCAAAATAATAAAAATGAATACAGGTGCAGGTCCCGATAATGCCGGCACCGTTACTAATGTTGTTCTGTCGGCACTAGTTTAATTCGTCACAATGTCCGTACGGTGTCGACACCATGTATAATTTAACTAATATAAGTATGTTTTATTTTGAATACAGCTTTACTTTTTAATTGAGTTAATATTAGAAAGTAGACGATAAAAATATCACACACACTTACTTGGTTTCTTTTAAATAACAAGTTTAAATTATTTGAGAAAATTTATATTAATAAAAAAGTTAAACTTGTATATTGTCAATATACTATAGTGACACACTTACAATTAAAAAAAATTGTAAAGGACACATGGCACTGATAGGAATGGTTACTGTTAATAAATTTTTATATGTTAATTATTTTGTAACAAATGTTACACCATAAAACGAGTATTTTATTTTCTTGAATATAAGTTGAACATAAGTGTATTATTGCTGTTTTCAACTAGAAAAAAATGATATGTTACGTATGAGTATTCACGGTTGGTTTTGATAGTCTTATGTTAAACTTATAAGCCCAATCGTTAGTAACAATTTTTGTCATCAAAACCAAAACTGAACCGTTACCAACAATCTGGTTCCGGTTAAGTTTAATGCGTTTCAATACCTAAACGTCAACACTCACAATTGTTATGTGATTATCAGAGTCTATGTTCAGATACTCGTATCATATAGGCACTCATTTAATTAATTATTAATTAATACTAATATAGAAACCAAGACTCTATTAAAAAAATTCACACACTTGAGTGACCTCCACAACCTTATATATACATGTCACATGCTACACAATTTCCTTGCAATTTCCTTCACTTCCTCAGAATCTTCACATCGGTCCCACAAATCTCACCACCGGTACCACCATCTTCCTCCGTCCACCCATGGCGGGAAAAGTCATCTCCAGTGGTTTTCACTACACCACTTTACCAGAAAGCTATGTCCGCCCGGTCAACGACAGGCCGAACTTATCTCATGTGTCCGAATGCGACAACGTTCCAGTTATTGACATCGGCGGGGAAGACAGACACCGGATAAGCCAACAAATTGGCGACGCGTGTCGCCACTATGGCTTTTTCCAGGTTTTTATTTAAAACGACTAAGCCTTTACACTTTATAGAGTTCGCTCACACGTTGACCACCTTATCATTCCACCAAAAATAAACTTAAGACTTTTTTACTTTATTATTTATTTATTTATTTTTGACATTATTTGTAAGTTTCATTGGTCGTTTAAAAAAAGTCAAAAGTCTTATCTAACTCTTTGATACCCGTAGCTAACATTTGACTATATGTTAATTATTATCATGTGGTAAATCAAGGTATAATACTATATTATTATTTAACTTCTTTTGACTTTTTTACTTTATTTATTTATTAATTTTTACATAAGTTATTCGTTAACCATTAAAAAAAATCAAAGTCTTATCTAACTCCTTGATATCAGTAGTTAATTTTTGACTTTATGTTAATTATTATCTGGTAATAAATCACGGTGTAATACTAAATTATTATCTAACTCTTTCTGACTTTTTTTCATTATTTATTTATTACATCACTTTTATAATTTGTTAACCGTTTGAAAAAAAAAGAGCCAAAGTCTTATCTAACTTCTTGATACCAGTATTAACTTTTAATTGTACGTTAATTATTATCAGGTAATAAACCACAGTGTCCCGGTTGAGTTAGTGAAGAAAATGGAACAAGTAGGAAGAGAATTCTTCCAGCTGCCAGTGGAAGAGAAGATGAAGCTGTATTCCGAGGATCCGACGAAGACGATGAGGCTTTCGACGAGTTTTAATGTCCAGAAAGAACAAGTTCATAACTGGAGAGATTATCTTAGGCTTCACTGTTATCCTTTGGAGAAGTACTCTCCTGAATGGCCTTCCAATCCTTCTAATTTTAAGTAATTACTCTTCTTACCCTCTCTACACATATATATATATATAAATATAAATAATATATACACACAATGTTAGTAACAGTTCAGTTTCAATTTTCAATGGGAATTAATGAAATGAACGTGAATTAATGAAATCTACTATTATGTCGTACTAAGAATGGGAAGTTTAGAGAAAAATGTTAAGATTGAAAATCGAGCTTCAAATGAAAGAATTTGAGTTCGAGAGTTAGAAAGACAAATTTTTGGTGACATTTGTCAACGTATCTTAGAGTCGATGTAACTTAAGAAAGAGAGAGAAAAAGTTACTCCCCGTTTAAAAAATATGACATTTTCTAATCTCTTGGACTTATCTAGTTGGTTTATTTATAAGTATGGTAACTTTTAGGTCAACTACGTGTCAATTCACATCTATATGTATGCATTGCGGTTTTAGAAGTATGTTACTAAAATAATGAGATTGATAATAACACATCATTAACACTCATACATGATTAGTTGAGAAGATAATGTTAGTAAGAAACAAAACTAGTAGTCATAGATTATAATAATAATAATTATTATTATTAATATTTTACTTGTTTATTGAACAATTAAATAAATTGGCATAGGTAAACATTAAAATCTATATGGCAAAGTGCAAGAAAGTGTGCATGTGATGGGTCCATGAAAATTGGACAAAACGAGGAACCAAAGAATATAGACCTTTTACGTAAAAGCTTGTCTATATGATTTGTATATTATTATATAATTAATTTATATTATGTATAACATTAACAACATAATGAATTCCACTTAATACATTTTGACAATATAATTATGCTAAAATTCATTTTTTAAAGATTTTTTTTTTTTTCATTTTCTTAGACTTGAACTAAGTATTTTTGAGTGTTTAACGGATTGTCTCTATCAAATGGCCACCAACTCTGGAACGGCAAAAAGCATGCATGCCGAACTAACTTGTACACTTATAATTTAAAATACGCGAAATAACTTCACAAATCTGGTGTACTATAGTTGTATATTTTAAGGCTTTTCACATTTTTATTAGTATATTGAAAAAAAAGGGTTGTATAATATATGTGTGTGTGATTTTTGTTATATTTTTTAATATTGTAAATTACTTTTTACCTTTTATTTGGTTGAATTAACATAGTAAAATTCTTAATAAAAACAAATATATATTTTCAAATTTGACCAAGTCTTCATCTTGCCTGATCTAAAGTTTGTGGCAAATTTTGACAGTTGGAGATCAAGATAAAGTTATATTTTTTTTCATTGGATATTTTTGGAGCATGTGACGTCAGAAGACGTTTTAGTTATGATGTCATAAAGCTTTAGTTTTTTAAATCTGTTTTAATATTATTATTATATGTTTATTATTAAAACTTTCAAATTCAAAGTACATCTAGTTTATATATTTATCTATTTCCTCCTGCTATATATTTCGTACACTACTTAAAACCTTTAGGGTTTAGAGCATTCAAGAAGTTAGTCCTCACCATTTTTATTGTCAAATAGAAGAGAAGGTTGTGACACCCTTGTGATTAAGAGGTAACATGTGAATCAGTTAACATGTTTATAATACTTACTTATTAATACTTCATGCATCATTATGAGGTGTTATAACTAAACCTGATACACTTCAAATCTGATCAATTCAGATTAAGAGGCTACCAAACAGCTCCAAAGAAGATGAGCGATGTGAAGGAGGTGACGTCCACACGCTAGTTGTGGTGAGCGGTGTCCATACTCGATAGTCTTAGATAAGAACTTCTAAACATATTATGTGAAGGGAGTTGAAAAAGAGAGAGATATGAGTTTTTCAGGTGTTTGAATATGTAAGAGAGAGAAGTCATCTGATAAATAGGTAAGTGTTTGGTAGAGAAACACGCACCTATTCTTAAAGCTCTTGTACAATTTTTTTAGGGGACTAAGCACTCATGGTTATTTATTGTATACCGAAAATGTCACTTTATTTCTATCATAAATAACTCATAAACCACAAAATCATTGGTAACGCATACCTATAAATACCCTAAAAGTTTTTGTTTTTTAATTAAAATTAAATTAAACACAATATGAACATATGATGATTAAGTGGCAAAGGTTTACCACGTATTTGAATACGTGTTTACCCACATATATAGATTGCGATGATGTTACCACATGAGGTTTGATGCTTGTCATGGGGTGCTAAGTCCCATCTAATATGTTATTTAAATTCACTTATATTATGTAAGTCAAAATTTAGTCCTTTTTATCTATAAGGTTGCCCGGGGCAACCTTGGGTTAGCCTCGTCTATTCCCCATACACCTTTTTTAATGACCTATAAAGTCTGATCACTCGGGTACACTTATTAACAAAAGACCATAACTTTGAACTACACAAATCTTGTCTTGTCTTTCTTTTCTTTTACTAGGATTTGAACCATAGACAAAAGCTAGGAGCCTTTATCACCCAACAAAGAAAGGACAATTTATGTGTTTCTAACTAATAATATAAGCGTGGCCAGGGCACCCGGAGCGAGCTAGAGTGGGTTGTTTCTAGCACGTGCATTGTAGTGAGATGAAATGGAAGATGGGGTGGTATGATGAGGTGAAGATAAATAATCTTGTTTAATAATAAAAAACCATCATCCCCTCACGCCCGTTGGGCGGTGTCGTTCACGACTTTGACTGCCACCTTAGCGACATAGCATAAGACCATGTGTAGTGGTGGCTTTGCAACCTGCGTTTTGAGCCATAACGCGGGGAGTACACCAACCCCCCCCCCCCCCCCCCCCCCGCGTTATGTTGAAGACAAGTTTCCAAGCGTTTTATATACAACGCTGAAAACACAAGGAAAACACAAGGGTATAACTCTGGAAACACCGCCTCCCTCCAAGTTATGCCAACTTTACGACTACACTTGTTTTTTATACAAAACCATAACTCTGACTGGGCGCCACGTGACGCATAACCCCTGGATGTGAAGCTTTACGACTACACATGGTCTAAGCCACACCAGATAACTTCATATGATTTAGTAGTAAAATCATTAATTATATAAAGTAAGGCATTTTCATCTCATATTTTATCTACAAACCTAAAATTATATTAAAAATTATTGTACTTTTTTTATTTCTAATTAAATAATACTTTTATACCTTACCTACATCATACATTTTATCTCTCATCCATTTACAAACACTTTTAAAAAGTATTAAAAATTTATATGATGTGAACAATATTTTTTCAAATATACGAAAAATCACTACATTTTATTTCTGTTTCACTCACAATACTCTAAATCACTCCCTACATTATAAAAACCTCACTCAAAAAACAATGGATAGGATAAGAATGCTCTAATAACAACCAAAAGAGTTTTATATAGATTTCATTATTAATTTTTATAAAAGAAAATAGTTCCACCATTAACTATACTTAAAAAATATTTTTGTATACTTTGTCAACTTACTAATTAAATATACTATAAAATAAAGAATTTTATCATCTTTTATTTTGGGCATAGTAGCGTCGATTTATTGTTGAGTATAATCGTGCATAATGTTACGTAATCATACATAATAGTCCCTATATGTCTGTGCGCACACAAGTGTGTATTACTTAGTTGAGATGCTATTTGTTAAGCTGAAACATCGTACTAATCACACGAGCTAAGCTCGTGTATGCTTTTTGCAAAGAAGCTAAAGCCGAGCTATGACTTACCCTTTAGCAAATAAGATCGAGCCAAGTTGAACTCAATCTCGAGCTTCAATGACTCTAACACGCCAAGCTCGAGTCGTGTCAAGCTCAGGCTCGCCTAGCCTCAACTTACCCACACCTCCGGTTATGATTATAAATTTATGATATGTATATTATATGAATGTAAGTATTCACGTCAAATTACACGTGTCACACCCGTATTAATATATATTATCATTACACGAGTAGCTAGGAGCCGACTCCATTCATCCACCACCGTCATTCCATATGAACGAACCACCAAAATCACTCATTTATTAGTCGGTCACCGCCTTTTGTGACACCTTTGATTACAACCGTTGGATTAGACAATTTGTGACCATATTATTCGTCGCAAAAAATACATTACTTTCAATCAATTTGGTCAACTTCGTTTATTTGACACACCCCACACGGTATGCCGACGTAAGACAACAAGACACGTTTTGACATTACCCTCATCATATTATTATATTATAAGTTATAATTTATATCTATATAAAATTATATATTTCTGTTTATTAAAATCTTTATTAAATCCTATTGGCTTCATTGCTTCAAAAGTCATGTTTGCTTCTAGTCACACTCCACAAAACCATACATTATTTATTCATCTCATATATTTAATATTTAGATTGAGAGTTATAGTTATGATTTGAATTTGGTATATGAATATTTTGTCAGTTGGCTAATCGTTGTCTTTGTTATAAATTAATTTATTTTTGTAGGGAATATGTTGGGGATTATTGTACGGTGGTACGTGAATTGGGAATGAGAATACTCGAGTTTATATCCGAAAGTTTAGGGTTAGAGAAGGAACGAATAAATATGATTTTAGGTGAGCAAGGACAACACATGGCCATCAACCATTATCCGGTGTGTCCTGAGCCTGAGTTGACATACGGGTTGCCTGGTCACACTGATCCTAATGCACTCACCATCCTCCTTCAAGACTCGCTTGTCTCGGGCCTACAAGTTCAAAAAGATGGCAAATGGGTAGCGGTTAAACCATGTCCTAATGCATTTGTCATCAACATTGGCGACCAACTAGAGGTGGTTTACATTTTTGTGATTTGTGTCGGGTTGAGTAAATTGAATGCTAACTAGCTTTTTCTTTTTTCCTTTTAGGCTATAAGTAATGGTGAATACAAGAGCGTGTGGCACCGAGCCGTAGTTAATTCAGACCAACCAAGAATGTCAATAGCTTCGTTTTTATGTCCATGTAATGACTCTATTCTCAGCGCTCCTAAAGAATTAATAAAAGATGGATCAAGGCGTGTTTTCAGAGACTATACGTACACGGACTACTACAAGAAGTTTTGGAGTCGAAATCTAGACCAACAACATTGTTTAGAATTCTTCAAGAACTAGCTATATTTTCTTCACACCATCCATCCCAATATGTTGTCAACCTCATGTCCTAATTTGTTAGTTTCTAATAAACTTGTTAGATTTATAAATACGTTGATCAATAATGCTTTCGATTATTTATGAAATGAGTGTTCCAATACTGTTTTTTACCTCCATACTATATGTACATAAATAACTAAAACATCATCAACCCAACATTTTATTTAATCTTGTTTCAGTAAATATATCACTTATGATAATATTGGAGTTGGACCATCGTTTTAAAACAAAAATTGAAAGCAATATGATTTAGTTGACACAAATTGAAAGTTAAGTGTCATAACAAAGAAAAAAAAAGTATGTGAATAACATAATTAGAAAAACTAAAAAAATTAATTACTATTTACAATGTTTTCTTTTATATTCACATGGTAATTAGAGAAAATAAAGGAATGGATTTTTTTTCGATCAGTGACTTTCACAATTAAATTATCTCACTGCGTGAACACGCCGCATCCCGCCACCCCACTCAGGCCAACTATGTTGACATGATCGGGATCCACGCTGGCATCCGAGTTTGGCTTGACGATCCCGGTAAAACCAGTTGGCACACCCCGACCGAAAAGAGTGGATTTAAGTTGAAAAGATTGACAAACGAAAGTTATTTTATCTATTTATTTATATAATTATTTATTATCATATTGTTACTATCACCATCTTTTTTTTCTTTTTGTTTGAACGGAAACCGAAAGTTTGATTTATGTTTTTGTTGGTTTGCAACCATGTCAACCTTCACCCTACATGAGTACATAAAGTTCAAAAAAGCCTAAATTAGATGACTCTGTCGGATGTCGCCTTAAGTATTATATATAAATCATCTAATAAGCTTAAATATATTATAAAAAGTTTGGCTTGTAGTAGAATAATGAATGGTAGATCAGAAAACCTTTTTAAAAAGGTTTATTACTTTTGGATATTCCAGTTTCATAGTGTCAAATATAAAAAGTTTTTTGAGTTAGGTAATATTTATCGTATAATAAAAATACAATGGAATAATAAAAAAACAATAATCACAAGAAATTAAAAAAATATATAATATAAATGCAATGACATTTACAAATTAAATAAAAAAAATGATTATTATATTAGCTACTTGGGTTAGGGTAAACAAATGAGAGGTAAAGGGTTTGAACCTAGTTATAAAGAAAAATTTTAACCACTTCATTAGATTATGTGTTGTGGAGGACTACAAAATAAAGCGATTTACGTAATGTGACGCTCAGTTAGCAATGAGTGAGTTTTTGTTATAGGGGTGTAACGGTGTTGTAACCCAATATATATATATATATATATATATATATATATATATATATATATATATATATATATATATATATATATATATATATATATATATATATATATATATAGGTATTGGATCATTTCAGAAGTTTTTTTTACAGCGAGAAGTGCGAGAAGTGAAGGTGTAACTCCATTAATCCCTAATTTCACTCCTTTCACTCCCTTTCTTATCGTATTTTTGTATATGTGTATGTATGTTTGTATGTGTGTAGGTAGGTTTGAATGTGTGTAGGTACATGTGTATATGTATGTAGGTAGATTTTAATGTGTGTAGCTAAGACAAAAAAAAACCAACCAACATACATGTAGGTAACATCATAAGAAATTGAGTGAAATTAGGGATTAATGGAGTTACACCTTTACTTCTCGCACTTCTCGCTGTAATATCACTTCTCGCAAGATCTATCCCCATATATATATATATATATATATATATATATATATATATATATCACACACACAAAACAATAAAACAATAATGCTTTACAAACTCAAGCAGACGTCAAATAACACCCCCCCTTACTCGCCCCTATTATCGCCTGGGTGGTGGTGAGGGGAGGGGTGTTCACTACAAAAATCATCCTAATTTTTTTGATTTCCCATTACAGGCAGCCTAACTTGTTCAATCTACTGAACTATTAAATTAATTCGTTGTATAGAAAAAGGTTCAATCCAGTTTTTCATATACGCTTCTAATAAAATTTCGAACTCGGGGTTCTAGTAAATCCACCCATGATATAGAATGATCCAGAAAAGAAATTAAAAATATTTTATTAGGGCAACAGGTGTGCTCTACTAAAGTACTTATTTTTTACCAATCTCATAATGACATGTTTTACCTTATACACGCTATCCTAAACAACTTAAAACCATAGACAACACCCCACTCAACTACCCCTCTCTCTTTGAACTACTAGTGAAGGCGGTAGTGTTACCTAATGAGCATGAGTACCCGATTTCACTTTACCAAGAATACACCACCCCCCCCCCCCACCCCAAATCAAGGAACTCTGTTAAAAAATATGATATAGTAGGTGACATCATAGTCAGTTTAGATATTAAAGTCGTAAATCCATCTAGATTATCAATCAGTTAAAACTTTTAAACTGTTTATTATATAAAAAAGATTCCTACGACGACAAATCCGACAAAGATCTTTTAACTTCGGCCTTTTACTTTATGTGAGGGTGGAAAGTTGACATGGTTGCAAACCAACAAAAACATAAATCATTTAACTTTTAGTTTAAAGTTGTTGGTGGCTCGTTGATAAAGATAAAACAGGTGATAAACCAAAAGGTTATGAGGTTTCAAGTTAAAGTCTTTAAGATGACAAAAATTTCACCGTTAAAGCTTAAATTAAATCATTTATTTACTTCAAATACCACATTAAAATATATAACTAATGTTTATAGATAACTAAAAACATCATAGGACATTACCAATGTTTTTGGTCAAGATTTTGATTCGAAACTTCTTGTAGTATTTTGTATATGTACACTCTCTGAAAACACATGTTGATCCGTCTTTTATTAGTTCGTTAGGAGCGTTGAGGTCATTACAACGACATAAAAATGAAGCTATTGACATTCTTGGTTGGTCAGAGTTGGTGAGGGCTCGGTGGAAGACACTTTTGAATTCATCATTACACGCCTCCTATTAAGAAAAAATAAGCTAGTTAGCATTCGGTTTTGCTAGGTGATCATAAGACTCACGGCCCTCATGGTTGTCGACTCATGGTTCACACTGACCACTACGTGGACGACTTTAACCAACGAGCACAACTGATAGCATGTTGTTAGGCATGGATTGGCTGGCAGTACTAGCTAAGCTTTGATACTTTCTCTGATCTCTTGGCTAATATACATTGCTATTTCTATCCCAACATTATAGCCTAACTAGTACTCCTTGTTTGGGCACCTTTAGCTATATCATTAATAATTTTAGTTGTTAGATGGACTTTAAACAAAGGATGACCTACATAATAAATGATATCAGTTATTATTTTTAGAGATGGGTGTGATGGGATCATCTAAAGTGTAGTGTGGATTAATAGGTGCAACATGTATCTTAACTCGTGATCGATTGGTTATGTTCAGCATGTGACATGAAATAGTATTAAATCACATGCAGGTTATGTTCAGCATGTGACATGAAATAGTATTAAATCACATGCATGAACATACCAAAGTATATTTAGATAACTTGATGCATAATGTGCAACTCATGATCATCAAAGTTTACTATCTTGACGCGTGTTATTTATTTATTAAGCATGTGACAAAATTGTATGAGCAAACATGTTTTAACTGTTGTTAATCTTCTTAATTCAGTATGTCATTGTTTTATTTTGAATCATGTAGTGTGAGGTTTATTAAAACGTTATATATTTCGATTATGTGAATATACTAGTTGGCGGTTACTTTTATGGTTTGGTATTGATTTTTTTTAAAGAAGATGCATTTGATTGGGGAGTTAGGCTATGTGTAATGGGATTACTAGTAAAAGCTTTTGGGCTAGCTATTGTGACATGTCATTGCCACGTCACGTAAGATAACTAGTCATCCATTAATTTAAGTGTTATGGGTTAACTAGCAATTACTCTCATTAAAATAATAATAATTAAACTATAGAAAATTAAAATTAAAATAAGAAGTAGTTTAGTAGGGTGATGTGGATTTTATTGATTGGTGCACATAATTAATTCGTAGACCAAAAAGCAGAGAGTGTCCATGGCGCTTTTATTGGGATAGCCCAACTTTGTGTGAAGAACGCTATCATTCCCGTATTGCATGAGTGACACCTCCACAACATACGTCCTTGTACAAGAGTTACTTGTATGTATACAATATAGATACTATATTTGTGTGTTTTCTACTTTGTTTTGAATCATTCTCATGTTTGATTCGTTGTTATATTATTTTATTAACTAATATACTCAAATGTGATAAAATTCTCATATTGTTAAGGCCAAAAATTATTTTCTTTTCATAACCTTTTTAGATAGTACATTATAAATTCATCACAATACATTTTGTTTGTTATTATAAAGTTACTTAACCCAACTTTATATATCATTCTGTGCATAGAGATTCAAGTACTAACTTTAACTACTCAAACATGGCATCTTAACATTTGCATAAAGATTTTTTTACATAAGATTCACAATTCTATTCATAGTAGTCGAATATGTTATATTATTATAACATGTTTTGATACAATTAGAAGAACAAGGCTTGCTCCCACTACATTAATAAAGTGTGCATTTACTTGAAAAATAACTTGGACGCGGTGAACCACATTCAAAACATTTCAACTCTCGAAGACAAGCATCCGATCAAGGAACAAAAACACAATATAGAGGTATCAAGCAGACGATCACATCCACTATCCGATGAAGAACTTGCATATGACTTATCGATATTCATGGGCTAGGAGAAGAACCAACAATAAGAAGGTGTTTAGGCGAGGAAGACTATGTTGAACTAAGAATTAAAAAAAATAATGTATTTTATATCGTAATTTCTTTTCTTATTTTGTGATCGTATATGTTATGGGAATTTTTAAAATTACTAATAAATAAATATATATTGTTATTATTTTTTTTTTATATTTATAAAATTCTGTTCTTTATAAAAATTAAAAATTAAGCAGTTGCAAATCGATTTCTATACGAACTGGTCTTGAACCAAACCTAACTGATTTCATAGGTTCCCGTTTCATGCCCCTTCAAACCGATTAACTGGTTCCATCCCAAACCAGTTTTGACTATGATCATCGAGAACTGGTTTAATTCCACTCGAACCAGTTTAGGGTTATAAACCAAAATGTGCACCTTGTAAAATTTGTAGTGACTAACGAATTTTACTGGATTATTTATTCCGTATAATAATAACTAAATAGATATCAAGTTTTAATTCAAACCCATATCGTCCACTAAAAAGAGGTATCCCTCGAAAAACATGTAACGTTTGAGAAGCGTATTTGGATATAAGATTAGTTTCAAATACTTAGTGTTTAAGATAAGTATGATATTAGGTGATAATATCTAAAAATATCACAATTATCCCCCGTATTACGGGGGTATTTCTTTTTCGGGTCTAATATTCATATTTTTTTGCATTTTAATTTTATGTATTATAAAAAAGTTAATAATATACTTAGGGTTGATGATGAAATAGTTTCACAAATAAATAACATGTTATAACCCGTTTAAAAACTATGAGTTTGGTGAGACCCATTACTCGCTTATTTTTGTTTTTACTATAAAATTGTTTCTTAATATAAATAATATATTTTTCTTAAAAAGTTGGATATTAATATTTAGTATATCCCTACTTTATAATATTTACATATAAAATAATTGGTGAGATTTATTTTTAAAATAATGAGAGGTTATAACTCATTTAAGGTTATCTAGTGTAACGATTCCGGCAACTCCAGGTATACCCTAGCCGGAATATACTATTTACGTGTTATTTAATATTGATTATATGAGTTATAGCACGTTTATACGAATATATATGGTTCACAGTATGAATCATACTCAATTATATAGTGAATCATATTGGAATTACAATTAACCAATGAACGATTATTGAAACCCGAACGAATCGGGAATTACATTATAGACGAAGTATATAATGTTTAGTGATATTTACGAAGTATTAATGCTTCGGGATAAGTAAATTATAGCACAGAAAAAGGATTTCGATTTAATGGTACGTCGGTACGCTAAACGAAGCCTTTAACACCAAACCAAGCAAGAGACGATCAATCAAGCCGAAAAAGATGCGTAATTATTAATAATATGATGTTTTAATGTCATGGGTTACGTTTTTAAAGTTTTTAAATCAGTTTTATATAAATTTTATTTTAACCCGAAAAACAACCATTTTAGGCTCGTTTCAAGCCGAATTACGAGTTTAAACGAGAAACGAACTGAACCAGATTATCCACAACATTATCCGGATTGCATAATCCAAATGTGTGGACAATATTTGAGATGTGGGCCCCCCCCACACCCCCACATATGGCCGGCCACCCCCCCCCATGTTCATATTATCTTTCATTTTCTTTTTTTTAACCCAAAAACACTCTCAAACTCTCTCAACTTTCAAGCATTCATCCAATCCCTTGATCTCCAACCAAAAACTTGAAGGTATAAGCATGTTTTGATACTTGAATCTTGTTTTTAATTGCATAAATTCTTGAGAAAAGGAAGTTTCATGTGAAAAAACGGGTGAAAACCCGAGATGAAACCGATTCTCGTGTGATCAAAGGATGTATACAAGTTATACAAAGGATCTTGATCCAAGTAATTAGTTAAAAGTGTTTAGAATGAATTTTTACGGTTGAAATCTTGTCAAATGAATTTTCCAAGTGAAAGACGGGTGAAAACCCGAGATGAAACCGACTCTTGCATGATCAAGAGATGTATACATGTTATACAAGGGATCATGGTCCAAGAAATGAGTAAAAAGAGTCGAGAATGGATTTTTACGGTCAAAATCGTTGTTTTGATGTTTTAACCGACACTAGGAAAGAAATGGCTTGATTGTGGGTATAACTTGCTTGGTGTGGTGTTGATGTGCTTGTAAGTGTTGTATCTAGCGGCTAGCAAAGGCTAGAAACCGAGATCTTTGCGATCTAAAGCTAGAAAACACAAGATAGTTCGGTTTTCGTGTGTTATGAAAAAATGGACAGATTTACGTGTGCTTAGAGTCGGGTCACGAAATTTCACAGAGATGATCTACACATGAAAATATGAGATCTGTGAATTTTTGGTAATTTTTGGATAAAAGATGAATATTTGGTGAATTTAATGCTCGGTTTTGGCCAAAAATAGTGAAAAATAGCAAAACATGATGAAAAATTCCGGAAAATTTAAGATAAGCTTTTTATAACATATAAAAGTCACCCACAAAATTTGAGCTCAGTTGGAAAAGTCTAAGTAGGCTTTTCGGTGAAACGAGTTCTAGGGCTTTCTAGCTCGGTTTTGGGTGAAAATGGCTTGAAAAATAAGTTTTAAATTCTGGAAAAATTCCAGGGAGTTATGAGGATGATAAAGATCATCCCAGAAAAATTTGGGATTTGTCTAAAGTGTTTTGGTATTTTTGATATATTTAGTGTTTTAACAAGATTTAAAAATAGATAAATAAATGTAAATGTAGGAAAATAAATCTGGGAAAATTCCAGAAAGTTATGAGGATGATAAAGATCATCTCAGAAAAATTTGGGATTTTTCTAAAGTGTTTTGGTATTTTTGATATATTTAGTGTTTTAACAAGATTTAAAAATAGATAAATAAATGTAAATGTAGGAAAATAAATCTGGGAAAATTCCAGAAAGTTATGAGGATGATAAAGATCATCTCAGAAAAATTTGGGATTTTTCTAAAGTGTTTTGGTATTTTTGATATATTTAGTGTTTTAACAAGATTTAAAAATAGATAAATAAATTTAAATGTAGGAAAATAAATCTGGGAAAATTCCAGAAAGTTATGAGGATGATAAAGATCATCCCAGAAAAATTTGGGATTTTTCTAAAGTGTTTTGGTATTTTTGATATATTTAGTGTTTTAACAAGATTTAAAAATAGATAAATAAATGTAAATGTAGGAAAATAAATCTGGGAAAATTCCAGAAAGTTATGAGGATGATAAAGATCATCCCAGAAAAACTTGGGATTTTTCTAAAGTGTTTTGGTATTTTTGATATATTTAGTATTTTAATAAGATTTAAAAATAGATAAATAAATATAAATATAAGAAAATAAATCTGGAAAATTTTTACAAAATTCCTTTCTGTCAAATTAAGTTTTGTGCAAAATTTCAAGACCCGAGACTAATCGGGTAATTATTTGTGCTAAAAAGAACATAAAAACAAGTTTTTAAAGCTTAAAACGTGTAAACCGGCAAAGTTCGCATAAGCGAGCTGACTGGTACATGAAAACTCTAAAAATAGACTATTTCATAAATCTAAGTAAATTAAGTAAAAATAAATCATCCGAAAATAATTCGGATGATTTGGGTAATTTTACCCGATTTTACCGTTTTCGGCACCGAAATACCGGAAATGGGCCCCACGGCCAAACGGGGTGTCAAACCGAGCTATAATTTCATCACCTTAACTAAATTGACTGTCAAACTCTAAGCAATGTCAATCTGAGTCCTTAGAAGTGTCACGGGGTTAACATTGTCCCCGAATCGAGTACAGTACTGGGTTAACAATGTTCTCAGATGTACCGATTGATATGTATTTAAGTTATGGGAATTATATAGTAACGACTAGATATTATATTACAGATCCAGGCACGTAGCTGTTCCTTATATTACTCACCGACTCACAACAAGGTGAGTTTTCACGAGCCCCTTTTAATGAATTGTTTTAATTATATTTTCCCGGGGCGGAAAACATGTCTTATTTAAAGTATTTAAGTACATACCGATCGTATGGAAATACTTGTACATTTATATATATATGGGCTGATGCATAGAATATATAAAATGTTTATAATGTGTTATTGTTCTGGGGTAACATAGTTCCCAGGGGTTATTATTGTTCTGGGGTAACATAGTTCCCAGGGGTTATTGTTGTTCTGGGGTAACATAGTTCCCAGGGGTTATTATTATTCTGGGGTAACATAGTTCCCAGGGGTTATTATTGTTCTGGGGTAACATAGTTCCCAGGGGTATTTATTGTTCTGGGGTAACATAGTTCCCAGGGGTTATTATTATTCTGGGGTAACATAGTTCCCAGGGGTTATTGTTGTTCTGGGGTAACATAGTTCCCAGGGGTTATTGTTGTTCTGGGGTAACATAGTTCCCAGGGGTTGTTATTGTTCTGGGGTAACATAGTTCCCAGGGGTATTTATTGTTCTGGGGTAACATAGTTCCCAGAAAGTTATTGGAAATGTTCTGGGGTAACAAAGTTCCCAGCATGATTATATTGTTAATAAATGATTATTAAAATGATTTGTCAGTGTTTATTTAAATTAGTGAAACTCACCAACTATTCGTAGTTGACCCGTTTTCTTTACATGTTTTCTAGGTATGCCCAAGTTGGATTGATTGATGTTTGCTTAACTATCTGTGCTACCTGTTGGAAGCTTGCTGCTCTTTGTTTTGTAATGAATTTATTAATGTCTTATCGGTAAAATATGTGTGTAACACCTAGACAGTAATGAAACTCGCAACAATGTAATATGTTATAAATTAATGTAGTGATATTTTCTTTATAAGCAATGCTGTTGATATCAGATGTGTCTGTTGCATCCCGTGTACGTTTCCGCTGCGGTTACGGGGTGTTACATCTAGGTATGGTGAGATCCATACCGTGAATTCGGATCAAATGCACTTGAAGTCTTCATTTACAAATAAAACAATATGGTGACTTAAATGTTTCGTTTATTTGCGAGGGTTGTTTTACATTATTTGTTCTAATATTTATTTATTTTTTGTATTTATATTTTTTTATTGTATGAAAGTTAATAATATACTTATGGTTTAATGATAAATTATTTGACAAATAAATGAGATGTTATAACTCGGTTTAAAAACGGTCAAGCAGGCAAAGGAGGAGGCCAAGATGTGGGCGGCCAGGTCAGTGCTGCAAGCAAGGATCAAGATGGCGATGGAGGCCGATGATCCCGCTTTTGATAAGACAACCTCGAACGTGAAGAAGTGGAAGACTACCTTGGCAGCTCTCGGTGGTGAGGAAGATGTGGAGATGTCTGAGGGGAATGAAGCTGGTACGAGCGGAGCTAAGGATGTGGCTGAAGGTTGTGTTTCTTTTTCGTGTCTAATATTTATATTTTTATGCATTTTAATATTATTTATTATAAAAAAATTAATAATATACTTAGGGTTTGATAATGCAATAGTTTCACAAATAACTAACATGTTATAACCCGTTTAAAAACTATGAGTTTGGTGAGACCCATGATCCGCTTATTTTTTTACTATAAAATTGTTTCTTATTATAAATAATATATTTTTCTTAAAAATTAAATATTAATATTTAGTATATCCTTATTTTATAGGATTTGCATATCAAATACTTTGTGAGATTTATTTTTAGAATAATGAGATGTTATAACTCGTTTAAGGTTATCTGTGTATGGTGAGACACATACCGTGAATTCGGATAAAATTTATAAGAAGTCTTCATTTACAAATAAAACAGTATGGTGGCTTGAGTAAACGTAAGAAACAACCATAGAGCTTTTAAATGTTTTGTTTATTTTAAGGGTGTTGTTTTATATTATTTGTTTCTAATATTTATTTATTTTTCGAATTTTTATTTTTTTATTGTATGAAAGTTAATAATATATATGATTTGATGATAAATTGTTTCACAAACAAATGAGATGTTATAACCCGGTTTAAAAGCTATATGAGTTTGATGAGACCCAAGACCCGTTTATTTTTCTTTACTATAAAATTGGTTTTTTAATTATAAATAATATATATCTTTTTTAAATAAATCATATATTAATTTTTAGTATATCCCTACTTTTTAGGATTTTTATATCAAATATTTGGTGATATTAGTTTTTAATTTAATGAGATGTTATAACTCGTTTAAGAAATATATGGGTTTGATTATACCCATACCCATGAATTCGGGTCAAATGCATGAGAAGCCTCCATTTAAAAATCAAGGAAATCTAGTGACTCCTAAAAAATGGGGAGCGATCACATCGCGATATTTTCGTTTATATATATTATAGACTTGATACAAAAAGTTAGTTTTTAACATCCAGTGGGTTACATTTAGCCACATAAGACTATAAACAGATATATCCGATAACGCGTACCTATGATAAGTATTAGGAAACATATATACATCACCTAGATGACCAAAATCCGGATCACTACCATCCTAGTCATGTGTCAATGTGCTAGTGGGATATCAAAACATCAATTGCCAACCATTACTTTGTTGCATATGTCCACTTATATTGTCGTTATTTCAACTTCTTTGACCCACTTATAGATTAATAAGCAGCCGGTCCTGATCCGCAGTCCCTTTAAACCTAAGACCATGAATGAATTGGCAAGTTAATCCACAATTTTCAAGCTTGTTGACATCAATTATGATCAATAACTTATGTGGGACACAATTTACATATAAAATATGTCAAGGATAATTAATTAATTTAGAGTAAACAATAAACTGATCGTAGTGCGGGTGGCGCCCCTATCACCTCACCAACAATTCATCCGTCAAACCATTTTGCCAAAGCTTTGTACAAATAATTGTTAGTGTAAATCTTGTGTAAGTACAGGGGGTTAATGTTGTGTTTACAAACCTAAGAATTTTTTGAATTAGTTTTTTCTCCTAGTTCGAGTCTAATAAAGGATTGTATATGTTAATGATTAGAAGGTTATAAAATAGAGGTTTTATGTAATCAAGTTAATCATAACAGTTAATAATACGGTCAAGATTCAGACTTGAAATCTGATTTACCTTTTACAATCAATTTCACCCATTCACATCTTTATCATGGCAAATTAGATTTTAATAATCTCATTTTTATGAAAAGTTGACTAACAATGATCCTCCTCAAAAATTTCTTCCCACTGGTCCCACCTTTCGTCATACATTTTTTTTTTCATTGGTTCCCCATTAAAAACATCTTAACTCCGTTAAGTTATTTTGAGTTTCAAATTGATGTTTTAAGGCTTTGATCAGAAGGAGAACATAAGTCGATTAATGTAAAACTTATCTCAAACAATGTTCTAAACAAATTGATTTTTGCTTATTAGAAGTTTAAACACCTTAATTGAAGCTTCGTGTAGTCATTTGAAGCACATTTTCGAGTTAAGGATTACATCTACCTGTATCTTCATTCCGATCAAAAACTTTAAAATATCATCTTGAATTTTTGAAATAACTTAACGGGTTAAATTTTTTTAAAGGGGTTCAATGAGAAAAAATAGGGCGGAATGTGAGATTGTTATAGGCTAACTGCAAAAATGTGAGATTGTTAAAATCTAATATGTCTTTTGTTTAAAAATTATTAAATAATAATTGTATTTTCAATTAAACTATTACACGTTTGCAGTGAAAAGTTAATGAGAGCCAACATGTATGCAAGGCATTGACGTGACGGAGCATATTTTTCACTTTTTAATAAACCACTACACATTATATTGCACAAAGTCTTTAAGCTTGTCGGACCACTGTTAGCGGTAGCCACCGGTTTATATTGCTCTAAATTGTGTGCCAACGAATTAGTCAATACCGACGTTCTGTTTTTCTTTGTTTGTTTGTGTAGTGTTTGGATCGGATGCTGATTTGTGTATACCGTAAGTATTTAGATTTTGAAGACATAATACGTCATACCTTTTTTGGGTAACATATGGTTTAGTTTGGTTTTTGAAGCATATTTTTATTTATTCTTTTTTTCTTAAAGTTGTATAATATTAAGAGTATGTGTAGCGGGTGACGTCATAGAGGATGCAAAGCGCCCGGAAGACCCCCCTTGAGGCGCTTTAAGCTTCAAATTATCTTCCATCGTTTTGAACAAAACACCCCAAACTAATCCGCAAACAAGAGTGTTTCTAACGTTTTTATAGAAGTAATCACCTATGTGATAATTAACAAATGGTTAAACTATTGTGTGTTATTTCTATTGGTGTGAGATGACAAATAGTAACTTCACACAGTAGAACTTGAACTTTACTTTTATATCACTCTTTACTTGCATTCACATTTATTCACACAAATTGAGCAATCATGTAAAGAATTTAATATTGATTTCACATACAAACGAGGGTAAAAATGTAAAATATGAACAACCGAGAAGTTCATTAGGTGAAATGAAATAAAGAGGTTAAAGATAAAAAAGATAAATTTTTAGAGTTTAAACTAAATGGTTACTTTTTTGTTAGAAAATAATCGTTAGTGTTAGAGAGACGGTTTGTTAACTAAGCACTTGAGTATTATTAAGAAATTGAGTTGGAGTAGAAAACACGTTAATGTTAGTAACAAAGATGCATGGTCATTGTATTTTGTGCGATTTTCATTATTTATAAAAATACTGAAAAGTGTTGAATAAGTTGTTCAAGTATTGCGTATTTTCTTTTTGAGTTTGAGGATTGATTTCCACAGGGGCGAAGTATAATGAGGCCCTCTGTTTTTTCGCGCGTTAGTGTAAATTTAGCCGTTTTTCGTCCGAAATTTGCGTAGTGTAAATTTGCATGTTTTCTGCCAAAAATTTGAGCCCGGCCTCCCTCGTTTATGAATTTTTTTATACATTTTGAGTTCGGCTCTCCCGGCATTCACGTCCAAGCTTCGCCACTGGATTTCAACATCATGCTATGAGTATACTGATATCGTGTATGCTTTAAATTAATTAATTTCTTGCCACTGTTCTATCACTTACAAGGACTTTGCATATTTTTGTAGGGTTTTGTCTTCGACCATGCTTTATTTATTTTATATTTTTTAAACGGAGACATACACTTATCTGCTTTATACTTCTAAATTACACTAAAAGAATTCGATCTTGCATAAATGGTTTGGCTAAAGAACAATATTTATCCGTAAATCAATATCACAAGTTAATCAAGATCATTATCTTTATGATTTAAATTATAGAATATCCTATCATCTAGTGATGGTTATAACACAATTTCACATAAAATTCTCTTCTCTTCTGTTTCAACCTTTGTCAAAAATCATCAAGAACACTTCTTGTAATTAAATAATTGATTTACATTATTATTATTATTATTATTATTATTATTATTATTATTATTATTATTATTATTATTATTATTATGTTTTAACTGGTCAACCCTAACTTTGCAACTATTGTTTGATTTTTTCAAAAGGGCTCCACCTTAAACAAGTCTTGACTTTTGTTAACCCAAAATGAAACCGATTCCAACCCGAAC
Organism: Bidens hawaiensis; assembly: GCF_021521415.1. Classification (NCBI taxonomy): domain Eukaryota; kingdom Viridiplantae; phylum Streptophyta; class Magnoliopsida; order Asterales; family Asteraceae; genus Bidens; species Bidens hawaiensis. The sequence goes on from NW_027491030.1 coordinate 3,374,054, forward strand.
CCATGTGGAAGAAAGCCGAAAATGCACCACTCTAGCTAAACCTAGGTGTTTTCCTGCTAAATATCGTCTTCCTCTTGGTTTGTCCGTTTTACATACATAACACACAATTATATTCTAATTATATTTCATTAGCCTAAACCAGCATAGTAAAGAAGACAATTCCAAGGATCTAAATTTGACCAAAAGAGCAAGAATAGTCTCTTACTCCACTTATTTGGATGCTAGTCAAATTTGTAAAAGCACTAGATGCTAAACAATCACAAATGAAAATTATTATTACTTTAAAAGGAAAGTCACCCCACAATTTAAATATCAAGGACTTTGTCCGATATTTTAGAAGTCTTAAGACCCAAATCACGTTTCAAATGTGACAAATCGAAAGATAATTAGTACCAGACACACATATGACCGAGCATAGGAAGAAAATTGGAAGACACGTGACAAAGAAAGTATAGACAGCGAAGAAAAAAGTAATGAATAAAGGAAAATTCAGAACGCGTGTAGAAATAGTAAGAATGAGTGGCGTAAAAGGCTTTTAATTAAGAGGGTGACATGACATTCCAAGTTGCATGTGTTGCTCCAGAGATTCGTAAATGTACAAAACATATAAAAACTTCCTAGGACGAAAATGACATGTGTACTTACCTTCACGAATCGTGGGCCGATTCGGGTCACACTAGTGGCCCACCAAACAATGAAATAACAGCAATAATAAGATTACAATATTGTTTCTTGGTTAGTTTAAGGCTTTAAGCCCAATGTTAAACTTTATGCACTCACCTTGGAATAGTAGATTAGTGGGGCATGATGGTATATAAGTACCTCAAATATGGATTATAAGCCCAATAATCTTAAGAAAAGGGGAAAAAAGGAAAAAAAAACTCATATGAATGTTTCCCTAATGTACAAACAAACCAAGACACATCTGGACAATCCTTAAATGGTCGTTTGAGAATACGAGTTCGTGAATATTATCGTTAAATTCGGTGTTTGAGATCTGGTTTTCGAATATAGCTATTTTTCAATGTCTTGTTAACATTTTGCCACTTGTTAGTATATAGACGTTTAACATCAATAACTAAAAAAAGCGCTCTAATGTAACCAAATATTGAATGATGACACGATTCAAGAGAGTTTTTCCTCTCAAGTTGATGTGGGCCCAAGTGTAGAAGATTGGGTCATGATGTTTCTGGAGGCTTAAGATCGTGCTTCCAGATGCATTGCACGAAAATGGACATAGCTTGGGCTACGGGCCTCCATTTCAAGTGTGCTACCAGTCAAAACGACCGTTGGAACGTGGGCCATGCTGTGGTAACCAGTCATAGGCGAGTTGTCCCGTTTATTTTTCCTAAATAAGCATTCTAGATACACTTTTGAGCCACTTTTATGTTTTTTTGTCTAGTTTTTGGGTTTTCTTTTGGTCTGTTGTTTGGCCTGTGCTTGTTTTTGTTGGCCCAAGCTCATTTTGGATGCTTTATTAATATGTTAAGTTACTTGTGACTGGTCATTGATAAGATTTTAATAAAAAAATGAATTGCGTTTTCGAGTTCTAGCCTTTTGGGGTCGAATTTGGGGGTTGGGGGAAGGTTCATCACGGGTATTCACAGAATCAACGTGATTAGCCTTCGTTCACGATTTGTACGCTGCATCACAAGCACTTCGACAGCCATGCTTGACAAATCCTATATAAACCGTGTGTTATACAGTATACACATTCTTATGTTTGGATGGGTATGGGGAGGCATGCTTGCGTGGACCTTACTGGGGTGTCACCTCTTGTCGGGCTTAGGGACACCGAGTTTGTTGCTAGGCAGACTGTGTTAAAGGCAGAATCAGGAAAAATTGCTAAGCATGAGAAGGCGTGTGTTGAGAACCAACATGCCTTTATTCATCTTGCTTTGATACATTTGGGTTCCTTGCCTCCGATAATGCTACGTTTAAAAAAAAAGTTTAGCGGGTCATGTACATTAACTCAACGACACCGCAGAACGATAACTTTGTTTTCAATAGAATTTGTTTTGCCATTTAAAAGGGTGTGGCGACACAGCTTGTTGTCTGCTTACCTGCATCTCTGTTGTAATTAGATCATTTTTTAGTTAAATGAAATATTCTTTATCACTGCTCACATAGACAATAATGCAAATGACATTGCCACTCCGTTGCATCCACATCAAAGTGCGGCGAGATCTCCAAGCACAACCCTCGCCGTTTCCATCCTTCTTCTACCCGCTGAAATCCAGTGTGGCATCCACATTAGTCCCTGTGACGGTGAGGCGATGCCCATATCGCACAACCTTATCGCGAGTTTTCAAGTAACCAATTACTTAACTAAATCTTTTCAATATTTTCAAAATTTAACACCCTTAAAATGAGAAACTAAAAGTTTTCCAAAATAATATAAACACACTATAAACAAACTTAAGAATATTTTTTTTTTCTAAAATAAAATGTCTCGCATTCTCTCGTTATCATTCATGTCATGGCCCAGTTTCACTAGGCCCAATTCACAAAACATATTATTATTATTATTATTATTATTATTATTATTATTATTATTATTATTATTATTATTATTATTATTATTATTAAACGTTTCATCCTTTTTATTTTATTTTTATTTTTTGAATTTTGGAAAAACGACTTTCTTGTGTGTTACGCCACCGCACTCTACAAACTGGAGAGTCTCGTTGCCCACTTGCCCTCACTCGAACCAAACTATGTTCTCTTAACCAAGATCACGCTGGTTTTAGAGTTTGGCTGGAGCGTCCCCCCTAAGAAACCATATCGTTGGCCATCACCTGACAAATATTATACCGCCACAAAAGCAGAATTCTCTGACATGACACACGACGAAAAAAAAAAACTTGATTTCAAATTTCAGCATGCTTAAAGTAAGAAACCAATATTTTCCAAAATGAGAATAATATTCCATTATTTCATCTAAGCCCAATTCCACTAGGCCCAATTCACAAAACATTATTATTATCATTATATCATTTTATAATAATATTATTTAAAACGTTTCATCTGGTTTTCAAATTTGAAGCCGTTATTATTATTATTAGTCACTGTATTCACAAATCTTTTGCTTATTAGGGTTTCAATCAATCAATCAATTAATGGCGGATTCAATTCAAATCCTCTCAACACCGAAACGCAAACGCAAAACCTCACCAATTCAATGTTTATCTGATATCGATATCGATGACGATTCGCCGTTACGACCCATCTTCTGTTTAAAGCGTAAGTCCGCCATTAAAGAGTTTGACGACAAAGAAGACTGTTTCATTCTTGAATTTAACCCAGAAGAAGAAGAACAAGATACGTTGAAATGTGATCTGGGTTTTCAAGATTCTTCGCCGGATATTTGTATGGTGGCTGAAAAGGGTAAGGTGAGATTTATGATTTATATATAAAGTTTTAGGGTGGAAGACGGGTCGGGTCGGGTCGGTTGAAACGGGTCATGAGTCGAAGTGGGTTAGCGTCGAAGTGGGTTAATTAAAAAAGGGTTGTTTTGGTTCGGGTCGAAACGGGTCATGGGTTGAAATGGGTTAGGGTTGGAACGGGTTTCGGGTTGGTTGAAACGGGTCATGGGTCGAAATGGGTTAGCGTCAGAATGGGTTAATTAAAAAGGGGTTGTTTTGGTTCGGGTCGGAACGGGTCAGGGTCAATGGGTTCGGGTCTTTTTGTTATGAGGACAACGGAGGAAACATTTTAGTTTTTATATATTTTATTTTTGATTTATATTGAGTTATGATTTATATGATAAACTTTTGTTAACGGGTTTAGGGTTTGAAATGTGGGTTTTTGTTAACAGGTGGCGTGTAGAGATTACCCGCATTCAAGGCATTTGTGTGTGAAGCATCTGTTTGAGAAGACGTCACATGAGAGTTACTGTAAATTGGTAATTTGGTATTTTTTTTAGTTTTGATTGAAATGTGTTGGGTTTAGGTGGTGTTGTGGAACTCGCTAGTCAGGCGGTGGGGTATAGACTGGCGATTAATTCTCGTGATTAATCGGATAGGAATATTATATGTGACTTTTCAAAATTGTATGTATATAGGGTGGGCTTCGGTATGAATATATCAAACATGAGAAGGATACTAAATTACTAATAACTAAATTAATTATGCTAATGCTAGAGTTTATAAAGTATAGTAAAATAGTAATTACTCTAATGCTAAATAATGACTCTAGTTATTTGTGCGCTTATCATGTTAAGTTAAGAGCTATTTGTATTTGATCCTAACACTATATATACACACACAAAATTTTATACATAGTTTTTCAATTTTATTAATCATACTGGATTAATAAGTTTAGTTTTTCAAATACTTAAAATGATTTGCACCATAATTTGTTCGATTTTGACCAAAGTTTGACTGATTTTGACTGAAATTTAACAATCAAGTTTTGTCAAAGTTTGTTGAAATTAGGCCAAAAATGGATCAAAATCTAAGTATTGGAAAAACTATGCATATTAGTTATTAATCCAATCTGATTAAGAAGTTTGTAAAATTAAAAATAAAATTTTGAAAATTTTCGTGTATATATATAATCTTGAAAAGTTTCATATAAAATTTTAATCCGATTAATCTAATAATCTCTATCAGTTGCTAGTTAGTACCCCACCGTTTAGTTGCTGGTCGGTAGACCCTACCGCTTGACTAATGTTACTGATTGTTTGATAGCAGTGCTACTGTTTTGTGTGTGATGTTGCTGCACTTTGCAAATCATGGTCAGGGTATACTGGTCATTGTCATGCTATAGACAATGAAGGTTGGAAGGCTGCTAGGAAGTCGTTGCGTAAGGGTAGAACAAATTGAAGAACAAATGACACGGGTTTTTTTGAATCATACTTGTTCTTGTTTTGTGTTTATATGCTCTTAGTGACCCGGCAGAATCTCGGTTGCCCGGTTTTGGATAGTGAAAAAGTGATAAAATGGTTTATGCAAGGTTTACTTGTGGGCAATTTTCTTATCTTTGTTAACAACTTAATGAATGATGGTTAAGTAAGATTATTACAGATAAGAAAATGAGCTTTTGTCTTTCTTTTTGTCTTCAAAAGTGTATAAATAGTCTCTTGTTAATGTGACATGAAGCATGATAAGAACACGTTAAAAAATAATCAAGTTTAAAGGTTATGTAGTTAAAGTCGTTTTATGTATGAACTGTGTTTGATTGACTTGTCTAACTCGATTAATAAACAAAGCATAGCCTCATTTATCCAACCATTTTAATGGTTTAATTGTTACCTCTCAACCTATATTACAATATGGTTAGACCACAGATAAATATGCCTCTTTGGAAGGTGTCTACTATTGAATTTTTAACTAGTATCCAACAAGTCTCTTAATAACCATTTTATGATCATTTGGGTCAGGGATACATTAGGACCAAAAACCCACCAAGCAATGGACCTAAAGAAGTAAAGAGTAAAGCTGAGTTACTCGACACGTGATTTAACTCTCTCATGTTGTTTGTGACAATGGTTACCCAACTGTGACGTACACCATTTTCAAAGAGTAAGCCCTACATCTCTCTCTCACATTTTTTCTACTCAATTTTAACTTACACAACATAAACCTAGACTTTTACATCATTTAAATAATATTTAGCTTTGAAAATACCTGTCATATAATAATAAAAACACAAACACTCATAGATGGGCACTTTATTGACAAACAACGCATTTTTAAAAGTGATCAATACAATTATAGATCTAAAAGTAATAAAAAAACACAAAAAAACATTTTAAGAAACATTGACGACCATAAACGAACACATAATCGAACATTAATGAACAAGGCATCTTTTCATGTTTGCTCATTTAGTCAATCGAACAAAATTTCTTGTTTATGTTTGTTCTCTTATGAAACTAACGAACTTCCCGCCGAACAATTTACTAACATTTCGCCGATCGTACACACTAAGCCTCTTATTAATGGTTTTCTGTAGTGAACTTTTAACAAACTATAAACTCGAGGTGCACAAAATAACCTGGTCCGGACCCGACCTGACCCTACCCTACCCGCGGGTATGGACCAGGCTTTGGGTCCCCCCTAGAACTGTACCCGGAACTGACCCGGACCTGGTGAAACCGGTTCTACCAATACCCTATCAAAACCCGACCCTACCCTACCCGAAACCCGAAAAAAACCCGATGGAACCGGTCAAATACACGACTATACCCCGAACCGGTTCCTACATACACCCGGTTTTGACTTTGTTGACCATACCCGGTTCCGGTTCCTACCCGGTTAAGGGTATAAACACTTAACAGCCAACCAATCTCTTAAACCATCTGATGATAATATGGGCCAGGCCCAAACTCAAGCCCAACACCCAAAAGCCCACCAACCACAAAACCCTAAAGAGCAAAACCCGCATCTCTATATCACATTATCACCTCACACCATTTCGTTTCTGTCCAAGATTATTATTATTATTGTTATCCACACCCATCCTCTACACTCAAACACCATCAATTAAAGATGCCAGGACCAGTTGTTGAAGAAATCGAATCAGAGAAGCAAACCCAGGTAATTTCAAGATTCAAGATTCAATCTTTATGAATAAAGATTCAATTTTTATTGTTGTTGTGATTGCAGGAAGAGGTTCCAGTGGTTGAAGGTGTGGTTGAGGATGTTAAGGAAGAAGATGACCACAATGAAGATGATGATTCTGATGATGATGAGGATGATAAGGAAGATGGTGTTCAAGGTAGTTGTTTGTTATTATTATTATTATTATTATTTAGGGTTTTTTAAATTAAGTCTATTATTTTTTTTGGGTTTTGATTCAGGGTTTGAAAGGGTGTTTGGATTTGGGATTTAGGATTTGGAAATGATTGTGTCCAAACACTATTTTATGTATTTTTTGGATATTGAAGATTATATAATCAGTATTAAATCCTACATCCAAACACCCTGGATTCTTTTTTAAGGGTTTTATTAAATTAAGTCTAGTTTTTGTGGGTTTGGAATTGGATTTAGGGTTTGAAAGGGTGTTTAATTTTGGGATTTGGAAATGATTGTGTCTAAACATTTTTTTATTTTATTTTTGGATGATAAAGATTATATAAATAGTTTTAATTAGTTAAACACCCTAGGATTCTTTTTTAACATTTTTGAATATTGAATAATTGTTTAAAATTGTTATCTTTTGTAATATTTTGAGGTTTGCTGCTGATTATATCTACACACTTATTTATGTTTTTCTGAATATTAACATTAGGGGTGTAAGATTAAATTGTTTTGAGCTCTCTTTTTAAAGCTGAAGCTTAGCTCATATATTATTTATTAACTAAGTAACTATTTTATAGGTGTGTAAATATATTTTATGTATTTTGATACAAAAACCTTAAAAGTTAACAGAGCCAAAGCTTGGCTTGAGCTTGGTTGTGCGGTGTAAAATTAATACATAGAAGTCCAAAAGAGGTAGAACATAAAAATACACTAGTCTCATTATGGTTCGATGTGCCTAAATGAGCTTCCCATACAAGTTCAAGCTCGGTAACTTAACTAGCCTTATTTTGATGCTCAGGCTTGGCTCAAGCTCTAAAACTTTGGCTTGTTTTGACCATTTTATCGATTTGAGCTCGAGTAGGAAGTGAGCGGCTTGGCTCGTTTGTACCCTTGAATTTAACAATTGTTATTATCTTTCTAACACATTTTGATGTTATTTATTTCATTTTAACACTATTTTTATTATTCTCGGTATACCAACATGTATATATATATATTTTATATATACGTTTAAATTCTACATCCGAACACCCTTGTATTGTATTCATTTCTATTGTCTTGAAAGTTGAATCATTTAGTTTATAAAAGTTATAATCTTTTATCACATTTTAATATTCTTAATATCCAATTGAATAATATTCAGGTGGGAGTGAGAGTTCCAAGCAAAGCAGGAGTGAGAAGAAGAGCCGAAAGGCGATGTTGAAATTGGGAATGAAACCAATTCTTGGCGTTAGCAGGGTTACCATCAAAAGAGCCAAGAATGTAATATTCTTTGTATTTTATTTCAATAATAATAGTAATGAAAATAATAATAATCAGTTTTTTTTCCTTTTTTGTTATATGCGGTTAAAATGGGAAATTTTTTGTTTTAAAACAATGCAGATCATGTTTTTCATCTCGAAGCCTGATGTATTCAAAAGCCCGAATTCGGAAACCTATGTCATATTTGGTGAGGCAAAGATTGAGGACTTAAGCTCACAGTTGCAGACTCAAGCTGCCCAACAGTTCAGAATGCCTGACATGGGTTCGGTTATGAACAAGCCTGAGATTTCAGCTGCAGCAGCCGCAGCTCAGGCTGATGAGGAAGAAGAGGAGGTTGACGAGGCAGGTGTGGAGCCACGTGACATTGATCTTGTGATGACTCAAGCCGGTGTGACTAGGCCCAAGGCGGTTAAGGCCCTCAAGGCTCACAGTGGTGACATAGTCAGCGCTATCATGGAGCTCACCAATTAGGTAGAGAATCTTTTGGTTTGTGGTTTTTGAATGAGTTTGGTTATAATTGTTATTCAGTATTTTAATTGGAAGATTATATTATTAAAACTTCTAGCTATTTGATCTGAATTGTTATTGGTATGTGTTTTGCTTTTTTAATGTAAGCAAGTTTTGTTTTTTTGCATCTACTATAAAAGACTTGATTTGATCCAAGGATTAGATGATAAAGTCTATTACTTTTTAAGTTGTTATGTTTTCAACTTTTGACCCGGTCGGATTTTAGACATTTTGGTTCTAACATGTAGATAGTGTTCTAGTATCTTGAGTTTTTATCAAGGCTTGTTGGTTTGAATGAACCGAACGTTTTTTTTGTGCTTGTTGGTTTAACAAATGAACCAACATGCACAAAAGGTTCTGTTTCGTTGAGTAGTGTTCGTGAACGTTTGTTTAAATAATTAGTTAAAGTTCTCTACTTGATTTATGTTTTGGCTGGATATTTATTATGTTTTGAATTAATTTTCTTTTTTATTTTCAATTTTTATTTATGTTTATTTGTGTTCATTTATAGTTATGCTGGTTGTGTTTCAAATTTTTAACGAACGAACATTGACAAGAAACATCTTTAGATATGTGTTCGTAGACTGGTAGTTTTTTAACGAGTGAACACGAACAAGATCCCATTTTGATTTGTTTGATTTCAGCACTTGTTTTTATGAACACAATTCAACATTTTCTTGATTATTCTGCAAATTTATTTTACACTTAAAAGGAAAATTACAGTTTATCAGCATTATTCACACATACGGTCTCTCGGTCTTTTGTTTATTTATTTATTACTCTCGGTCTTTCGTCTATTTATTTATCACTCGACAGTTTAACCGAACCTTGCCTTGTTCACCCGTAATAACACCGATCTTTCCCATCTTCACCATTGCATCCGCAAACTTACTCTTCCAGCCCAACGGGTTCATGGCATGTTCGTGCACTTGGTTTGCTGTCGACGTGCTCGTGAGCAACGAATGGTCAGATGTGAATAATCCTCTATTATTCAAAACATCCACATAATAAGCCGTGTCACTTACGGTTGGTGAACTCGGGTTCATGGGTACCACCAAATTCCCATTACTGTTTTTCGGACATTCTTGTTTTAACTTGCTAGCGTATAGCGGGTTCAAACTCGGGTCGGTGTTTACTGTAGAGTTGAAATTGTATAGCCTGCTAGTAAAGGAGGTACAATGTGATCGGCCGATCGTATGCGCACCTGTATTAAATAAGTGATATTAGAGAGTGGGTCGAAACGGTTGAGGTTAAGATGTAGGATGTTTTACCGGATAGAGTAACCATTTCTTCTTGGGACAACCTGTAACACCCCAACCCGGAACAGGCTAACGTGTTACTATTACAGATATCAAATCAACGCCACAATCCAAAATACAACAAAAATTAATGCAACATACGTCATATTATTAAATAAAATGAATTAACTTTTAGAAGCTTGAACTTCATTTTTTTATCTCTCATCACTAAATTCCCAGAATCCCGGATTACCTGAAAACAAAATAAGAAAAACAAAACAAGAAAACACGGCTGAGCCAAAAATTGCCCAGTAACGGAAAGAGCAATAGTATAGGTAAGGACAGACGTAAGAGAATAAATATACGAACTTCAATTCAAACTCGAAACCAACCCTTTTTACCTAAACATATACTTAATAAAATTCGGATGTATGATCCGACACTTGGCCAGAACATGGTCAAACGCATGCGGAAATATATCAGAACTATAACAAAAACACCCAGAGCCAGAAACATATAACTTGTAGCATATAATGTGTGACGTGTAACATATAACGTGTAACATTTAACTGAACTATAATTAAATGCGAAACATAATCCGATACACGATCGGGACGTAATCTGAATATACTCAAATTTAACCAAATGCGTATACACATATCAAAACGGACCAGAAATATAGCGAAACAAAATATAATTACTAAAATACACGACGCTGATGTTAAAATAAATAGGTCGTGTAATACGGAAGCACCCAGAGCCTAAACAGAGGGGTACACAGCTAGCTAGTCCATGCACCAAGGAGACGGTGTGGGTGGCGTGCACACATTGTTCCATCTCAAACAGAAGTCAGGAGTCAGGAGTCGGAGCTAAGATCGATCTATACGCCTCTAAGTGGCCAAGGTACTACATGAGTACTTTCAGAGACGCCGTGAACTTTGATTACGCACTGTCATGATAAGTGCCATGTCAGGAGTCAGGAGTCAGGAGTCGGAGCTAAGATCGATCTATACGCCCCTAAGTGGCCCTAATACTTCAAAAGTACTAGTTAGAGACGCCGTGAACTTTAATTACGCACTGTCACGACAAGTGCCTTCCCGTTGACGCCCCAACGACAAGTCAGAAAATGCTCGGGTAACAGAGTACTAAAACTAGTAACATATAACTAAAATATATTATATAAAATAACTGAACTCAAAATATAACCGACGCGTAACGAAAATCCGTGCTACAAAGTAACGGAATAGATTCAATACTATTAGTAAACGAGAACAAAAGCCGCACTACGAAGTAACGGAATATAATTAATACTATTAGAGAAAGAAACCAGAAACCGTACTACGAAGTAACAAGAACCAGCATCCGTACCACTACGAGAACGGTGAAAACAATATAAAGCTAAAAGAAGAAAAACACGGAATCCGTACTACGAAGGAACAAAATATAATACTATGAGTAACAAAAACGGAAACCGTACTACCAAGTAACAGAATATAATTAATACTAAGAGTAACAAAAACAGAAACCGTACTACCAAGTAACAGAATATAATTAATACTAAGAGTAACAAAAACAGAAACCGTACTACCAAGTAACAGAATATAATTAATACTAAGAGTAACATAAACAGAAACCGTACCTTATAAACGAGTAGCAATAATCGTAAAATGACTTAAGCTTGATTAAACGTCAAGAGAACCTACAATTATTGTACTAATATTAAATCAATTTTCTTTAGAGTTCGTTTCGTTTCTGTATTCATGCACAATTTATTTAGTTATTTAATTGGTGATACGTTCGTTGTATATATATAGATATTTTAATAATATATCTTGAATCAGTTTACTATTATTATTACTATGTTACAAGGTTTAACCGGTATTCATCTGATAGCTATGAGGCTGTTAGATTTAAAACTCCATTTATGCATTCATACGACAAAACACCAACTAATACTTCAATTTCTCACAAGTGTTGTATGCTATTTTAACATGGATTTAACAGATTATCAATTTTTATAAATCTCATTCAACTTGGGTTTTGATATAAAAAAAACTACCAACCTTTTTAAAAGGTTTTATAACAGTTGTTAGGAAAACGATTTAGTATATAAAATATAGCAATTAAAACATGTGTAACTATAAGTGAATTTATGATGTAATAGAGACTTTGAACCCATGGTGTCTTTGGGTCTGGTAAGGCAACAGAGCCTTCCCAACATGTTTGTCAAAATCACTTTTGGTTTGGTTTTTGCAAAACGAGTGACCTTCACATAATTTAAACTCAAACCTCGTTCTTCTCTCTTTTATTATTATTATTATTATTATTATTATTATTATTATTATTATTATTACTACAGATTACCCATGGACTATGTTAACCCAGCCCTTTCGTTCAAATCAATAAAAACAAACAGATAACATTAGCTCGATATTGTATATGAGTGTTACCTTAGATCGTAGCTACAACGACGTAGGCGGTTTTTGACTTTCGGCAACAACAGGTTGCCGCGGTGGTGAAGACCTCACGTGTACGAGCAGGGAGCGGAAGTTAGCGTTGGTTGTCTGGCTACCACCGGCGACGGCGAGAACCCGTGTAGCGGTGGCTGTGATGTCAGCGGTTTCTCCGGCTAGTTGCAGGGCGGCGGCGGCGGTGTATACGGCAGAGAGAAAAGGCTAAGATTTAAGGTTTTTGGATCAATGAAAATCGTTGGAATGTTATCGTATATATATATATTAAACGAGTTTGAAACAAAATCAAATCCTGATATAATCGTATCGTTTGTTATTCACGTTTTCACCTGAAAGAATACGTAAGTGTGTATGCTTCAATTTGTGTTTTAGGAATTGTTAAAACTGGTCCTTGAACTTATCTCAACTAATTCAAACATTTACAATTTAACCCATTGTGTTTAACCATCTTGAACATCTTATTATTATTTGATATTAAATATAGCATTATTATGTAACTCATGATTTTTTGTTTATTAACAGTTTATCGGTTTATCAATTTTCTAACAATCGACATTTATTATTTTATTGTTTCGAATTTTAGTATATTACAATACTACCTCCCTTAAAAGAATTTCGTCCTCGAAATTGCATAATGGAAACAAGTAAATTCAAATATAACGAAGACCGAACCGAATGTAAACTTCATAAATTCAGATATGCGAATACAAGACACTAAAACTTCGGATTTCCTGAAACGACAGATAAACAGAGATTGAACTTGAGAAATCAAAATTTATACAAAATCAAACCGATTTAACCGGATTACGGGGTACTATGACGTAAACAATAAAAAAAATATTGGAACGGGGTCGCAAACATGAGTTTTGCATTCAAAGTGGTTTTATATTAATAAAGTCGTATAAACCTATAACTATATAATGGCAAACTTGTGACAAGGTCAGATTGGCGTATTCAAAGAAATATTAATATGCAAAATAAGATTGTAGTAGCACTCATGCGTACGTATAAATTCACGGTTACATTTGCGACGTGCAATCGTTAATTTACTTTACAGTGTCTTTACGGATTCAGAAAGACATTAATCTACATCATAGGAATTCAATAGCACACATATGTAACTGTAAATTCACCATTACGTTGATCAAGTGTAATCGTCAATTTACTTTACAGTAGTGTCATAATTGTCCACCCATAATGCATCTCAAAGTCCTAGCTATGATTACAAAGAAATAACGTTGCGATGACAAACAAATTATGAAAGATGTCGGTTACTTAAAGGTGTTTACTAACACCAAGTCTCATATTTATTTAGATTATAGGTCCTGCGGAATATGTCTCGAGGCATACGAGGTAGCAAGGTCTAAATCGAGTGTAAAGAGGGTTAGTCAAAGTCATGATCTCTTTGGTGGCTTCAAACAATGTCTTCGGAAGTCACTTCTTAAGTCATAGAGCGCAAGCGGTGGAGAAGACAGAATAACTTAACTCATTGTACTTGACTAATTTATAAGGTTGAAAAGACGCCTATTACTAACAACGACGGTTTTCTTACTGACATTGGGAAAATCACAGAATGATGAATAATGACAGGAAACATGAAACCCTAACCCAACGTCTACCCATTTCCTCACAGGTTTTACTTTTAGGTTTAAGTTTTCTACAGGAAAGAGCCTTTGCTCTGATACCATAACTGTAACACCCCAACCCGGAACAGGCTAACGTGTTACTATTACAGATATCAAATCAACGCCACAATCCAAAATACAACAAAAATTAATGCAACCTACGTCATATTATTAAACAAAATGAATTAACTTTTAGAAGCTTGAACTTCATTTTTTTATCTCTCATCACTAAATTCCCAGAATCCCGGATTACCTGAAAACAAAATAAGAAAAACAAAACAAGAAAACACGGCTGAGCCAAAAATTGCCCAGTAACGGAAAGAGCAATAGTATAGGTAAGGACAGACGTAAGAGAATAAATATACGAACTTCAATTCAAACTCGAAACCAACCCTTTTTACCTAAACATATACTTAATAAAATTCGGATGTATGATCCGACACTTGGCCAGAACATGGTCAAACGCATGCGGAAATATATCAGAACTATAACAAAAACACCCAGAGCCAGAAACATATAACTTGTAGCATATAATGTGTGACGTGTAACATATAACGTGTAACATTTAACTGAACTATAATTAAATGCGAAACATAATCCGATACACGATCGGGACGTAATCTGAATATACTCAAATTTAACCAAATGCGTATACACATATCAAAACGGACCAGAAATATAGCGAAACAAAATATAATTACTAAAATACACGACGCTGATGTTAAAATAAATAGGTCGTGTAATACGGAAGCACCCAGAGCCTAAACAGAGGGGTACACAGCTAGCTAGTCCATGCACCAAGGAGACGGTGTGGGTGGCGTGCACACATTGTTCCATCTCAAACAGAAGTCAGGAGTCAGGAGTCGGAGCTAAGATCGATCTATACGCCTCTAAGTGGCCAAGGTACTACATGAGTACTTTCAGAGACGCCGTGAACTTTGATTACGCACTGTCACGATAAGTGCCATGTCAGGAGTCAGGAGTCAGGAGTCGGAGCTAAGATCGATCTATACGCCCCTAAGTGGCCCTAATACTTCAAAAGTACTAGTTAGAGACGCCGTGAACTTTAATTACGCACTGTCACGACAAGTGCCTTCCCGTTGACGCCCCAACGACAAGTCAGAAAATGCTCGGGTAACAGAGTACTAAAACTAGTAACATATAACTAAAATATATTATATAAAATAACTGAACTCAAAATATAACCGACGCGTAACGAAAATCCGTGCTACAAAGTAACGGAATAGATTCAATACTATTAGTAAACGAGAACAAAAGCCGCACTACGAAGTAACGGAATATAATTAATACTATTAGAGAAAGAAACCAGAAACCGTACTACGAAGTAACAAGAACCAGCATCCGTACCACTACGAGAACGGTGAAAACAATATAAAGCTAAAAGAAGAAAAACACGGAATCCGTACTATGAAGGAACAAAATATAATACTATGAGTAACAAAAACGGAAACCGTACTACCAAGTAACAGAATATAATTAATACTAAGAGTAACAAAA
The DNA here is from genome assembly GCF_021521415.1 of Bidens hawaiensis. Classification (NCBI taxonomy): domain Eukaryota; kingdom Viridiplantae; phylum Streptophyta; class Magnoliopsida; order Asterales; family Asteraceae; genus Bidens; species Bidens hawaiensis. The sequence continues at coordinate 3,389,422 of NW_027491030.1, forward strand.
ACAGAAACCGTACTACCAAGTAACAGAATATAATTAATACTAAGAGTAACAAAAACAGAAACCGTACCTTATAAACGAGTAGCAATAATCGTAAAATGACTTAAGCTTGATTAAACGTCAAGAGAACCTACAATTATTGTACTAATATTAAATCAATTTTCTTTAGAGTTCGTTTCGTTTCTGTATTCATGCACAATTTATTTAGTTATTTAATTGGTGATACGTTCGTTGTATATATATAGATATTTTAATAATATATCTTGAATCAGTTTACTGTTATTATTACTATGTTACAAGGTTTAACCGGTATTCATCTGATAGCTATGAGGCTGTTAGATTTAAAACTCCATTTATGCATTCATACGACAAAACACCAACTAATACTTCAATTTCTCACAAGTGTTGTATGCTATTTTAACATGGATTTAACAGATTATCAATTTTTATAAATCTCATTCACCTTGGGTTTTGATATAAAAAAAACTACCAACCTTTTTAAAAGGTTTTATAACAGTTGTTAGGAAAACGATTGTAAGGCCCCGTTACCGGTAACCCTACTTTCGTGTTGGATTTACTCATAAACACAGTTCTAAATATCAGAGTTAATTAAAAACTTTACGCGGAATATAAAACTTTCATAAAACATTACATATCAATTCATAATCATGTCTTTAAACATTCCTCTTGTCTTTCAAAATCAAAACGTAACTTATAAAACATATCGGATCTTCAGATGCCAGGCTTTAGTCTTCTGCCATGTGTCCTCCACTCAAGCCAGCTGTCTCATCCTACTCACCTGCGTGCATACTAAAAGTCAGCTACGCTGAGTGAGTTCTAGTTAATCATACACTACCATACAATACCTTGTTACATACATACGTACTTAACCTCATAACTTTCTTTCATACACACATAAGTACTCATACCTTCATTCTTACTTACATACTTTCTTTCTTACTTACATACTTTCTTTCTTACTTACATACTTTCTTTACATTCATAATCATACGTTTTAAAGAGCCTTTCGCCCTATAACCTCACAGATATTATAAGGGTCTGGTCCCTAACATCACAGATATTATAAGGGTCTGGTCCCTAACATCACAGATATTATAAGGGTCTGGTCCCTATCATCACAGATATTATGAGGGTCTGGTCCCTAACATCACAGATATTATTAGGGTCTGGTCCCTAACATCACAGATATTATTAGGGTCTGGTCCCATGTTTTCGAATATTAGTAGGGTTCGATTCCCTCTTCGTTACCATACAACCATACATCATACCTCGAGTATTATTAGGGCTCGGTACCCCTTTCGTAACCATACAACCATACAACCGTCATTTCCTTCTTTTATTAACTTTCTTACGTTCATACACATAAACATACATATCATACTTGCCATATTTATAACGTTACAACCTGACAGTACGTGCAATATCCGAAGATCGTTCACGAACCATCAAGCAATCATTCATACATATCACATATATCACCTATGGCATACACTTATCACTTTGGATAAATGTATTAACAACACATCAAGTATGCACACAGCCCCGAAAACATAACAAGGAATGGGGCTAGAAACTCACCTGGATCCTGTTACGCTCGCCGTTGATCGTAATTCCTTTCTTTAACTGGGCTCGGCTAACTGTATAATATTTACACATATCAATTAACTACTGCTACTCGTTTGTATTTCTATCTATATATGACCCACAACGAACGGGGGTCCGGGGGCAGCGCCCCTGGCAGCGGGGTTCTAGGGGCGGCAGCCCCTAGCGGGGTCCAAGGGGCAGAGCCCCTGGCTGGGGTTAAGCTGCCAGGTCAGCTTGGAAAAATTTTATTTTCGATAACTGCCTTAACACATTTTCCATTAGGTTTTTAATTTATTTCATAAACGAACTTCACTTCAGGCGAATCTTGGAAACAACTTGGTTCTGGCTTGATTCGATCGAATAGGAACACGTTCGATCGAATACAACACGTTCGATCGAATAGGAACACGTTCGATCAAACAGGAACACGTTCGATCGAATAGGAACACGTTCGATCGAATACAACACTCATTCGATCGAATACAAAACTCATTCGATCGAATGAGTTGGAGACCATTCGGTTGCTTCCCTATTCGGTCGACTGGACTTGTTCGATCTACGCATTCGATCGAATGGACTGATTCGATCGACTGGTTCGATCGAATGAGTCTGATTCGACTCCTTCAAGCTGGGCGACGGAGAAACCCACGGGTTTTCCAGATTTTCCAGATTTTTGACCCAAAATCGAAGTTTTTGACATGGAAATGCTCGGGATTGAAAGGGCTATCGATTCCTAGTACTTTTAAACACAAAAGCTTGCATTTTGACACCAAAACAAGGCGGTTTTTGACCCGAAAACTCAAGTTACGTTTTTGCTCGATTTGAGGCCGAAATGGTTATGAAAACGGATGATTTTCGAGAGGGACTTACCAAAAACGATTAGGAACAAGATTGTGGACTCGGATTTGTGATTTGAGAACTTTCTCTCTCTAGCTTCTCTCTCTAGAAATGAGAGTGTTTGGGTGGGTGTAAGTGAAGGAAGATGGTGAAAATGGTGGAAGTGTCAAGAACTTTCGTTTATATACTACGGGTTTGGTTAGGCTCGGGTTGGCTTCCTACGGGTCGAGACAGGCCGAGTTCATAAAATGACTAAGCCCAAGACCCGTTCCTTACTCGACATTAAATAACTAAAACGTGAATTTACTAAACATAACTTTCTTTTATTTATCAATATAAAAATTTTAGGATGTTACAAGTCTTCCTCCCTTAAAGAGGTTTCGTCCCCGAAACCTAACTATTACATAAACAAACTAGGGTAAAACTTGCGCATCTCATCCTCGACTTCCCAAGTAGCATCAGATCCCTTGCGGTGTTTCCATATCACTTTGACCAAGGGTATAATCTTGTGACGAAGCTGCTTCTCCTTGCGATCAACGATCTTTATCGGTTGCTCGATGTAGTTCAATTGTTCATCAACCTCAATGTCCATTAATGGCACGTGAGACGTGTCATCAGCTAGACACTTCCTCAGATGAGAAACATGGAAGGTTGAATGAATTCCTTCTAACTCATCGGGTAAATCCAGTTTGTAAGCTACTTCACCCACACGTTTTACAATCTTGAACGGTCCAATGTACCTCGGACTCAACTTTCCTCTTTTCCTAAAACGGATAATCCCCTTCCAAGGCGAGACCTTAAGCATCACATAGTCGCCAACGTTAAACTCAATTGGTCGTCGCCGCTTATCCGCATAAGACTTTTGTCTGTCTTGAGCGGCTTTCATTCTTGCTTTGATCTGATCGAACTTTGAAGACGTTTCTTGAACCACTTCTATACTTCCCATTTCCTTCTGACCAATCTCACCCCAACACACCGGGGTTCTACATCGTCTACCGTACAGCATCTCAAACGGTGGCATACCAATACTCGAATGGTAACTGTTGTTATAGGAGAACTCTGCCAGATGCAGATGATCATCCCAACTTCCACCAAAATCTAAAACGCAAGCACGTAGCATATCCTCAAGGGTTTGGATCGTCCTTTCCGACTGTCCATCGGTTTGAGGATGATACGCCGTACTGATGTTCAACCTCGTCCCCATAGCTTCATGAAATTTCTTCCAGAACCTCGAAGTAAACCGTGTATCCCTATCAGACACGATCGATAACGGTACTCCATGCTTGGTTACAATTTCTTTAATGAACAAGCTTGCTAACGTTTCTGACGAGATGGCCTCTCGTATGGGCAGAAAATGAGCACTCTTGGTCAAACGGTCCACAATCACCCAGATGGTATCATGATGCTTAGCTGTACGAGGTAGCTTAGTTATGAAATCCATGGTGATGTGTTCCCATTTCCACTCAGGTATCTCTAGCGGTTGCATCTTCCCATAAGGCTTTTGGTGCTCGGCCTTGACTTGTAAGCAAGTTAAGCACTTACTAACATAATCCACTACATCACTCTTCATTCCTGGCCACCAGTAATCTCTTTTCAAGTCTTGGTACATCTTTGTAGCTCCAGGATGGATTGAGTACCTTGACTTATGAGCTTCATCTAAGATTCGACTTCTAAGATCACCATGGCGTGGAATCCACATACGGTCAAATCTAGTTTTAACTCCATGAGTGTTTTCCATCAACTCATCTTGCTGGCCATAAATCCTTTCTTTCTTTACTAACCCTTCGTCTACTAACACTTCTGACTGCACTTTGATGATTTCTTCAAAAAGACTTGAGTTCATGATCAACTTGTATGACTTCACTGTTGCAAGGACTTCCTCATTCTTCCGACTTAACGCATCAGCGACCACGTTAGCTTTACCGGGGTAATACTTAATCTCACAGTCGTAATCCTTTATCAATTCTAACCATCTTCTCTGCCTCATGTTCAGTTCTTTCTGCTCGAAGAAGTACTTTAAACTCTTATGATCTGTATAGATAGTACACTTAGTGCCGTACAGATAATGCCTCCATATCTTAAGAGCATGCACTACAGCTGCTAACTCCAAATCATGCGTCGGGTAAGTACTCTCATGGACCTTCAACTGTCTAGACGCGTAGGCTATCACCTTCCCTCGTTGCATCAACACGCAACCTAACCCTTGATGCGAGGCATCAGCACAAACAACAAAATCCTCATCACCATCGGGTAAAGTAAGGATTGGAGCTTGCGTGAGTCTCTTCTTCAATTCTTCAAAGGCTTCCTCCTGAAACTTTCCCCAATTGAATACTATCGTCTTACGGGTCATACCGGTCAGCGGTGCGGCTATCTTGGAGAAACCTTCGATGAATCTCCTATAGTAGCCAGCTAACCCTAGGAAGCTTCGTATATCAGTCGGATTCTGCGGAGTCTTCCAATTCGTTATCGCTTCAATCTTAGCTGGGTCCACGGTAATCCCCTCCGGATTAACCACATGACCTAAAAATTGCACTTCCCTTAACCAGAACGCGCACTTCGAAAACTTGGCGTACAACCTTTCTTTCTTCAGAACTTCCAATACCTCTCTCAGATGCTCGGCATGGTCAGACTCACTCTTTGAATAAATCAATATATCATCGATGAAGACGATAACCGACTTATCCAACATCGGTCGACACACCCTATTCATCATGTCCATAAATGCTGCAGGAGCATTTGTTAGACCGAATGACATTACAAGGAACTCGTAGTGTCCATACCGCGTTCGGAACGCTGTTTTAGGGATGTCTACCTCTTTCACCTTCAGCTGATGGTAGCCTGATCTGAGATCTATTCGTGAGAACCAACTCGAACCTTGCAGTTGGTCAAACAGATCGTCAATCCTAGGCAAGGGGTATCTATTCTTTACCGTAAGCTTATTCAACTCACGATAGTCTATGCACATTCTCATACTTCCATCCTTTTTCTTCACAAACAAAACCGGTGCGCCCCACGGAGAAACACTCGGTCTGATAAAACCCTTGTCGAGGAGTTCTTGCAGTTGGGACATCAATTCCTTCATCTCGGACGGTGCTAGACGGTAAGGCGCCTTCGCGACGGGCTGGGCTCCTGGTACTAGATCTATCTGAAATTCTATCTCTCGCTCAGGTGGCAACCCCGGAAGATCCTCAGGGAATACTTCTGGGTAGTCGCGCACAATAGGAACATTCTTCATTTCTTTCGTCTCGGCCGTAGCGTTGACAACATACGCCAGGTAGGCACCGCACCCTCGCCTTAACAAACCCTCGGCTTTTATCATCGAAATGACATTAAGCCCATAACTCTCCTTATCACCATAAACCGTCACCGCACTACCATCCAATGACTTTAACCTTATCATCTTACTTTTACATACTATCTGAGCCTCAAACTCAGACAACCAATCCATACCCAAGACTACATCGAACCCTCCTAAGGCCATAACATACAAAGTAACAGGGAACTCATGTCCCTCTAACTCTATCTTACAATTCTTCACCATTTTTGTTATTTTCACCGAAGTGTCACTTGCGGTTTCTACTACAAAAGTTTCAGACACTCGGCAGCCTTTCATTTTAGCTAGTTTACTAAACGTCGTAGCTACAAAACTTCTATTCGCACCAGAATCAAATAATACAGAAGCGGAAACATCGTTCACTAGAAACGTACCTGTGACGACATCCGGAATCTGCCTGGCTTGTTCCTGGGTCAGCATGTAGGCTCTAGTTCTGGGCCTAGCTTGATCGGCATCCTTCTTTCCACTACCTCCAGCTACACCTTCAGTGCACTCCCTTGACATATGGCCTGTCTTGCCACATTTGTAACATGTTGGCTTCGCACTGCACTCATTGGCATAATGCCCTACCTTCCCGCAGTTATAACAGGCATTCGACCCCATTCTGCATTCTCCACCATGAGCCTTTCCACATTTGAGACAAACATTAGAACTTTTACCCCACTTGCATTCACCACCATGCCTCTTTCCGCAGGTCTTACACGATCTCTTCTCCCACACTTTCTGTTTCTTATCCCTGGAGTTCCATAACTGAGTACCGGGTCGTTTAGCAGGAGTGACCCCTTTCTTCTCTTTCTCTTCGTCCCTTTCCACCCTATCATCCGCGGCCACGTCAGCATAGACCATTTCCGCGAGTCCAACAGCCGAATCAAAAGTAGCAGGTTGAATCGCCCTGACTAACATGCGGACCTTTTGTGGCAACCCCCTCACATAACACTTGATTCTCTTGACCTCAGTGTCAACCATGTCAGGCACCAACCTAGATAGTCGGTTGAACTCCGTGGTATACTCACGATGCGTCATCATACCGGCTTTTAAATTCTGGAACTTCATCTCCGTTCTTTCAACCTCGGCATCTGCACAGAACTTCTTCATTACCAACTCTTTCAAATCTTCCCACTTCATCTCTTTGATCTCTTCACGGGTCTTCCTCTGCTCCACACTCTCCCACCAAAACATAGCCTCATCTACGAATGACTGAGTAGCATAGCCCACAGCTTGGTCGGGACGGCATTCGCTAATGCGGATAACCTTGTCCATAGCGGTTATCCACTGGAGAGTAGCGACTGCGTCTCCTAAACCAGTCAGCTTAGGCGGGTCACAACCTTTGAAGGACTTATAGCTGCACCCACCTTGTCCTCCTCTCCTATCATCGACTTTCACAGACTTATCCCCACTCGAGGCCCCTCTTTCACCTTCCCCATCCTTTCTACCATCACCACCCGCCCCGTCAGCAGTTCGTTCACGGCTTCCAGCAGATCCTTCGGGATTCAGGTTCTTCACAGCAGCAACTACAGCCTGAACAATGGCTGCTTGAACTGCAGGACTAAGTTGAACTTCCTCGTTGTTGTTCTGGTCTCCTCCAGCTGCGCTTCCTTCATCTTCGGTGTGGGAAGCTTCTTCTACCGAGGGTTGCCGGACAAGACGAGGCCTGCCACGACGTCCAGTGCGACCCCCAGCTTCAACAAATTCTCCAGCTCCAGCCATCAGTATCCTATATGAGAAAACACAAACATCATCACTCAAGGAACTATCTAGTACAAGGATAGTAAGGCTAACAGGTAATAACAGTGGCCAGTTGCGATTAGCTGATCACGTTACTTTCCGTGTCATATACACTTCCCTTTATGAGTCTATTTGTGCTGGTTCTACTTAAGCAGTTTGTCAATTCAAACAGTCAATTATTCCTATCCCTATCGTTCACATATCTTTTCTCTCTCATTAACATATATCATTTAATCATACACTTTACCTTCACTGATCTTGCTTGAGCGACACATGGCATTCTTGAACTGGCATCTTCTTTCCTTTCTTACTTAAATCCCATTCTCTGTTCGAGTCTAAGCATGTAGGATGCTTAAATCTCTCGAACTTTGCTCTGATACCAACTTGTAAGGCCCCGTTACCGGTAACCCTACTTTCGTGTTGGATTTACTCATAAACACAGTTCTAAATATCAGAGTTAATTAAAAACTTTACGCGGAATATAAAACTTTCATAAAACATTACATATCAATTCATAATCATGTCTTTAAACATTCCTCTTGTCTTTCAAAATCAAAACGTAACTTATAAAACATATCGGATCTTCAGATGCCAGGCTTTAGTCTTCTGCCATGTGTCCTCCACTCAAGCCAGCTGTCTCATCCTACTCACCTGCGTGCATACTAAAAGTCAGCTACGCTGAGTGAGTTCTAGTTAATCATACACTACCATACAATACCTTGTTACATACATACGTACTTAACCTCATAACTTTCTTTCATACACACATAAGTACTCATACCTTCATTCTTACTTACATACTTTCTTTCTTACTTACATACTTTCTTTCTTACTTACATACTTTCTTTACATTCATAATCATACGTTTTAAAGAGCCTTTCGCCCTATAACCTCACAGATATTATAAGGGTCTGGTCCCTAACATCACAGATATTATAAGGGTCTGGTCCCTAACATCACAGATATTATAAGGGTCTGGTCCCTATCATCACAGATATTATGAGGGTCTGGTCCCTAACATCACAGATATTATTAGGGTCTGGTCCCTAACATCACAGATATTATTAGGGTCTGGTCCCATGTTTTCGAATATTAGTAGGGTTCGATTCCCTCTTCGTTACCATACAACCATACATCATACCTCGAGTATTATTAGGGCTCGGTACCCCTTTCGTAACCATACAACCATACAACCGTCATTTCCTTCTTTTATTAACTTTCTTACGTTCATACACATAAACATACATATCATACTTGCCATATTTATAACGTTACAACCTGACAGTACGTGCAATATCCGAAGATCGTTCACGAACCATCAAGCAATCATTCATACATATCACATATATCACCTATGGCATACACTTATCACTTTGGATAAATGTATTAACAACACATCAAGTATGCACACAGCCCCGAAAACATAACAAGGAATGGGGCTAGAAACTCACCTGGATCCTGTTACGCTCGCCGTTGATCGTAATTCCTTTCTTTAACTGGGCTCGGCTAACTGTATAATATTTACACATATCAATTAACTACTGCTACTCGTTTGTATTTCTATCTATATATGACCCACAACGAACGGGGGTCCGGGGGCAGCGCCCCTGGCAGCGGGGTTCTAGGGGCGGCAGCCCCTAGCGGGGTCCAAGGGGCAGAGCCCCTGGCTGGGGTTAAGCTGCCAGGTCAGCTTGGAAAAATTTTATTTTCGATAACTGCCTTAACACATTTTCCATTAGGTTTTTAATTTATTTCATAAACGAACTTCACTTCAGGCGAATCTTGGAAACAACTTGGTTCTGGCTTGATTCGATCGAATAGGAACACGTTCGATCGAATACAACACGTTCGATCGAATAGGAACACGTTCGATCAAACAGGAACACGTTCGATCGAATAGGAACACGTTCGATCGAATACAACACTCATTCGATCGAATACAAAACTCATTCGATCGAATGAGTTGGAGACCATTCGGTTGCTTCCCTATTCGGTCGACTGGACTTGTTCGATCTACGCATTCGATCGAATGGACTGATTCGATCGACTGGTTCGATCGAATGAGTCTGATTCGACTCCTTCAAGCTGGGCGACGGAGAAACCCACGGGTTTTCCAGATTTTCCAGATTTTTGACCCAAAATCGAAGTTTTTGACATGGAAATGCTCGGGATTGAAAGGGCTATCGATTCCTAGTACTTTTAAACACAAAAGCTTGCATTTTGACACCAAAACAAGGCGGTTTTTGACCCGAAAACTCAAGTTACGTTTTTGCTCGATTTGAGGCCGAAATGGTTATGAAAACGGATGATTTTCGAGAGGGACTTACCAAAAACGATTAGGAACAAGATTGTGGACTCGGATTTGTGATTTGAGAACTTTCTCTCTCTAGCTTCTCTCTCTAGAAATGAGAGTGTTTGGGTGGGTGTAAGTGAAGGAAGATGGTGAAAATGGTGGAAGTGTCAAGAACTTTCGTTTATATACTACGGGTTTGGTTAGGCTCGGGTTGGCTTCCTACGGGTCGAGACAGGCCGAGTTCATAAAATGACTAAGCCCAAGACCCGTTCCTTACTCGACATTAAATAACTAAAACGTGAATTTACTAAACATAACTTTCTTTTATTTATCAATATAAAAATTTTAGGATGTTACAACGATTTAGTATATAAAATATAGCAATTAAAACATGTGTAACTATAAGTGAATTTATGATGTAATAGAGACTTTGAACCCATGGTGTCTTTGGGTCTGGTAAGGCAACAGAGCCTTCCCAACATGTTTGTCAAAATCACTTTTGGTTTGGTTTTTGCAAAACGAGTGACCTTCACATAATTTAAACTCAAACCTCGTTCTTCTCTCTTTTATTATTATTATTATTATTATTATTATTATTATTATTATTATTATTATTATTATTATTATTATTATTATTACTACAGATTACCCATGGACTATGTTAACCCAGCCCTTTCGTTCAAATCAATAAAAACAAACAGATAACATTAGCTCGATATTGTATATGAGTGTTACCTTAGATCGTAGCTACAACGACGTAGGCGGTTTTTGACTTTCGGCAACAACAGGTTGCCGCGGTGGTGAAGACCTCACGTGTACGAGCAGGGAGTGGAAGTTAGCGTTGGTTGTCTGGCTACCACCGGCGACGGCGAGAACCCGTGTAGCGGTGGCTGTGATGTCAGCGGTTTCTCCAGCTAGTTGATTTAAGGTTTTTGGATCAATGAAAATCGTTGGAATGTTATCGTATTGAAGAAACACTAAGTGAACCCTGGACAGATTATAGATAATCTGGGGGTTAAGTAATGTTTCCCACGGATGAGATCTAACTGAGAAGGTTGTTCTTCAGGAGACCTGCAAAACAGACACCGTAAGCTCGTCACTGAGAAGGGGGGGGGTTCCTCCTTGTGACCACCCTCCGGCGTGAGAATCAGACTAGATTGCTCTGAATATAAGTGTATATTAAGAGATTGCTAGATAACAGGATAGCAGATGATCTTACCATTCCAAGATGTTGGAGTATTTATAGCCGAAGGTAGGTTTCCTAGAAGGTACAACCGGCTGAATAGTATTCCTGTTCTACCAACAGTGGACTGTGCACAGGCCATACTGGTTGGTGGATAGGTTACGGCCAACAGTAACAAAGTCGGCTGTACTATTCCACCAACTGTAGATTATGCACGTCCCACCTACTGTGGATTATACACAGGCCATGCTGGTTGGTGAATAGGTTACGGCCAATAGTAACACTATTTCACCAACTGTAGGCTGCGCACGCCCCTTAGTAAGAGTTGGTGAGTAGGCAGCGGCTAATAGTGACAAACAGTACTAGAGGGTGTTCCTCCTCGTACTGTTGTCGGTGAGCTGTCACCCTGTGATTGGCTCATGGGTTGTTCTGGTCAGATTGTCTGTCCTATCCATACCTTGGTAGGTATAGTACAAAAGATCTTTCAGAATCATACGGACTGGCTCACTTTGGCGGGATTGTTCCCGCCTTGCTCATTCCTTCATGTGACTACTGAAGTATCTATTGTCTTGTGCGTGTAGCCCTGCTGTCTGCGGGTAGCCTTCCCTGATGGCTTGTACCCGCAACTGCGGGAACAGGCGGGGTACTTCACCATTGGGAGGCTTTCCCTGCGTGTACAGCTTGCGTACTGCGCGTAAGGTTCTCTGAGCATGGTGGGTCCTGCGGGAGCAGATGGCCTTTGCGCAGACGTCCCTGTTCAAGGTGAGTCTTGCGGGACCAACTGGGCTCTGCTGGGACCTACCTCTTCAAGTCCCCCCAGTCCAATGTTCTTCTCATGAATGTTCAATAAAGTGAGGTGAACTTTTGGACTTTAAGCAAGGGGTTTTGAAAAGGTTTTTAGTTTTAAGGTTCTCCGTGGGGATTCTTCCCGCGGGTTTCCTAATGTCACTTGCAAAAATTCCCGATTTTTTTTGCTTGATCTTTGGGTATGATGCGGGTAGGTATGTAACCTTCTCGCGAGTCAGGAGCGTTGAGTCTTACTTGTATATAGTCTCCATGGGGTCTTGGTGGTTTTCAACATAGTGATCAATTATGCTAAGACCACCAATTCCATGATGGAGTTTCAAACAATATAACTCTCGACGTTCCCATTATGCGGGGATGTTACTCCTCTATCCGCAAGCATTGCCCAGAAGATCCTTCTTGGTTTCAATTTTCTGCGGGGCGCTAGGTATGTGAAGGGTTTTGCCTTAACATTACCCGCGCTCGTCTTACGGTTACTTTACTTCCAAGGTATTCTTGGCTTCAATTCCCTGCGGGTGCTAGGTTTGTGAAGGATTTTGCCTTAACACTGTACCCGCACCCGGCTTATGGTTACTTGGTTGCCAAGGTATTCTTGGCTTCAATTCCCTGCGGGTGCTAGGTATGTGAAGGGTTTTGCCTTAACACTGTACCCGCATCCGTCTTACAGTTATTTGTTTGCCAAGGTAAGGGGTGTTTTCCCGCTTACTTTTGAATCTTTTTCGAATTTTGAATTTCGAAATTCGAAGAGTTGGTGGAAAGATAGGAACAGTCCAAACATCTGAAACGTCGTGCGACGGTTTCTTCTGACTGTGTCAGGACGTGCAGGAAGTTATGGTGACGTGACAGTACATGGTCATTCCAGACGCTTTTTCAGGCGCGTGGGCGCTGTTTTTCGGGCGCGTGGCCGCGAAATTAATGGTACGCGTCCTGTCAACAGCTGTTGCCAGCCTGCTTTTTGCCACGTGTCATAGTTTCATTGCACCTTCGATTTCTCTCTCCTCCGCATTAAATTCATCGCATTAATTGCGATTAGTATATAAAGGGGGAGAGGGTTCTTTGTAATTCACATCTTCACTTCCTCTCTTCATCTCTAAGGCGATTTCTGGTGAATACTCTCTTATTTAATTGAGCATTTCTCCGAAATCGTTTCTTCTTCTGCAATGTCTTCTCATGATGCTGAAGCTGTAGTCGACGATAGGAGCACTGCTGGCGAGTGCCAGTGTGCTCTACCTATCGATCTGTACCAGTATGTTGTCAGGAAATTCATGCTTGAGTCTCTTGAGCCTGAGTTTCCTGAACCTCATCAGACTGTGTACGATGCCCCCAGTGGCAAGATCGGGGTATATGCTGCATTCTTTGTTTATGGGAACCTTAGGTTCCCATTGACAAAGTTTGTGTACCGTGTCCTGGAGAGGCACGGTGTGCACCTGACCGAGGTGCATCCGATGGCGATTGCCAAGGTTCGGCACTTTGAGTGGGTGTGCCGAATTCTGGGCATTGAGCCCTATGTGGACCGCCTGATGACCTTCTATACTTGGAGGTGCATCCAGGGGTGGTACACCCTGACAACCCGGATTAAGGGTTTGAAGATTTGCGCGACCGAGCGCAGTCTCCGATCGTGGAAGCGGGAGTTCTTCTACATTTCTGCCCGCGCCATCCCCATTGCCATGAAGTTTAAGAAGGGGCAAGCGCTTCCGAGCCTTCACGCTTCCAGCTATCAGGAGGCGGAATGGTTCGCGAAGATATCTCTTGTCCAATCTCCGGTTTACCGGTTTCCGGAGTCCGGGATGGTAATGCTGGGGATGAGCCGGGTATGGAAGGAGGCGTCTCGGTTCCCCATCCTTCTCGAATACGGTTTGAATTCTATTCCTTATGGTGTCTTGTCTTTTTTGCTGATTTGAGTTTTGTCTTCTAACTGTTTCTTTTCTTTCAGAGGGGAACAATTTGGAGTCGCTCCTGTACCCGCGGGAAGCTGACGGTCCCGTGCGGGTGGGTACTCGTGCTCTAGACGAGAACGAGTTGCCCATCCTGGAGCAAACAGCGGATCGGTTTGTGGAGGTCTATCCGCTGGGCCCGAAGATCCTGAGCCACCGGCGGCCAGGTAAGGCGTTATTCTATCCTCCCCCTCTCAATGCTGTACCCGCTGCTGGAATTCCTGACATCCTGTCTTCTTCTGAGGAATCCGCAGATGGTCCTCCGTTGGTGCGGAAGAAGAGGGCTGCCGATGGGAAAGGGAAGGAGAAGGTGGCCTCCACAGCCGATCCAGTGGTCCTATCTGACAGTGAGTCAGATAATGAAGAGGTGGCGGGGAACCCCGGTGGCGAGAAGACCACTGTTCCGGAGGCTACGACTGCTACCTCCGGAGTACCAATGGCGACGACGGTGGCCGGCGTCAAGAGACCGGCTCCATCGGATTCGTCCTCGCCCGTCCGTACGTTCAAGCTCAAGAAAACCCGTAAGTACAAACATCCTTCTTATCTTTGTAGATTTCACTTTATAAATTTATTTGACACTTATCTTCTTGTGCAGGCGTGGATGTTGACGCATTCCAGGGTGGAGCGCAGAGGAGTACCTCTCCGCCGATGATGGTAGGCTCGGTCAGCCTACCTGAGGCGACGACCCAGGCGCCTGCGCCTGCTTCTGCTGGATCAGTTGCTCACTCCTTTGAGCCGACTGTTCCAGCCGAGATGACGTCACCGCCGGTGGTAAGTGCGATTTTTACAGCATCTTTCACCGAGCCGGCGGTTACGATTGCTGCGGATTCTGCGGCGGCGACCCCGACGGCGACCACGGCGGCCACTACTATGCCTCCGCCATCGGCAACGACGGCCGGCCCATCAGGTACGCGCAGGGCTTCTCGCCAATCTTTGCCACCTTCCCATCTGCCCGACCTTTTGGATGGATTTCCCTTAGGTTCAGGCGATGGGTTCGGTGGCTATCGGCCTGTGATCGACCCTACAGGTGCGTAGGGTTCTTTTTTTTTTTTTTTTTTTTTTTTTTCTAACTGCTTTGTTTCTTTTGCAGTGTCGGATTCCAATGAAGTGTATGTTCCGCGATGGAACATCCGCCGAGGAACAACCCTTCGTACCCCTGTGGAGTGCGTGGAATGGGCTCGCCACGCTGCTCCCCATGGTGCGTTGGGGGAAGCCATGGCTAGCTACCAGGAGGGTAGGCTAACCAATGAGCTTCGGGTTCTACAGGCCCGGATGCAGCCGCTCGTCGAGCTGCTTTGTCGTGAAAACGACAAGTTGAAAGCAGCTCGCGCCAAGGACGTATCTCAAGCGCGGGCTCTTCGGGAGGAGAACCAACAACTGTCCGCAGCTGCTGCGGAGAAGGAGAAGGCCTTCAAGGCCCTTGAGGTCGAGGTTCAAGCGCGACTCGAGGCCCGCTCCAAGGCTGCCCAAGCTGTTAACGAACAGCTTCGGCTAGCTAAGGAGACTGCGAGGAACGCGACCGAGAGGGCCACCAAGGCTGAAGCCGTTGCTGAGCCTTTACGCATGGAGAACGAGGAGCTCAAGGCCAAATTAGAGGCTCTCCAACGTGCTCATGATGCCTTGGCAATGGAAGATGCCAAGAAGCTCCAGGAGATCTTGGACCAGAGGGGTGTGCTTGACCATACTGAGCGGAAGCTTAAGGGCGTCGAAGAGGCTGCCGCAAAGGAAGTGCTACTTGCCAACCTTAACAAAAGCGAAGCCGAACGCGCCTGCACCCAAGCTCAAGCCGCCCTTAAAGAAGCTCTGGTTGCCAAGGAATGGCTTCTTCGAGAAGCGTTGTCTCATGTATGTTTATCTTTACGTCTTCACGCTTTCCTTTGTTCATAGAAAAGGTGTTTTGACACTTGTATCTTTTTTTTGTAGGTTGTGCGTCGGGTCTTCTCAGAGACTACCTACGATGATGCCATGAGCGCAGCCCTCAACGCTTCTCATGAGGATGGGGAAAAGGCCGGCTTCCTGCTTGGTCTAGGGTTCGTTGAGAGAGGCTTCCCGCCTTCCAACTTCCCTTTGTTCGATGTGGACACCGAAGCTGCATATGACCAAGCGGTGAACCAATATGCCGCCTTTCCGCATCCGGTGGTGGAGAAGGTGAAGGAAGTCGCTGCTGATGATGGACTTGCTATCCTCAAGGCTTTCCTTGAACCGCCACGCTCTACTGATGGGGCGGGTCCAAGTGGAAGTGGTCCTGAAGCTTGATTCTGAAGATCCCTTCCCGCTGCTAGGATAGACTGTATAGATTCTTTGTAGGCGGGTAGTTACCCGGCCATTCTTGTAACGAACAATTATGAAATATAAATCTTTGTGCGGCTAAGACCGCTTCTTTCATTGGATTCCTTGCTTTATATGACTTGCATACTTTAAATTAGCAATTTTCCAAGTGTTTTAGAATAAGTTAACCTTTGAACGTGGTAGATGATAGGTTGAAGTTTTGCTTCCTTGTTCGTGATTGTGCGGGTAAGACCGTCACTTGCACTTACAAGGATGGCTAAACTTTACTTACATCTGACCTGCGTGTAGGTTTTCCTTATCCTTTTTTAGTATAAGTTAACCTTTGAACGTGGTAGATGATAAGTTGAAGTTTTGCTTCCTTGTTCGTGATTGTGCGGGTAAGACCGTCACTTGCACTTACAAGGATGGCTAAACTTTACTTACATCTGACCTGCGTGTAGGTTTTCCTTATCCTTTTTTAGTATAAGTTAACCTTTGAACGTGGTAGATGATAGGTTGAAGTTTTGCTTCCTTGTTCGTGATTGTGCGGGTAAGACCGTCACTTGCACTTACAAGGATGGCTAAACTTTACTTACATCTGACCTGCGTGTAGGTTTTCCTTATTTTTAGCGTTGTTTATGCGGGTTTTGCCGCCTTCCACACGCAACTACTTCACACATTGATGCGGTGAATACCGGCACATGGGAAGTTCATAAGGTAAGGCTATCAATACATTGTGAAAGGAGAATCATTTCCATTAGAAGTGGCTCTAGGCCTTTTCTTTACAAGTTTGGAATTGATCTATATATATTAAACGAGTTTGAAACAAAATCAAATCCTGATATAATCGTATCGTTTGTTGTTCACGTTTTCACCTGAAAGAATACGTAAGTGTGTATGCTTCAATTTGTGTTTTAGGAATTGTTAAAACTGGTCCTTGAACTTATCTCAACTAATTCAAACATTTACAATTTAACCCATTGTGTTTAACCATCTTGAACATCTTATTATTATTTGATATTAAATATAGCATTATTATGTAACTCATGATTTTTCGTTTATTAACAGTTTATCGGTTTATCAATTTTCTAACAATCGACATTTATTATTTTATTGTTTCGAATTTTAGTATATTACACAACCCGTGGGTTGAAAACAATTGTGTGAGTTGGGCTAGGTTAGATGTTGCAGGTGGCAATGCTTGCGTGTCGGCTATTTGTGACACTCTACCGTCCCTTCTTCCCGCAGGGACATCATACCCGAGCCCGCCAGTCTGCAATAACATTTATAAGTAAGATTAGGGGTGTGCATGAGTCGTTTTGGGATCGACTAAACCAAAAACCAAATCCCAGTATTTGTGTTTTTTAAACCCGTTAACTTTTGGATTTTAGTTTCTATCATGGGTTTGGTTTTCTCGGTTTTACTAATTGGGCTTGAAAGTTGTGGGCTGAAAATGGCCCAAAATAGTGAATTTGAGCTATTAACTAATTAATTTTTTGGATCACTTAATCGGTTTTTTCGGTTCAATTTGGTTTTTTCGATTCTTTTGTTGAAAGCGAAACCGTAATCGCGCTAAAAAACAGTTTTTTTTTAAAAAAAAAAACTTTAAACCAAACTTTTGGTTTTAAATTTTGTCACATTTTTTTATTCGGTTAATAAATCATGGTTTGGTTACCGCTCGGTTATTTCAGTTTCATGCACACTGTTTTGGCCCGGTTGAGGCTAGAAGTTCCATATTGGTTTTGGTATTGGACCAAACTACGGGGTTGGGCTCAACCGGGCCCAGGTCTAATAAAGTCCTTCAGGACCGGGCTTTCGGGCCCTGAAGTTTTCAGTTTCCTTACTATTTGGAAGCTATCTCTAGCCGCGAATGCAATTATATCAGCACACGAAACAACCCCGGGACATAATGCTTCGAGTCTAGCTTTTGCATTATCAATAACATTAAATCCTCGTAGACTCGGGTTATTTGCGGGTGAATCTTTTTCCGCTTGGTTTGAAGGAGTCGAATCTATCAACACCGATCCATCACAACCCTGTTAACAAAAAGCATACCCATATTAATAAAAAGTATTTGCATCAACCTGACTCGACCCATTTTGACTTCAGCCCGTTTTAACTTGTTACACAACGGGCTCGAACCAGACTTACCCTCACAAAACAATCGTGAAAATGCATTCTAACGAGGCCCGCAGCCAGACCCTTGTCTTGCAAAGTAGGCTTTACTCACTTCTTCTTTGACGATATACTCAACCGCGGAGCATGAGCCCGAATAGAACCCGATATGAAGTTGGGCTTCTGAGTGAATAAAGCATCCTAATGAAACCAATATTATTATTAATATTATGAAAGTCATGTTTAGTATGATAGTCTATTATTAGTATTGAGTTTTGAGCTTATTTATAATGCAATATTAGTGTTATTGTAATATTTGTTTTAAGAGCATGCTATAATGCATCAGCAAAATGCTTAAAGGATGGGCTTTGACTTGGTCAACAAGCATATAATGGCAGAGGTTGAGAGTTAGTAGTAGTAGATAGTGTCTTGTTAATTGATTGAATGTGACATTTTGCATTAAATCCAAGAGAAGTTGTTAGCCATGAGATTGACATTGTGTCTAACCTAAGGCAGCTAACGAACGAGTTGGATAACATGTCAAAATGGGTCCGGGTCAACTGAGTTTGGATCAAAACAAGTTCTTGACCAAAATGAACTTGTGATGGAATGAGTCGTTTTAGTGGTAAAAAGTACTAAAACGGGTTGGCAAGCCATTTTTTTTCCAGCTAGTGGTGACGGGTGTAGGTGGCAGTAAGCCAGTAACGCATTGGTGGGATAACGAGGTGGCGCTTATGGTGGGCCCAAATTATATGTTAGGTCAATTTGGGCCCACCATAAGAACCACCTCCTCGTTATCGTCACCGATGTGTTAGTGGCTTACCGGCATCTACACCTGTTACCACTAGCTGGAAAAACATGCTGGCGAACCTGTTTTAGTACTTTTGCACTGAAACGACTTGTTACAACCCAAGTTCATTTTGGTCAATAACTTGTTTTGATCCAAACTCAGTTGACCCGGACCCATTTGTATAATTTGAATGGATCCAAATGAGCCGACTTTTCGATTAAAACCTTTCGATCAGTTTAACAACTCGCGTTTGACAAATCTCGTCACAAGAATCTTTTCAACCGCATGATTGTCATGTAAGTCGAACAAGAAATACACGACTAAGAATTAACAACGGGGTTGTCAGTCCCACTTACCACGCAATAAGTAGCTTACGAAGATCTACAAACAATGTTAATACGACTAAACTCCAAATATCGATGACGAAGATCTCGCTTAAAAATGTAAATCTCTATTTTTTTAATGGTTTCAAAAATAAAAATTACCGATTTTTCATCCGGTTTCAATTCAACCGATTAAAACCAATCCGTTTTGACTCAAAATCTGGTTTAATACACGTCTACATTGGGCCGGACCGGTTCAAGATCCTCTATAAATAGCACTATTAGAGTTGAAGAGTAGAAGACAAAGATGGGTCAGCATGTCACCATATTAAGTATCAGTTTACATAGATTCATGTCACTTCACATTTTTATACATTATCAGCTTATGTTATTGCCTTCACCTGGACACCTTCAAACATGTTTTTGTTTGCTTCAAATTGAAACATCACTTGTGCACATGTATTCTGTAGTTTCAAATCATCTTTAATTATTACTACTAAACAAAAATGAAATCCATTAATAATCACCAAATAGTTAATATACCAAGGGAAAAAAATAAAAAAATAAAAACCTTTTTACATCCATCACACATCATAAGACTAATTTAAGTACATTAAAAAATATTTTAAAAAAAATCATCTTTCACATCGATTTTCGTTAACACGTTGACGACTTTTTGACGAATCAGCGATTGTTTTCCAGGATTAGATTTCATATAAGGCTGAGGGGTGTGGGGCGCTAACCGGGGCGCTAGAGCCCCTCCGCTCGCGCCCCGGGGCGCTAACACCACACCACCGGGGCGCGAGCGGGGCGCTAGCGCGGAAATCCAGGCAGGCGTGAGGCTGGTCGCGGGAGAAGAGAGAGAAAGGAGCCGTTAAAGAGCCGTTGGAGCCTGCAATAATTTAATTAATAATAATAAAATTAGGGTTTAGTTTAGTTGACTTACTCGTCCGACTTCATCAGCATTGATTAAAACAAACTCGTTACGGTTATGAGAGCCTGCAATAAGTCGTCCTTTGGTATCCATTGAATCATCAAAAAGAAGAAGAAGATAGAGTGAGGTGTAAGAGGTGTAATTATAATTACTGTGTGTGTGTGGTGTTAGAAGAAGATGTAGAAGAGAAGAAGACAACGACAGACAGCTAGTGGGTGTTAAATTCTAGAGAGAGAGTGTGAATAATAATAATAAAAGTAGAGAGAGAGAGAGTTGAACGAGTATGTAAAAAAATAAAAAAAAAATTCGCTGGAGCCCATGCTAGAGCCCCTCCACACCAGGGCCAGGGGCTCCAACGGGGGCTCCAACACCCCCCTTATCCAGTTTCTCTCTCTGCCACACGTTATAATATTATTGGCTGGAGCCCCCACTGGAGCCCCCATTAGAGCCCCCAACACCCCTTAGCCTAAGATTTCATTCAAGGCTTTTCAGACTTGTCAGTGAGTTTATTATATCTGTGACAGATTTGCCATCAGTGATATGTCAGGAATCTTAAAGGTGCGATTTTGGACGTGTCTGTGACGACTGACGAGTTATTGAAGAGCATTTGATGTTTAGTGTATAATATATCCCAACATTATGAAAAATAATATTACAACCATACCCAGTATAATCTCATCTACAGCCAGGCTAAAACAAAAAATAATACGAAGAAAAAAGATATTATTTATTGCTCGGAAGTAAACCGCTCTTCATGCTTACATAGAGTCATTTACTCATTTACATAATGTTGATACGAACCAACTTTTACAAGAGATCTGTAAGAACCGTATAAAGTATACACACATAAACAAGTAGTTAACGATACGTACAAGTAACAAGTAATAGCACATAACATAGATATATTATATCCGCATATAATCACATCTTTCTCTGGTAAAGTGTCACCTAAACACTACAGATAATAAGTGATCAAAAGAAAACAAGAAAAAGAGAAGAATCTGTGGAAGATGTTGATGACGACGATGATGTGATCGTTACACTTAAGCGCGGTAACAATTGTTGTGTGATAATAACCAATATCATCTGGAGTTCTTCAAGAGTATTTAACATGGCACCAACTCTCAACATCTTGTCTGCTCTTGTGTGTATAAGTGTATAAGTGTAGCATGGATATATATATATATATATATATATATATATATATGTGCATACATAAACAATTTTTGAAATAAATACAATAAGAAATGGGAAACAATGCAATATCTAAATTACTAATTAAAACATGATACCTTTGACATTTATTAACGAAAATAACAATCAAGTGAGCACAAAGATTAACACAAATAACAACTGGTAATTGCTAGAGGTGTCAATCGTGTCGGTTGGCAGGTTGACAAGTTGAAATGTGCAATCCTAACTTGGCTCATATTATTATTCGTGTAAAATATTTTAACCCTAACCCACACACCAATAAATTCTGGTCGACCTGAACATGACCTATTTAACTCATTTATCGAAAACAAAACTGATATAATTTAGAGTCTAATCTAAATAGTTTTTTGGAAAATATTAAAAAGCTTGAAAATGAATTGGAAATTGCAAGTGTATCTTAAAAAAATAGAAAACGGAAAACTGAGAAATAAAAATATATAATTAATTTTCTTAATACTTAAACAGGTCAACGGGTCAACCCATTTTGTTCAAGTCAACCTGAACCCTACCCGTTTTTTTAATGAGTCGTGTTAGTCGACTCAAGACTTTTTCTTTTTATGTCAGGTTTGGGCTATGTCAACAATTTCCGTCCCTAATAATAAATGCAACGATTCAAAAACTTAACAAGTCAAGTATAATGAAGTGTCCAAGATAGTTAACTCTAACAGTTAACACAAAATGTAACAAGAACAACACATGTATTTGATTATTTGGGCTTTTAAATCGTTTAATCACGGATCCTAGTACACATTCGAGCATATAGACAAGAAAATAGCTAAAGAAATATCGAAAAATAAAGAGAAAGTCTTGCTTATAGGCTAAATATCCGTATAACGGGCAGTTAATCCCTATCTAACACAAGAGCTCGTCATTGAAGGAACTTGTTACGATACAAAAGGTTTAAGTTTAAGAAGTTCTTATAAGTTACAGTGAACTCGGAAGATATGATTAATCCACGCACATCGATCGTTTTAACTTAACGATAATAAGAATCAAGAGTCCCAATATTTAGCCCCCGTCACACACAAACACACATGGAAAAAAACAACAAATTCATTACTCTTTTCTAGATATAATTATGAGAAATTGATTCAAGAGTTAGCACACTATTACATGGACCAAGGCTCACCAAGCGAGAAAGAGCCCAAACTTAAATGGGGCATAACCTGGGCTACCTGTGGAATTATGGGCCCGTTACTACTTACTAGTAGATGAAGATTTCTCGATGAACCGAAGCATGTGGCAAATGGTCATAGGCGGTTTGTCCCGGCTGTCAGACTCAACTTCCAACATTTGGAACTCCAATTTCACCAAAAAAGACTATTAGCTAATTCTCGCAATCTTCAAAATTTTCCAAATTTAACTCTATACGTATTATGGCTTATTTACGTCCTTACATAATAATGTCTTAATTTCAGCTTTCCATGATTGTTTTGTAATTTCGAAAATTTGGCAAACCTGGCAAATTTAGAAAACCCCCTTTAGAAAACCCCTTATATTGGCGCCATTGTAATCTTTTGATCATTCAGAATTAAGTAATTTTCTTCTTATTTGTGAATAGTTTCTTTTTTTTTATTTTCTTGTTTCAGCTATGCGTCACATGAAATCTTAATCCACAAGAAAAACCCGTGCTCACTCTTGATACCAGAACACAAGTTTGTGTTACATGATTATATACAAAATCGCTTGTATGCCATACAAGTAACACGAAATACCTCAGACAGTGGAAAGTCGTTGAAACCAGACTCAACTCTAAATCAACAAATGTGAAGGTTTACATAACTCTCAATTCTCATACAACAGTGACAAAAGTAGATAGTCAGAAATGTGACTAGTGATTTTTGTGTTTCAATGTTTCATATAGAAGGTATGGTATGAGATTTTGATTGATCCTAATCTTTTCTAAAGAAAATGACCCTCATAAACAACTCGGTGGAAAATGAAAACAAAGGTGATTTATTATGTGGATTCAAAAGAATCAAAATTCATCCATACCTATTTTATTAATTTTCTTATTTTGTACATTGACCCACATATATTAAACTAGAAGAGTATGAAAATGTCGATATAGTGATATGAAGTCTGAGTTATTAATGAAGACCCATGTCTGATCCCTACATATAACACTTTGGGTAGGGCATGAGTGACTCAATGAAATAGTACCACGATCTTTGTGATATCTAGTTTGATCTTGAGTTTTACCCGGAACTAAAGATATTTTAGAGTCGCTTAAGGGTTTCGTACGAATGGTTTGGGCTAGCTGACAATGACCTTTTTGCCATTAGATTATCCCGTACATGATACATACATTCTATGCTTGTAAACCGTTAAAAAATAAGAAAATAAAATTGATAGTTGGCCCACCACTTGGTCTCTTTTCCCATGGGTGATGGGACTCATCCATTGGTTAGTGCTTCTAAATCTTTTTTTTTTTTGAACGACCAACTAAGTAATGCGTGATACCCTGTACGCGGCCCTCATTGGCTAAAGGTAGCCCGAGCCGGCCACTAGTCCGGACGGACGGAGCCCCTAGCGGTCCCCCTATTGAGGGATTCACCAGATAAAACCCGACCTCCACGCCCGCCAAATGGCACGATAGCGAGGAGTCGGTAAAACCGGGTGAGATCAGGACTCGAACCCTGGCAAGCCAGTGTCATCCCTCATATCTCCCATATAAATTGGTGATAATGAGGTTTGAACCCCCTACCTCTCACTTGTAAAGTGAGTACTCTACCATTAAGCCACATCCAATTTATAGTGCTTCTAAATCTAATCATTGCGTTTTTTTTTAATTTCCTTTTTTTTGGGTTTCATTTTCAAACCGTACAACACTCCATAATTTTGTTTTCTTTACAATTCGACTTTTTGCACTAATTGTGTTTTCTACAATTCGATTTTATCATATGCTTGCAACAACCACTAGGTTTGCCATAAACGATTGGCTCGTCTTCGGTAGGGGTGAGCATAAAACTGAATTAACCGAACTGAAACCGAATAATCGAAAAAACCGAACCGAAAAAAACCGAACCGAAGCATTAACCGACGGTTAATTTTTTAGTTTTCCGAAAAACTGATTTTTGGGTTTAGGTTAGGTTATCCATTTAAAAAAACAGAAAAAACCCGAACCGAACCGATTAATCTAACCTATGTTTTCTACGTGTTTTTTTAAGACGTATGACCAGAAACAAAACACCAAAATAATCAACCATTGATGGTGATGAAGATTATGAAGATGATCAAGATTTGGTCTAAACTTTGAAGATGAATAAGACAATGAATGAAGATTCGGGAAACCTTTAGTTTTTTTTATTAAGAATGTTGTTGAATTTTAACTCTATTACTCAAACAACTTTATATTGTTTGGTTCCACATGACACGTGCCTATTTTTGTATTTTAAATTCAATGTATGAGGTACTCTATTTTTTTTTTTTTTTTTGAATTTTTTTTTTTTTGTAATGTCTACTCATAATAAAAAAAACCGAAAATAACCTAAACCGAAACCGAAAATATAAAAAAATCTTATAATTATTAAGAACTGAACGGGACCTTCTCCCTCAAATCAGACAAACAAAGAAGGGAATCCGTTGAGTTCTTACGCTTTCATGTATACAACTCATTCATCGTCAAATATTCAATATGATTCCACAAGATCTAGTTTCGTTTATAATGAATTTTTTATTGGCCCCATCAGTCAAATAAAATAAATCGTTCCTTTGGGAAACCGAATAACCAAATAATCAAATAACCGAAAACCGATTAGTTGGTATTATAAAATAACCGATAGCTTAGATTTAGGTTTGGGTTTCACCCAATAACCGAACCGAACCGTGCTCACCCCTAGTCTTCGGGTACGTCCAACGCAAACCACAACCGATTCAAGAAGTTCAACTAAGATTAACCATAGAAAATATTCATCTTCAAAACATTATTATTCCACTAACCAATAACAATAATCCATAACAACACGATATAACAAAACTAAAATTCGATTGAAGATAATTGAAATCGAACCAAAACTTAGTAATCCATTAGAAAAAAAAAGGTCTAGCTCCGTCATAACATAGTAAACATATAACACACTACAAGATTGAAACACAAAAGAACACCTTACTCGCAACTAAGTAGTTGCTTATTCAAAATATTCTAAATGATCAGTCTTCTTATCAAAATAAACTTTACACAATGACACACTAAATTTAAAATAATCAAAATATCTTAAATGATTCGTCTTCTTAATAAAATAAACTTTACACGATTACACACGGAATAAAATCAGTAACTACTAGATAAGTCCTCCTTCTTCGAGAAATGATCACAACCACCCTTCATGTCAACAAACAATTCGAAATACTTCGACTTTTCAGAACATGTTCGGGTCAAATAAAGTCTAGAGAAATGTTTTATTTTCTCACTCATATTTGTTGCATACTTGTACCTGAAAATACAACATTTCAAATTAGCACTCACCATCATTTAACCCTTTTCATGTTTATTTTAACTAACATATTTTAACATGAATATTAACTTTTCAATTATTTAGCATTCGTGTGACAACAAAACAAAAAGTATATTATATTTAGGCTCCATGTAATAAGCCTCTTTTTTTTTTTTTTTTTTGTCTAAATTTAGCTACTCCTTTTACATTATCATGTGAGTTTTGGACATTATTGTGTTCCTTTAGGACTTTGAAAAATTGTAATTTAGAATATTCACGGAATAAAGATAAAATGGCACGTGATGTGACAATATCAATAAATGGACCATCTTTATAGGATTGATTGATAATTGTTACCTTTTAAAGCTTTTTGCCTAATCTAATCTTTACAAAAGTGCATATCTTTATCATAATATCATTCAAACAAAGGCACCCCATATGTGTAACTTATGTAAGCCAAGCTACTCATGAATGTATAATGGCCAGACCCGACTCGTAAAACTTTTAATCATACTCACGAGCTTAAACAACTTCACAACTAAATAACGTCATATAAAAATAAATAATCAATCACATATCTTCATCATTTAAACAAAGAACACTATTGAGTGTAGTTCCGTAAGCCAGACTACTCATAAATGTGAAACGGTTGGGCCCAACTAGTAAAAAGTTCCAACTTTTTTAGCAGATTCACGAGTCTAAACAACCTCATAAGTCAAAACTATAGTCTATGTATATAAATATTGTTACAACTTTATTAGAATTGACAAAAAAAAAAAGCCGAGCTTAAGATTCAGAAACCAAGAAAACCAGACCTCTTGGCTTAAAAAAGTTCGGGCTCAACTCATTAACAAACCATTAACATATAATAAAGTCGGAAAAAGTAAATACGTCCTATAAACACAACAAAGTCTTCTAGTTCACAATAACCAGTCACATATCATTACATCTTTTATCATTTAAACAAAGAACAATATTTAGTTTACGTAAGCCAAGCGTAAAAAGTTCTAATTTTTAAAACAGGTTCATGAGTCTAAACGACCTCATAACTATATAAAATATAGTTACAACTTTATTAGAATTGACCCAAAAAGAAGGCCGAGCTTAACACATGAACTAAGAAAACCAAACCAAACCAAAAAAGCTCGGACTCAACTTATTTACAAACAACCAACATATAATAAAGTCGGAAAAGGGTAAATACGTCCTCTAAACATAACAAAGCCTACTAATTCACAATAATCAGTCACATTATCATTCCTACAAAACTCCATAATATGTTAAAACCACTTCCACAAACTAACAATCCCTACACTTGCTACACACAATCCCAGAATCACAAGCACCTTATGCATATGCACGCGAATTCCGAGAACAAAATCCGCTTTCGGCTTCACATGTGAAACCAAATCTTGATCACATTCTCCATGAATTGTGGAAACAGCATCACTAGCAGTTGGGTTTTCTTTTTCCTGCAAATCCCAGTTTCAAAATCAAAACTTTTTCATCGGAGAGTTAAAATCTTGAATATTTTTAAAATCTAAAAAAATTGATAAAATCTTGAAAATTTGATAAAAATCCTTGGTTTTCTTTCTCCTTCAAATCCCAGTTTCAAAATTAAAAACTTTTTCATGGGAGTGTTAAAATCTTGAAAATTTAATAAAATCCGAAAAATCTGATAAAATCTTGAAATTCTGATAAAAATCCTTGGTTTTCTTTTTCCTTCAAATCCCAGTTTCAAAATCAAAAACTTTTTCATGGGAGAGTTAAAATCTTGAAAATTTAATAAAATAAAAAAAAATTGATAAAAATCTTGAATATTTGATAAATCCAATATTTGATAAAACCTTAAAAGGGTTTCTTTTTCCTGCAAATCCCAGTTTCAAAATAAAAACTTTTCATCGGAGAGTTAAAATCTTGAAAATTTAATAACATCTAAAAAAACTGATAAAATCTTGAAAATTTGATAAATCCTTAAAAGGGTTTTCTTTCTCCTGCAAACCCCAGTTTCAAAATCAAAACTTTTTCATCGGAGAGTTAATATCTTGAAATTAAATAACATCTAAAAAAATTGATAAAATCTTGAAAACTTGATAAGATCTTGATAATTAGAAAACTACCTTAATGGGATTATGTTCATGTTCATGTTCGTTTTTGTTATCAGCACGGGTGGTGACTGGGCCAGCTTGTAGCTTCTTCTGCAAACGAATTCTTCTCGGTGCAGTTCCTTGAATGTTAAAGGTTGCACCATTATCAACACTCTGTGTCGAGCGGCTTCTTATTTTGATTCCTGTATCGTAATTATGTTCACTGTTGGTGCTGCTGCAAGAATCAGCTTTGACCGCGATATTTTGACCAACCTCGGTTTCAAAAACATCAGGATGGAAAGAGAAACCTCTACTTATCGGCTACAAAAAAACATGTAACCAAGGTTTATTTAGTAACTAAACGACATATTATGAGCGTGTTGTAACTAAATATGTAACAAGTTTTCATATTTTTGTCATAACAATTAACTATACTTTCATAAAAAAAAATATAGCACATTGTTAACTTAGTAACTAAACAACATTTTATGTGCATGCAATGAATATTAATAATGTACCTGCATTGACATGATTCCTCGTATTTGCATGACTTCACCATCTGATTCGCCACTATATTCATTTTCTTTAACAGGAACTGAAGCTTGACCAACCGACCCGCCATTATAACCAGACTCGTTCAAAGAAAGCTGATCTGATTCAACTAACATGCAGCTCCAGAAATCAATATCATCCTTCTCCGGTTGATTGTGCATTCCATTTATTTCATTTACAGAGTTCATAACTCCATGGTTATTAAAATATGCAGGACCAAGTTCTGCAAATTGCATCTGCGGATGCATAGGAGAGAACATTTTTGAATCGAAATGTACCGGCGATTCGTCACAGAAAGTTTTTAGAGCTTCTTCTAGATCAAAGTCTTCGGACTAAAATATATATACAAAATAAAGTCTAAGTCAAAAATCAAGAACATATAATCAATATAAGTAAACGACTAAAGTACTCATGAACATACCATTTGATATGAAAGATTATAAAGAATGTCATCGTTTTTCTCAAAATCTTCCATTTTCAAAGCCGGAACGCTTGAAGGTTGCTTGTTCGGTTGACCAGTCACACCCGAAGTTACAAGCTCCAATGGAACATCTTCAGTAGAAGATTTCACGGCAGAAAGAGGGGATGCATCACTATGATCAACACAATCACCATTTTCACCATTTTCAACATCGTTCTTCTTGAACAAACGACAAAGTACGTACGGGCTCTGCAAATTCACGACAAATTTCATTACTTTATGCATAAAAGCATCAAACTTTATAAAAAAAATCACAACAAACAAGAACATGTTTAATAATCAAAGCTTCAAACTTTATACAAACTCACAATGAACAAGAACATATTTAATAATCAAAGCTTCAAACTTAATAAAAAAAATCCCAATTCACAAGAACATGTTTATAATCCAAAGCTTCAAACTTTATATATAAAAAAAGCCCTTAACAAGAACATTTTAAAAACCAAAGCTTCAAACTTCAAAATAATATAAAAAAACCCAATTACCAAGAGCATGATTAATAACTAAAGCTTCAAACTTTAAATAAAAATCACAATATCAACATATTACACACCTGTCCAGGATGAGTACCATCAAGTTCTTTTTCAGTAGCACAATACTCATGAATAACCCAATGAGTTCTTTCGCCTTTAGGGGCTCGTCCAGTGTAAAACACAAGCGTTTTCTTCTTCCCGATCACATTATTCCCCCTGCTCGTCTTGATCGTTCGATCTTTTCCAGTAGCCTTCCAGTACCCAGACAACGTAGCGCGATTAGATCGCTGTCCGTTCTGGTACTTTCGATCTTTTGGGCAAAAGAAGAACCACTCGTTGTCTATCGACTCAATCACCGACAAATCTGCAACATTTTCATAAAAAAAAAAGAATCAGTCGGCAATTAATCGGCGACTAGTCACTAATCGGTGGACATTAATCGGTCAAAAATCAGACTTTTTTTATCATTATTATTACTTGTTAAAAGGCATTCGGACCACGGTTTATAACTTTATATGAACATAATCATGAAAAACACATACTTTGTGAAAGACCTAGAGAGCTTCATAAGTTCATATTACATATATGAGTAATATACTCTGCATATACGCCAGCATATACCACATAAATGTATTACATAGTACTTACATATATATGAAGTAAAATATTCTGTATATATGCAGCATATACCACATATATGTACTATATAGTACTGCATATATGCAATATATTCTATGGAGTTTTCTAGGTCTCTCATGACCCATCACATATATCCATATATACACAAATATATAAATTATATAAAAATCCCAATCCGATTTATCCGATTAATCGCTAGTCTGTACCCAACCGTACTACCGTCTAGCAAGTTCTGCAACACAGATCTGCAGTCAATTTAATTAAATACCTTTATAATAATCATTACCAAAACCATCCCCAAATTATCAAGATTCCAAATCTTGAAACACCCAAAAAAAAGATAATAATAATTATTATTAATATTATTATTAAATAAAAACACAAACCGGGTAAATCCCAAGGCTCTTTCTTGCAAACATCAACTTCACGAATACAACTAACTTCCTTATCAAATCCATTGATCTTCAACCTCAAGTAATGATTCACAAGCTCTTCATCAGTGGGTCTGAACCGGTAACCCACCGGCAGCGATTTGGCCGGCAAAACATCCATTTTTTAACAAAAAGATTCAAAATTTGTGATCAATAAAGTGATTATAAGGGAAATTAAAACATGGGTTTTGGAAATCTTGGAATAATATTAATGGGTTTGTGAAAAAGACTGGATTTTTAACCAAAAGATTCAGAATTTGTTATATGAGAGTGAAAACGTCAGCTGAAATTGATAAAGAGGAAAGTGGGTAGTGGGTTTCCATAGAGAGAGAAAGACTGTTATAATTCTGTGTATATACCGCGTGAATTAGATGGGCAGATTTGGTTTATCAAGGCTTAATGGGGAAGATATAGAGGAAAAGTCATGGGACCAATGAGATGATGACACGTCAACACGGGTATGGATGATCTCACAATTTTTTAGAAAATGATTTTTTAGTGAAAATGAAAATGTTTATTGAAGTGTTTCGTAGGTTGAAGTTCAATATTTAATGATGAATTTGAGAATTAAAAAGGTGGAGGATAAGAAAAATACTATTAACTTAATTATAGATTTAAGAATTACAAATATATAAGAATTTGTATGCTTTTGTTATTGAAAAAGAATCCCGCATACTAGATAAACGGTACTCAAAAGCCTTCTATAATTGAGTGTGTTTTTAATGAATGTCCTCTTCATATGATGGGGACCATCATTTAGCGTGAAAATTAATTTTTGGTTGTTTAAAGAAAGATAAATTGTGTTTGTACATGAGTATGAGCATGAGTAGTAGTGAGAGCATACATGAGTTATTCATCTTTTCTATGTAGTTAGAGAGATTAGGGTTGATATCACTATTAGCGTCCCCTAAAGGCGAACGGCGTTACGGAACGTGTTAGTGAATTAGTGACGCCATGCATTTTATTCGATGAAGATAAATATTCTTTTTATCCTCTTGTGGTCCACAAATATAATGCGAGTTAGGTTTTACCCATAAATCTGGATCATATCTCTACAACTATTCTTTTAAAAAAGAATATTTATGCAATCCAAATAATTTATATATATGAAATATGATAGTAATAAATATGTGTCAGAAGTCTCAAAACCTTAAGACAATTTTTTTTGTTATTAAAATTTTGTTCTTTGATTTTGCGGTTAACTTTTATTATAACTTTTAGTCCATCAAGTTAAAACTTAAAATTTTCAAAGGAACTATCTGTTTCGATCAAAACCGATAGCAAAAACCCGATTATAAGATCATAGGCTTTGTGATTCTCTATTTTTTTTAACTTACACTAGTTAGGCCATTTCCAGTAACGTTCTCTTATTTTTACAATCTCTAGGCGAAAAAAAAAACCTTTTCTTTCATGTGTGCTTACCAAACCATGTGAGATCGTGAGGTTTAGTCTTTATGAATTTTAATTGTAGTATCAATAGCATATTGAAATCAAAGCAATATTGGGGGAGTTTGCATGAGAAGAAAACAATGGCATTTCTCGGCCATTTCACGCTTCGCAGTATATATCGGTCATTTTTTATTTGGAAGGCAATATAATCTACTTCTAATAATATCACAACAATATACATAAGTTCATTTTGTCCCATATAGGAGAAAAATATAGTTAGAAAACCATAAAAAAACGTTGAAAACAAATATTAGTCAAAACTATAATTTAATTATACTTATAAAAATAAAAATTGTTGCTAATGTTTTGGCTTACGCTTTGTTCTAAAAACTATCAAACAACATCATGAACATCCTGAGAGAAACTACAAGCATCATGAATTATGTTTAAAAAATTAATCTTTTAAGTATTATATATTACTTATTTTCCTTTAGTTTTGACTTTTGAGATACTGTAATAGTATTTACTCTTACTATGACATTAGTTTGCATTAGTGGTAAATCCCCTAATTTGTCTTATAAGGGTATAACTGTCTTTTTCATCGTTGTGTTTTCTTGTTGGGAATTAAATCACCCACACATGTGACAACATAGATATGTTTTATATATCAACATAGATATGTTTTATATATTAGACGTGCACAAATCGGGTATTTTTAAAACCCGAAATCAGTTTTGGGTATGGTCAACAAAAGTCAAACCGGATCGGGTAGAAATCGGTTCTGGGTATAGTCGGGTATTTGACCAGGTTTTGACCGGTTCCTCTGGGTTTTTTTCGGGTTTCGGGTAGGGTAGGGTAGGGTCGGGTTTTGACCGGGTAATTCTGGTTCCGATTCCAGTTCTGGGTTGGTTCCGGGTATGGCTCCGGGAGAAATCCTGTACCTGATCCTACGCACGGGTTGGATACGTGTAAAAATCGGTTCCGGGCTGGGTAGACCGGTCAGGTTTGGACCCGACCTTTTTGTGTGGGCCTCTAGTATATATAACCCAATCTCCCCAAGGCCGCAACCTCTACTACTCTACTACCTCTCTTCATCATCAATGCCATGGCATCCACATACCTACCTTTAGTTATCTAATCACAACAAACTTGACTTGTGGTTTTCAAGCACATCAAGTCTATAGACATGGTTGTTTAGTAGCATTTTAATAATTCTAATAAAAAACTAACTATGAATCGGTTAGAGGCACCGAGATAGAATATGTTTGGTTCGCTAAAATAATACCTCTTAATGGTTCATGAAGTCTTCTAATGGATAAGTTTTAGAAGCATGTTGAATGATACATAAGCTACCTCTTAATTAGTCATGTCTCTCAATGATTAAGCACAAGACCGTCAAACAACCTGATTTTTAAGATTGCTAGGTTAAGTAAAACGATTGTGTTCTCTAATCATTTATTCTTGGAATACAAGATTCTAATAATCCAAACTATAACCCATTGGCCAATGATAGTCTATATGTAATACGTTCAACTCACAAAACGCAAGTGA
Organism: Bidens hawaiensis; assembly: GCF_021521415.1. Classification (NCBI taxonomy): domain Eukaryota; kingdom Viridiplantae; phylum Streptophyta; class Magnoliopsida; order Asterales; family Asteraceae; genus Bidens; species Bidens hawaiensis. Next base: position 3,422,818 of record NW_027491030.1, read on the forward strand.
AATCAAGTGTAAATTAAATATAAATCGTGTGTAAATTAATGATGATTATGATCAATCAATCAATCATACCAGTAGAATCCGACCAATAACAATGCTATAAGTAGGGAAATGATGAGTATGATGTTTTTTTTTAATTCATTTGTTTATTTAATTACACCAAACAAACAACAATTCTTTGAATAACCATCAATAAAAAGTTATACATCAAATTACTAAACCCCTTTTCCTTTAACAAATTACTTCAAAACTAAGCGGCTTAAAAACAGCCGATTAGTATACAACATCCAAGAACAAGCCAAACGACGTCCAAAAAAACAGTCCTATGGCAGAATACTATGAAAGAAACAACCTTAACAAGGTTGATATCAACTTCTTAAGGATGTTTGAACAGTTAATATGAAGATAACAAAAAGAGATGTATAAAACAGTACTACATGCAATTTTCCAGCTAACCTGCAGTGGCTAACGATAGCAACAGTACCGTTTTGTCTAAAAGTTACAGCAACAAAAGCAGGGTTTTTTCCTGCGTCCCACGACATGGCGGGTACAACTATCTCCCGGGTCCCGTCTGGATGAACGCGATCAGAAAATGTTTGTGTGTGCGCACTGAAAATCATCCTGCAGACAGCGAAAAAATAGAAAAGAATTATATTTTATGAATCAAGAACCAAATAAATTATATTTTGTTTAGAAAAAAAAAGTTATGAATCAAGAATAACATTTTATAAATCAAGATTATATCTTATGAATCAAGAACCAAAAAATTTGTATATTATGAATCAAGAACCAAAAAAAGTTATATTTTATGAATCAAGAACAAAAAAGAATAATATTTTGTGAATCAATAACCAAAATAAATGTATTTTATGAATCAAAAACCAAAAAAGTTATATTTTATAAATCAAGGACAAAAAAGAACTATATTATATGAATCAAGAACCGAAAAATTGTTATTATACGAATCAAAAACAAAGAAATTATATTTTAAGAATCAAGAACCAGAGAAGACAATCACCTGGGCTTAAGAGCATGGAATATATATTCAGTAGCATTTGAAGGAAGCGTTTGTGATAACTCATACGGTCCATCCTCAACCGGTTGCCTAAAGAGGTTCAAGTTATGTTCAGATAAAACATCACACGCGTTTATATTTCACATGTGCATAAAATATCAAAGACCTGTAATGCACACGGTGCACGATAAAATAGGGCTAATTGCAAAATAAGCTAACCAACTTTGGTCTAAATCTATCCTAAGTAACCAAATTTTTTAACCTACCTAGAAAATACCATCATAGGTTCAGAAAAAAATTAAAAATTTTAAGTTAGTTGGCTAAAATATCATGACAGGGTACCAGGTGAGATTGGACCAATTTTTAGGCCTGTAAGCAAACCAGACGTTCAGTGAACCATTCGGCGAGAAGTTTATTTATTTACTGAACGAACAAATATGAGCAAAAGCTTTGTTCATTTACTTACACAAACAAGCATGGACACATGTCTGGTTCGTGAACGTTTGTTTACATTCGTTCATTTAAACTCGTCTACGTTCATTAAAGTTTGTTATGTTCATTTAAGCTCGTTCGTAAATATATTCATTTAAATTTTCAGGCCCATTACAATTTAGGCTGATTTTAATACCTTTTTCAGCCCATCAGATTTGTCATTCACATTTACTTTTAGTTGGTTTTAGCTCAGTTATGTTCATTCGTGAACAGTTCATTCATATTGTTAACGAATGAATATAAAAAGCATGAACACGCTCGTTTTCTTAACGCCCAAACACGAACAAGAAAACCTAGTTTGTTTAATTATTCGTGTTCAATCGTTGGTCGACTAAGTTAAACAAACACAAACATACTCATTCGTGTTCGTTAGTCAATTAGCCCTGTTTTTCTCTAGATATTTAATACTACCTTTTTTTCAATAGTTCTTCTTTATCGCGCGTGCGTCCAAAGTTTTCATCGTGCACATTGTTTGTTGTTTGATGCAACGGGAAGTGAAGCAAGAGTACAGGACCCGATCCAGATAACATAGTGTTTTCTCTCCAATCAAACTCATATTTAGGAATCTTGATTCCAGAAGACTCTTTAATCACATCTGTCACTCTTTCATTTTCGGTTTGTAATTCTAAATGTTCTGTTTCCAGCGCCTTCTCAACACTAAACCGTAAATCATTGTTTCCACATAATAACGCCACCGAATTAAGCGAAACAAAGTTAACGTTTCCAATATCAAACGAGCCACAACCAGAAGAATCCAATCCTGGAAAACTTCTACTTACCTTATTAGCAGATAGTTCATTCAGCTTACGGCATTCTCCAATGTCTCTATCTCCGGGAACAACATGATATGGCAGATCAAGAAACGGGCCCAATAAGTTGTGAAATTGTTGCACCACATATGACCATTTCCTTTGACTCAGTTTTGATCCTTGAGAAGATAAGTCTCCTAATACAATCAGCATATCAGGCTTCAAGAATTCAAATGATTTCTGGTTGAAATATTAACATGTGAAGGATCAGATTATGATGCTTTAATGTCAGAATCCTTCAAAGGAAAACATCAGTATTATTAGAACTTAGCAAGACCAACCATTAAACCAATATCCTTAACTAGCTTCATAATCAAGTTCAAAAACCAACAAATTTTATCAGACTATTATAAACATTAATATAACCATTTATTCAAAAATTTGGTGTAAAATTCAACGATTGAACCAATATAAGATCCATAACCAGCTTTATAATCAAGTTCTAAAACCCTATGTGTACCAAAAATGTTAACAGACGATTATGAACATTGATATAATCATTTAATCAAACACTTGATGTGCAACTCAACAATTTAACCAAGTTAAGATCCATAACTAGCTTCATAATCAAGTTCAAAAACCCAAAGAGTGCCCAAATTTTCCGACTGTTATAAACACTGACAGTGTTGGGGAAACCGGAAAAAAACACCAGCTAGTCGGTAGTTGGAGGTCAGTCAATAATTTTTAGTTAATCGGCCAGATTAGTCGCTAGTCGGTCCAAATTGCCCCTAGTCGGGTCTAGTCGAACCAAACTGCCGGCCAAATTCTGTAAATTACATATAAAACGCTGTGTGTGTGTGTATATATAAAACTAAAAATTACATGTAAAAATTTGTATATATATAAAACTAAATTTTACATATGAAAAATCCAATCCAATTAATCCAACCCCATGAAGCGCCTAACAAGTTCTACAGCACTTAACATTGATATAATCATTTTATCAAACACTTGGTATGCACTTCAACAACCGAACCAACACAAGATCATACATTCTTACCCGGCTTCCTACTCAACTTCAAAATCCTAAAGGGTACCCAAAATCAATCACACTATCATAAACATTGATATAACTCACATAAATACATAATCATTTCATCAAACACTTTCGGGTCGACGAATCGATTTGCATTCAGGTCGACACACGGGAACGCTTTCGGGTCGACGTTCCGGGTTGGTGATCTAGATCGCGTTCGAGTCGACCGTCAGTAGCGCGTTCAGGTTGTGTTTGCGTTGACGGTATGGGTAGCATTCAAGTCGACGGTTGAACCGGACTGACTCAGAGCGTTGAACCGTACGCGAACTGACACAAAGCGTCAAGCCGAACTTGAACTGACTGGGAACGTCGAACCGAACGTGAACTGACATGGTGATAGGAATAGAATCGAACAAGAAGAATCGTAAGAGAGGAAAAGCTCAATTCATTATCCAGATGATGATTACAACTGAAGCAACTATCTCATATACCGACTCAACAACCTAACCAACTATTTACAAACAAGTCCCTGAACTATGACAACTCTATATACAGTCCCTCTACTATTTGAACACAATTACTATTATACCCCTGCCTATTTTTAACATGTAACACATGGGGTGTTGAAACCGACAACCTGAAAGCGCTACGACTCGGAGCATCGACCCGAATGCGAACAACTTCAATAACCTAAAGGGTACCCAATTATCAATCACACTATCATAAACACTAACATAAATCACATAATCATTTCATCAAACACTTGGTGTGCGCTTCAACAATTGAACCAAAATACGATCAAAACCAGCTTTATAACCAAGTTTATAACTAATCAACTTCAAAAACCTAAAGGGCACCCAATTCTCAATCACACTAACCAAAAACATAACAACATTAACACAATCATTTCATCAAACACTTGGTGTGCACCTCAAAAATCCAACACACCTTAAAAAACCTGGCAAAATAGAACTCCTTAAACTGCATATCCAAGTACCCAGATCCAGTTTCATGACCCGATAACATCAAATCAGCAACCATGATAACCTTGAGCTCATCTTCCACCTGTAGGCCATTAATTTGTGGGTCGTTTAGACCTGGAACAAGAGTGCAAGTGGGTGTTGGAAGCCAGTTATCGTAGAAGGTGTAGAGGAAGATGAATATGAAGAAAAGAATACGTTTCAGAATCATGAATTGAAGTGGTTTGAAGAAGATGAATGAATCTAGGGTTTTAACGGTTTACTGGTTTTGGAAAGAGTGTCGTTTTATTAACGAAATGAATCTAGTGTGGATTGTTTTTCACGGATGTGCGCTTTCAGCACCGGTATTGTCGGTATCAAGTTTTCGGTATCTGTACTTTCTCGTTATTTTCATAATTTTTCACGAAACACTGGGAATGAATCGAACATTTCGGTAACGGTACCAAATATTTTCGAATTTCGGGATCGGGATCGGGATCGGGATCGGTACATGTTCTATATGTACCATCCCGAGCTCATCCCTAGTGTGAATTTTCATTTTCGTTGAATAACGTCGTAAGACCATACGTAGTCAAAACTCTTCCTCTATGGTCGTTGTGTGACACGTGACATCCCCGTCATCAATAGAGAGTTTTGCATAAAAAATGGTATAATTGTAAAAAGTCTACGACTCTATACAACTCTCATGCAATAATTACATTATTTATCCATCTCTCTCTCACAAAAGCAGTGTTGTGTACAAAATTCTCCAACCGAAAACTTAGAGAGGGCGATGTTGCAGACGTTTTGGGAGGGTTTTGAAGCCCAGAAACACTCACTACGGATGGCCTAAGAAACGAGATTTAATTAACTCATCATTTAGCAGGCTTGTTGTGGTTTAACATTCTAATAAGGTAATATAATGAGACTTAGGTATCAAATCCATATTTAATTTCTAGCATAATTTAACATTCTAGTTTTCTAATTCAATCTAGTTATCCATGTGTTATGAGTCAAAACCATTTTAGCAATTCGTTATAAAATAATAAATTTTCCTTCATAATCTCTCATCAAATTCATTCTGACAACTGAGTTATAAAATAAAATATTGATGACAGATCAAACAAACAGGATTATGAAAATTAAATAAGTAGAAAATAGCAAATAAACAATCTTTTCTCATGGACACTATATGTTATATTATCCAATGTAACTACCAGATGTGGTCTAAACTTGTCACTATCGGATAACGATAGGAATATTTATGATAAAAGACCAAATATTGTATATAAAGAGATTTTCTCAAATTTATAAATTTGTGATTATAAACTTTTTATTGTTTGAACTGTATATTTAAATTTTTAAACATTTAATTTTGTTTCTTTATTTCAAACAAGGGGCGTATTTATATTTATTATTTAACGAATCCGTGTAATACACGGGTCAAAGCTAGCAAATAAATACAAGAACAGCGGCGTCTCTTAGAATCGCTAAATTTTTTGGGTCGAAGATGAAAATAATTGTGGGCCTTAAGTAAAATAGTTTTTTGTGGAGTTTAAACAATTAAATTTTTAGATAGACATACTTGGTTATAATTTGGGTTGTGCAGAAAAAAACTGTTTATAAAAGTAGCCTTAAATGAACTCAGAGATTATTCAGGAATACACATTGAATGCTGAGATTACGCATTGAATTTCTGGTAGTAGATCCATAATAAAAGAAGTTTTTGTGATTATTGCAGAAGAAATGAAACAAAAGATACCGTAGAGCTAGGACAGTTATTGTATGAGGTCTTAATTGAATTTAAACATTAAAAAGACATATTTTTTCACAAAAATATATAATTAAAAAAACGGGCCTAGCGAGGTGATCGGGCAGAGGGTCGTCGGTCACACTGCCCTCCTATACAAGTCGGCCATGTCAAGGAGATGAGTCTCTCATTTTAGTCTTATTTTACTTGTGTGGTTTCCATTTGTTCGTTTGAAAAGTGCCGCATTTGTTCACTTAACCGGGCTAGCAACGATTAATTGGCTTTTGTTTTCAATGAACTAGTGGGATAATTAAGAAGGCGAGTCCCTCATTTTAGTCTTCTTTTACCCGTTATGGTTTTTATTTGTTTATTTGGACTTCCATATGTTCGGTAGATAAATTTCACTTCTATTTTCACTGAACGGGGGCTACAACGATCGGTGAGCTTTCGTTTTTACTAAACGGGGCTATCAAGGAATTGTGGGATTATTAAAGAGGCGAGTCCCTCATTCTAGTGTTCTTTTACTCGTTGTGGTTTCATTTATTCGTTTGTACTTCCATTTGTTCGTTTGAGAAGTGTCGTTTCTGTTTTCATTTAATGGGGCTAGCAGCGATTGGTGGGCGTTTGTTTTCATTTAATGGAGTTATCGGGACCCGTGGGATGATTAAGGAGGCGAAACCCTCATACTAGTCTTCTTTTACTCGTTGTGGTATCCATTTGTTCGTCTGGCCTTCCATTTGTTCGTTGAAAAGTGTTGCTTATATTTCCACTAAACGAGGCTAGCAGCGTATTGTGGACTTTTGTTTTCACTGAACGGGGCTATCAGGGAGTCGTGGGATGATCAAGGAGTAGTGCCGTCTTTGAGAATCATTAAAAAGATTTGGGATGAAGGCGGAAAAAATTTTTAGCCATGTGTAAAAGGGTTTTTTTTGTTGAGTTTAAGCAATTAAATTGTTAAATAGACTTAGTTGGTTATGATTTAGGTCGTGTAAACAAAATTTTGTTTATAAAAATATGCTTAAATGAGTTGTGTAATGGGAAATATTAAAAAATAAATATCTTTCCATAAAAATATATAAAAAGTTTTTTATAATAGAAATTCGGGCCTACTGCGGTGATTGGGCCATCGGTCGTCGACCACCCTGCCCTCTTATCCAATCCGGCTATGTACAAGAAATCAATTAAATAAAAGTGATTGGTCGGTTTGAGGTGAACCCCATCTCATTGATACAATTTGGGCATTAATGGGTTGGCGTTGGTGGATTTAACATCCAATTTTCACAAGCTCGTTTTGGTGTTTGGCGATGAGATGGCTTGGGCGCACGTTTAACGCCCACAACAAGTAGCCTTATCACTACTCGGTTATGGTTGAAACAACAACCCTGGTTAAGGGTTAAGAATTAAACCAAATTGTTTTAACTGTATTTAGATATGGGTAAAAATGATTTGTAAAGAAAAATAAAATTATAAAAAAATGAAGGGGAACTCATGATCACCGGTAGACGTGGTGTAAATAATCTCGTGAGGTAGTTTAGTTGCGTGGAGTTGCATTGCAAGTGCACTTTAAGAACACTTGAGGTACATGTTACATATAATATTGGTACAACTTAATTTAAGAAATTTAAGAGGCAATATTGTTTCAATGCAGCTGTAATGTGTCGGTTCGTGTTATTAAGTCTTTTAATATTATTTTAATTTCGTTAAAAAAAATAAAAAGTTGAATATCTTTATATATTCGATTTTGGTATATAAACTAGTTCGCACAATCGAATGGATACCACATAATACAAAACCCTCTCCTACAAATACCCTTATAGAATGTTTCGTGTTTCACAATGCCTTGAGGCTCTTTTGTTATCTCTGCTTGCAATCCTTCTTTCGTCTCACTTGGTTGTAACCGATATTTATTGTAGCCGTTGGGGTTCTAGTTTTAGAAATTAAAATAAAAAAAGTTAATAGATGAACATAATACTAAGCAACTTTATTGCAGGTAAATAACAATATATATACAAACATCGCTTTTATGGACAACTAATGATTAGCTAACGCTCAAACTATATGCTACGTCATGAAGCCTTTTCTTTGCCAGAAGAACTTCCTCACCGCTACAACGAGATCATCGGAGGGCATAACACCTCAATTGCGTTCCAATACTGAATTTAAAGCTTCTTTTCAGATCTGTAATTTCAAAAACAAGTTATTAACCTTAAATAATTTTATTTTTTTTTGCAAAATAAAGCTATTTTATATAACACAAACTGAGCTACATCTGGATAATGGGTAAGCGAGCAAATTAAACAAATTATTTCATGCTTGGTACCTAGATGATGGTACAATTATTGGGGACTCTAAAGAGGTTGCCAAAACTTTAGATATTATCAGGTCGGAGGGTCCCGCCTGGGCCTTGAACTTAATATTAAGAAAACCGAAGTATTTTGGCCGTCGTGCAATGGGGTTAAGGTGCAGGAGGGGGTGTTTCCCTGTGAGATTGGAAGACCGGTGCTAGGTGTGAAACTCCTCGGGGGAGCCGTTAGCCGGGATGTCGGGTTCATCAGTGAACTTGCTATGAAAAGGGCTTCGTGAGCTGTGGAGTTGATGAGCTATCTCCCGTATTTGCGGGACCCTCAATGCGAGCTCCTTTTGCTCCGCTCATGTATGGGAGTTGGAAAGTTGTTGTTTGGTCTCAGAACATGCCAACCTGTGTATGTAGGGGAAGCAGTTTCTGTGTTTGACAATGGCCTTCGGGGGGAGATTGAGGACATCGTGGTTTGTGGTGGTCCCTTCTTTGGAGATTTTCAATGGAGGTTGGCATCACTTCCGACTCGTTTTGAAGGTTTGGGTTTATGTTCAGCTTCAGACGTTTCTACTTATGCGTTTGTGGCCTCGAGGGCGCAATCTTGGGAATTACAAGACCACATTCTTCGAGGTTGTGGTATTGATGGGTTTGACTCCGATTATGGGAGTGCGATAGATCGGTTGCACATTTCACTTCCCGATTTTGACATTAGCGGTTTCTCTAATAAAGACACCGCCCCCCCTAAAGCCCAACATGCTTTGGCAAGTGCCCTTTATAGTGGAATCATCAAGAATTTGGAAATGAAGTTTGATTTATCCCCTCGTCAGAAAGCGGTGTTTGAGTGTCTTCGGGCTCCTCGGGCTCAAGATTTCTTAAGTGTTCTCCCTATTGAAGTATTGGGCCAACATATGTCGGCTTTGGAGTACCGGGCCATCCTGAAGTATCGGTTAATGATCCCTTTGTTTCCGGTAGATGAGCCGTGCCCGGTTTGCCGTAAGGTTTGTTTGGATTCTTTTGGCGAGCATGCGGTTCACTGCAAAGAGTTGCCTGGGTTTAAGTACAGGCATGATTTGGTGAGAGATGTTCTATGCAATGTTCTTAAACGAGCCGAATTTCGGCTAAAAAGGAAGCCCCGTAAACTTTCTTACGGATCCTCAAGAAGGAATATCTACATTACGACCGGCCGATATACTTGTTTTTGGGTGGGTAGGGGGAAAACACGCTTGTGTCGACCTCACAGGAGTGTCCCCTCTTGTTGGGATTAGGGACACTGGATTTGTAGCAGGCCATGCAGCATTGAAGGCGGCATCGGGCAAGGTTGCTAAACACGAGAGAGCTTGTTTGGAGAATCAACAAGTGTTTATCCCCTTCGCCTTTGACACTTTTGGTTTCTTAGCTCTGGATGTCGTGGACCTTTTGAATAGGGTTCAGAAAGTTGTGTATAGTAACGTATCAGCCCATAAGAATCAAAACTTTGTTTTTAGTCGGATTGGGTTTGCTATCCAAAAGGGTGTTGCGGCGCAGCTTGTTGCCCGCTTACCTGTCACTTCATTGTAAATCATTTGGATGTTTATATGAAATATAAAAGGAGACAATATTTATTTGTTTAAAAACAAGCTATTTTAAACAAATTATTTTGCAATTGTAAGTTTCCTCTATTGGATCAAATGACAAAGGCATTGTTGAGAAAAAGATGGCTTTTCCCGAATGAAATGCAAATTGGATTCATGGAACAGGAGAAGGATTTCCCATTCCTTAGCCGGAAAGATATGTGGCCATGAAAGGCGAAGGAAGGCTGGAATGCCAACAGGCGTCTATTATTGAATTCACCCGACCCGACAGTACCCGTTTGGGGAACGTCCAGTGCCAAAGTCACTGAATGGGTAAGTCGCCAATCCCTAAAACGGACTATTGGGTTACGGGCAGTCATTTTACTAGAGATTTATAATCTACCCTTGTGTGATTCCTGTTGAAGCATATACTCGAGGGGTGGGTGCAGGGCGAACGATTTGAAATAAATCAATTAAAAAAATCTCTCTAGCTAAATTATTAACATAGCACAATCATGTAGATAGAGTTAACCACACTCTATTTGGTATCTATCATTATTCTCATACTTATTCTTTTTTGCAATGTCACACTATTTTTGGCCACGATGGTTTGATATCAAGGTTTCATGGGATGGCCCGAAGAATAAAACCCTTTATAGATCTATTATTTTATATTACTTTAAATAATAAAAAAAATATAAAATCGAATTTTGTTTGCTTTTTTACCAAAATAGTGTTTTTTTAGATGTAGACTTAGGATTAAGAATCTTTAAATTACCCTTTTCACAACCATCTTTGTGCTACCTATACTAGAGGTATATAAATCGGGTTTTTCAAATCCCCGGTTCTGGGTATAGAATCAGGTTCAGGTATAACCAGGATTGAAAAATCCGGTATTCGGTCGGGTTCGGGTATTGTCTCTAAAATTATATCTTATGCATCGGGTTCGGGTCAAGTATAAACCGGGTATTCCAAAATCGAATATTTGATTAGTTGATTACCCTATATCCGGGTATTGAAAAAACCCTAAATTCGGGTTTATTTGAATGCCATATTTCTGGGTATTGAAAAAGACTCTATTTTCGGGTTTTTACGGGTTTTTTCGGGTATATATTGGTTTTTAAGGGGTTACACTTTGTTGGGGTATTTTTCGGGGATCGCGTATTGGAAAAACCCGATTCCGGTTTTCAGGTATTACCGGGTACAAATCAGGTCCGGTTGCGGGTACATGTTTATCGTACTCAAATGCATACTCTATCCGTAACCTACAGGTGGAATCAGGTAGGGGTTCAAGGTATTAAAAACCCGGTATTGAAAAACCCAATTCCAAATTATTTTTTTCTGTTCAAGTTTTGGGTTTGATTTTTTTTTTCACCTCTAACCTACGACCCACTCCAGGATAACTCAACTTAACAATATAATAATAATAATAATAATAATAATAATAACACATTTTCCCAACATTAACACACTCTTCAGGTGTTAAAGAAAGGAATTACTTATTTCAAAGGCCACCCCTTACACACCCTTTATATAAAAGCAACCATAAGTTTCATAACCCACCTTATAAGTTATGACCCACCTTATAAGTTATAACACAAAACAATACAACAAACATATATTCAATAGCTTAACATGCTTACAATATATTCAAATTCATCATTATCAACCTATAGATTCATTGTTTTAACCTATACTGTTTCGTTGTTCGCGTTTTCTTCGGCTTCTGTGTTCACCATAACGAACAACTGCCCGTTTACAATATGGCCAGCTACCCTGTCGGGTGCAGGATCAACCCCGCTTCCAACTTCGGGGTTCCAGTTAAACTCGGGCCAAAGCGCGCAAATCCCTACGTCGACACCAAAGTGGTCAGGGAGAGTATGGGCTAGAACCGGGTGCACGTTTGATGCAACGGGTGTAGGTAAATGTCAAACCGCCGATTGTGGTGGTAAGATGGAATGTAGTGGCATGGGTGCGACGCCACCCGCGTCGCTATTTGAGATAACGATTGGCGGGTATAATAATCTAGATTATTATGATGTTAGTTTTGTAGATGGTTACAATTTGCCACTTATTGTTGTGCCAAGGTCCACATCGGGTGTGTGTAACGCGACGGGCTGCGCGTCAGACATTAACATGGGTGAGTCTTTGAATCGTACGTATTAGGCATGTAAATGAACTAAAGTTTAGTAAATTGTCTGTGAAACGTTTGGTGGAAAGTTTGTTTTTGTTTATTTATTTAATACACCGTAAACGAACGGATATAAACATAGTTTTTTATTCATTTAGTTAAACTAACAAACGTGAACAAATGCCGTATTTATTCATTAACGTTCGTGAACGAATTTATGTTTGTTTATATCTGTTTGTTCATTTATGACTGTTTAAAAATCCATTTAAATTTATTTATTATTAATAATAATTTAAAAACAAGTTGATTTTCATATTTTAAAACCTTTTTAGATATATTTGTTTAAATCTGAAATGTTTGATGTAATGATAAGTATAATTTAGACATTAGCATTTACCTTTTAACTTGTGTTGGTTTATCATCATTCATTTATGTTCGTTTGTGTTCATTTATGTTCACTTTTGTTAATTTATGTTCGCGAAATGTTCACTTACATGTTAACGATCGAATATAAACTAACACGAACAAAAAAAGTTGTTCACTTAAGTGTTTGTTTTCATTCGTTTGGTCTAGTTAAAATTTTGTTTTATAGGGTGCCCGAAAGAGCTTCAAGTGGTGGGTGCCGATGGTGGTGGAGGTGCAGGAGGCGTTATTGCTTGCAATAGTGCTTGTGGTGCGTTCGGTATGGATCAATATTGTTGTAGCGGGCAGTATGCAAATCCAAACACGTGTAAACCATCTTACTATTCTAGTATCTTTAAACGAGCTTGTCCTCGGGCTTATAGCTACGCGTTTGATGATGCTACCAGCACGTTTACTTGTAACGCGTATGAATACGTCATCATCTTTTGCCCCAACAACAATAACAATAACAGGTAACTTCTACAAATCTCTTATACGTCTTTATTAAGTCAACCCATCGACGCAATTTATTAACAAGTAAGTTGAACGAAAGTTTTACCTCTAATTCGTTATCTGAATCTCTTGTTGATTTGTAATGCAGTATGGAGCAAATACCCAAACCCGACCCATTGATAGTACCACGTATTAAAAATGGCCAAACGGGAGGGTCTACGCATACAACCACATTGTCAAACGCCAGTCTACAAGTTTATATATCGACATGTCTCGTTGTAGCTTCATTTCTATCGTTGTTCCTAGTACATGTGTAACGTTTGTTACTTTCTTTTTCATGGTTTCTCTTAAAATGTGTCAAGATGTCAAAAGCAAGAGAAAACACGCGAGCAGTTAGCCAGTTACACACATGAATGTACATATATATATATATATATATATATTTGTGTGTGTGTGTGTTAATCTATACGTTCAATCAAGTCTAATAGATCATATATAGATATGTATTTGCCATGTTCACCTCATCACTAGTTAAATTTGCTTGGTACAATATGTAAACTTTATTTAAAATTTTGATATCACCCAAAAGAAAGCAATTTGGCCCTTCTAACCATGTTTAGATTTATGCGATTTGGTTTAAATTGGTTTGGCAATTCAACGTTTTGACTCAACTGTTTGAAACTTGGAACTAGTCGTGTAAAATAAACCAACCTTTTAGCCATGGATATATTCTATATCCTTGGATAACAAACTATTGATTAAAAAAAGAGAGAAAGATTTGATTCAAAAGGGGTAGCGGTATAGCTTATTGCCCGTTTGCCTTCTCTATCGATGTAATCACTATTTTTCAGTTTGCTATGATTCTATACTTGTAAATTACCACCTTGTACTATGCTATAAGCCCATCAAATCGTTAAGACCAGTCGGTTTAAAAATTATTATAAAAGAATAATTCAAATAACTAAACCAAATTGTCTACCGTCAAACCTTTAAAACTAGCTGGCCCGATCAGCACACACAAGCCGATCAATTTAGTTTGTTATTTCCGATAACAAAACTTTTGTCGTATCAAACCGAACCATTAACAACCTAAAAAAAATTCTCAAATGAGATATCTAATATATCAAAAAATAAATACATTCAAAACATAAAAATATTGAGTATAATCATCATTAATCACTTTTCCATTTTAACAACCTACAGTATGGCTGGTTGGTCACAGACTCACACATTGGTTGTGGCCGATCCCGGTTTGGCAGTGGCGGCCCAACCATTTAGGGGCCCTAAAGCAAAAAGTAAAAAATTCGGGTTCTTACCGAAAGTTAGAGAGCTGAAATTATAGAATTTATAAATTAAACGATTGCGGTGTTTCATATATGAAATTAAATTTTTTTTCTTCCAATTTTGTTTTGGAAAGGACTTTGATTTATATAATACAAATAAAAGGAATATATAAAGCACCAAACTTTCTTATGTATTTCTCAACAACAATGAAAAAAAGCTGTATAAACCTGGCCTAGGGAAAAATTAGAAACTCATTCAATAAACCATGAACAAAGAAAAAACTTAGAGTAAAGTGCCATTTTCGTCCTTGTGGTTTGGCAAATAATGCGAATTTAGTCCAAAAAGTTTATTTTTTGCATATGGACCCTCTACATTTCCCAGTTTTTGCAAATTACGTCCAAATCACTAACCCTGTTAAATTTAACCGTTAAGTTAGGGGTAAACAGGTCTTTTCACCCTTTCTTTATTATAATATTTATTTTAGTGAACTGCGGTTTCCGTCCTTATGGTTTGTCCAAATCTGCGGTTTTAGTCCAATAGTTTTAAATTTGCAATTTTCATACTTGTAGTTTCATTTGATCACTTGCAATTAAACCCGAGTTTATTAAACTCGTTAATTTTGGTCGTTAACCCATTTGTGTGCCCCTCACGTGGTGACCAGTTTTGTCGGATCTCTCACTAAATAAACTTTGGTCTTAATTCGTAAGCCCCCTCACGTGAGGGGCTAGGGTGTTTTGGGGGAAAATGAAAAAAAAACAAGAAACAAAACTGCCCCTCACGTGAAGGGCACACTGATGGGTTTAACGACCAGACTTAACGATATTAGGGAATTCAGGTTTAATTGCAAGTGAAATGAAACCATAGGGAAGAAAATTGCAATTTGAAACTACTGGACTAAAACCACAGATTTTGACAAACTAGAGGGACGAAGCCGCAGTTCACTAAAATAAGTATTATAATAAAGAAATGGTGAAAAGACATGTCTACCCTTAACTTAACAATTAAATTTAACGGGGTTAGTGATTTGGATGTAATTGACAAAAACTTGGAAACGTGGAGGGTCCATATGCAAAAAATAAACTTTTTGAACTAAAGTCGCATTATTTGCCAAACCACAAGGACGAAAATGACACTTTACTCAAAAACTTAAAAAAAACCTTGCATCGAACTTGGAAACGTGGAGGGTCCATATGCAAAAAATAAACTTTTTGAACTAAAGTCGCATTATTTGCCAAACCACAAGGACGAAAATGACACTTTACTCAAAAACTTAAAAAAACCTTAAGTAAACTGCGGTTTTCGTCCCTATGGTTTATTTAAATCTGCGGGTTTAGTCCAATAGTTTCAAATTTGTGATTTTCATCCTTGTGGTTTCATTTCAATTGCAATTAACCCTGAATTCATTAGCCCTGTTAAGTATGGCCATTAAACCCATCAGCGAACCCTTCACGTGATGGGCATTTTTGTCTTTTTTTCCCAAATACACCTCAACCCCTCACGTGAGGGGGGCTTGCGAGTTACGACTGAGATTTATTTAGGGAGTAAAAGGACAAAAATGCCCCTCACGTTGATGTGTTTAACTGTCATACTTAACGAGGTTAATGAATTCAGGTTTAATTGCAAGTGAAATGAAACCACAGGGACGAAAATCGCAAATTTGAAACCATTGGACAAAAACCGCATATTTGAACAAAACACAGGGACGAAAACCGTAGTTCACACAAAAACCTTGCATCCTAATAGAATCGAACGCATGTCTGGAAAACCTTTAGAATGCGAAAGCCTTGTACCTCAGTCACTAGAGCAACAACTACTTATGGTGTTTTCTCATTAAACTAATTTTAACATCCTTTTTTGGTATATATATATATATATATATATATATATATATATATAATTTTAAACTTTTTAATCATGGGCCTAAAACCCTAGCTTCACCCGACATAACTATAAGGCTGGCCCTGCGGTTCGGAAACCCCAAAGAGTTTATCATGAAGGGCATAACCTCTAGTTTCCGGGTCCTCTTTGCATCCTTAGAAAAACCTTTTCTTATCGAAACCCTATGACATAACGCATGTAAGATAAAACCCCGTTTTAGCTTGGATTCGAACAAACGACCTTCAAAAATAAGTCTAATTTTATCATCATTGTTATAACGTACCAGAGGGCTAGCCCATCACTTTTCCTTTTTAATATAAACGTGTTAGGTTTATTTATCTACACAAAAACCAAACTCCAATAACAATATTAATATTATTCTTCTCTGTCGTGTACCCAAAACCCTTAAAAGTTGGCTGGCTAAGCAATCTTTACCGGTTGAGACCGCCATTGTTACCGTCAGCAACGCCGCCTACGGTGCATTCTTCGGTGGGTTAATGGGTTCAGCTTGGGAGGACACCAGCACCCTTTTTTCACAGGCCATGCAAAATTCTAAGGTTATTATTATTGTTAAATTATTTATTATTATTATTGGTTTAGGGTTTCGGTGGGAAGTTGGTCTACGTTCTTTGTTTAATAAATGAACGAACATGACGTTCATTTATGTTTGAGTATTAATATAAAATAATAATATCATTTGTATTTTATATGTATTATTATACCATGTTATTATCTCCTTGTATCTATGTTACATGTTGTTTTTGAATAATTTTGAAGTTATATGATTCTCAATCTAAAGTAGTGATTACATCGAACCAGAAGGCAAGTGGGCAACAAGCAGCGCCGCTACGCCGTTTAGAATTGCAAAACTTAATCTTTTAAAAACTACATCGGTTGATCTTGTAGTGATAACATTACTATGCATGACCCGTTGAACTCGACTAATTAAGTAACTCCACAACTTCAGGCAATGTGGTTGTCAAGACACATCTTCACATGTTATATCTGTTTATTTTTACCATGAAGTCTTTCACCAATCACCACATATGGTATTTTTATTGGTAGCGGCCTATATACACATATATACACCACACACACCTCATGCTTTGTATATCTATATATTCCGTGTTTTTTGAGCCGGGGGTCTCTATTGAAGCAGCCTCTCTATACCAGACCCTACCAATAGCTTTACTATTTGTGGGATTTAATTGTTGGTATGTATTATCATGTACTTAATGGTTGTTTTATATTTGTTTGTCTGTGTGTATTCGTGTTTGCTTGTGTTCATTTATGTTTGCTCAATCATGTTCGTGAACTGTTTGTTTATATTTATAACGAAAAGAGATAAACGAACATATTTGTGGATTGTTTATTATTTGTTAGTTATTTTCTTCTGTTATTTTGATATATTTTAACACAAAACCTTAATAAGCATAAGCTCGGATGGGCAATGTGAAACTAATACATAAAAGTCAAACTAGCTAAAACTTAAAATTACACTAGGCTCATTAAGGCTCGACGAGATTAAAAGATATTCCATACAAGGCTCAAGTTTGCGGTTTGGCCAAGACAGATCTTCTCAAAACCATTATTGTATTACAGGCTTTTAAAGGCGGGCCCTTAATCCATGCCCGTAATCTCGCAGCTGTGATGGGTGTAAACGCGGGTTTACAGTATGTCATGAAAAGATTAACAGGCAAGGAAGATATCCAGACAAAGTAAATGTTCATTAAGTTCAATATTAATGTAT
Organism: Bidens hawaiensis; assembly: GCF_021521415.1. Taxonomy (NCBI): domain Eukaryota; kingdom Viridiplantae; phylum Streptophyta; class Magnoliopsida; order Asterales; family Asteraceae; genus Bidens; species Bidens hawaiensis. The sequence goes on from NW_027491030.1 coordinate 3,440,560, forward strand.
GATTGCAGTTATGATGCCATTTTCTTTATGTTATTAAATATTAATGTATGATTGCAGTATGGTAGCAGCTTTCGGTTCAGGGTTTGCGCTTGCTTTGGTTAATGGCCTGGAGGGTCCTAATGCCTTTATATCGGCCGTTGTCTTAGCTCTTATTAGTGGTGGATTCTACAAGGTGATTATCAAGTTTTTATGATTATTATGATTTGAAGTCGCGATATCGATCAGTTCCATATTATATCAAAGGGTAAAGTAAAATTACTTTTTGACCCGTTGTGCAGTTGGAGGATAAGTTCTTAAAGCCACAGGCTGAAATGTGTTATACCGTGAAACTAAATCCATGTTGTCTAGACTCGGTCTTCAAAAGTATGAGAAAAACTTCAAGAAAGGCTTGTTAACCGACCCTACTTTGCCTCTGCTTACCGACAGGCAAGTTTTCAAAATCGTAAAAAAGAGTGTTACCATTTTGAATTTATCTTTGATCTCTTAAAAGGTTAAACATGTAAAAGGTTTTAATGATAGTGTGAAAGGAAATGGGTCAAAAGTTGCCCGAATTGCATTGATCTAAGCAGTTTTTAGTCATAGTTGACAATAGTTTGTTTTTTAGCTTTCATATAATGAATGTTGTTACTTCGGCTCATTTACTTATGAATGTGTCGATTCGAGTATGTTTCTAACAGGGCAAATACATGAAACACCATATAAAAGGAAATGGGTCAAAATTTGTCTAAATTGAATTTTTTTTATGCATAAAACTTTCTAAATTATTCTATAGAAAAACATATTATTATTTAAGTAATAATTTTAATCATAGTACTTGACACTTTATCTTTATTTGGAACTTCAAAATTATGAATAAAAAAATGTATTGGGCCAACCCAACCCAACCTATACTAAAAAAGTAATGTTTTGATCCAAACCCGTTACCCAACTTGACCCGCTTATTTTGCCTTGTCACACGTCTCGTTATTCTAACTTTTATTTATTGTCTTGTAATATATGAATCAGTGTTCTGCAAGATATAAGAATCCCACCCGGACCACGGCTTTTGATCATTGATCATGTTCAAAAGTAAGAATCTTGCCTCTTAAGCTAATATTCATCAATTAAATTAATTTTAAACGTGTTTAGTTTTGATTATGCAGGAACAAAGTGAAGAAATGATGAAGAGCTTAGAGAGTGATTCAAATGTAGGAACCTTATGATATTAAGACTTATGATTTGGTCGTAGCAAACTTATTTTTGAGTAATGACATGGTGCTTTACTATTATCCAAATATTACAAATATTTATTAATACATATGACATCTCTCTTAGTTTCACTTCGTAAGGGTGTTCGATATAATGATGGTATGATTCACTTTAAGATGATGCAATGTTACTTTAGGCCATCCATAGTGGATGTTTCCCACCTCAAAACTTTTTCAAAACTGCATGAACGCACCCCCCTCCACCCCACAAAGTTTTGCCCTTAAGCGTTTTGTAGGAAACACCACCCACTAAATCCTTCAACCAATCATGTTTGTTTCCCACAAGCTCTAACAAATTAAATATTTAAGTTATTTATTTAATATTTAATTTAATTTATAGCAATTGACAGAAGAGTTTTCCTACCATACAACATTTTGCAAAACTCTCTATTGATAATTGAGACGTCACGTGTAGCTAGGGCTGCCACTTTTACCCGGAGGTTTTGGGTTCAAGTACCACCTGAGACAAAAATAAAAATAAATAAATAAATAGGGGGGCTCAAGGTTTTCCTCACCTATTGGTGTGTTTCCTCCTTAAGGGTGTAGGAATAACAATGAGTCAGGTTTTGGTCTGATTCAGGTAATCTCAAACCCATACCTTATTATTAAAGGTCGTCCCAAACCCGTCAGGTTTTAATCGGCTTGTTTACTATTAATTAATTATTTTTATATAATTATAATTTTAATTATTTTATTCATTATAATTTTATGTTTAGAATAATATATATTATTTAGTTAGTTTTATATATTCTTTCATAACATTATATATATATATAATATTAATAATAATTAAATATATATATTAAAATTATATAATGATAGGCTCGTTTAAGCTCGCGAGCCGGCTCAAGCTCGATAAATGAGGCTCGGGCTCGGACTCGGACGAGTTTTCAACGAGCCGATCTCGAGTAGCTCGTGAATACCTCAGCTCGTTTGCACCCCTAGCCCAACACTTTCCCCATTTTAACATAAAACGTGGTAGGTTTTTTTATCTACATAAAAACCAAACTACAATAATAAGTTCTCTTTCTCGTAACCAAAACCCCTAACAATGGTGACAGGAGGAAAACGAAAGCAAGAACAACTAATAATAATCGCAAAAGATTTCATGAAGAACAACCCAATAACACACTTGGATACCAAGTATAAAGAGTTTGATAATGGGGTTAAAGGTTGACTGGCTAAGCAATCTTTACCGGTTGAAACCGCCATTGTTACCGTCAGCAACGCCGCCTACGGTGTATACGTCGGTGGGTTACTAGGTTCAGCTTGGGAGAACGCCGCCGCCGAATTTCCATAGGCCATGCAAAATTCCAAGGTTATTATTATTATTTATTACTGTTTAGGGTTTTGGTTGGTTTATGTTATTTATCTGACGTTCATTTATGTTCGTAAACGTTCATTAATGTTTGAGTATTAATATAAAATAATAATATTATTATTTGTATTTTATATGTATTATTATACCATGTTATTATCTCCTTGTATCTATGTTACATGTTTGATATATTTATTAATATGATTCTCAATCTAAATGCCTTGTTTTGAATTGCAAAACTCAATCTTTTAAAAACTACATTAACTGATTATGCAGTGATAACATTATTTTGCATGACCCGTTGAACTTGGCTAAGTAACTCCACAGCTTTAGACAATGTCGTTGTCAAGACACATCTTTTCATGTTATATATGTTTATTTTTATCATGCAGTCTTTCACCAATCACCACATATGGTATTTTTGTTGGTAGCTATTGTTTATAATTTGTTAATTATTTTTTTTCTGTTATTTTGATATATTTTAAGACAAAACCTTAATAAGCATAAGCTCGGATGGGCGGTGTGAAAGTAATACATAGAAGTCAAACTAGTTAAAACTTAAAAATACACTAGGCTCATTAAGGCTCGACGAGCTTAAAAGATATTCCCATACAAGGCTCAAGTTTGCGGTTGGGCCAAGATAGATCTTCTCAAAACCATTACAGGTTTTGGCAGGTTGGCCCTTAATCCATGCCCGTAATTTTGCAGCTGTGATGGGTGCAAAAGCGGGTTTACAGTGTGTCATGAAAAGATTGACAGGCAAGGATGATATCCAGACAAAGTAAATGTTCATTAAGTTCAATATTAATGTATGATTGCAGTTATGATGGCTTTTTCTTTATGTTAATAAATATTAATGTATGATTGCAGTATGGTAGCAGCTTTCGGTTCAGGATTTGCGCTTGCTTTGGTTAATGGCCTGAAGGGTCCTGATGCCTGTATATCGGGCGTTTTCTATGCCCTTTCTATTGGTGGACTCTACAAGGTGATTATCAAGTTTTTATGATTATTATGACTTGAAGTCGCGATATCAGTTTCATATTATCAAAGGGTAAAATGAATTTACTTTTTGACCCATTGTGCAGGTCGGGGATATGTTCTCAAAGCGGCAGGCTGAGAATGTGTTATACAGTGAAACTAAATCCATGTTGTTTAGTCTCGGTCTTCAAAAGTACGAGAAAAACTTCAAGAAAGGCTTGTTAACCGACCCTACTTTGCCTCTGCTTACCGACAGGCAAGTTTTTATAATCGTAAAAAAGAGTGTTACCATTTTGAATTTATCTTTGATCTTAACGGGTTAAACCGGTATAAAGTTTCAATGATAGTGTAAAAGGAAACGCGTCAAAAGTTGCCCGAATTGCATTGATCTAGGTAGTTTTTTTAGTCATAGTTGACAATAGTTTGTTTTTTAGCTTTCAAATAATGAATGTTATAACTTCGGCCCATTTACTTATGAATGGGTCGATTCGGGTATGTTTCTAACAGGTTAAATAGATGAAACACCATATAAAAGGAAATGGGTCAAAAGTTGTCTAAATTGCAATTTTTTATGCATAAAACTTTCTAAATAATTCTATAAAAAAACATATTATTATTCAAGTAATTATTTTAATCATAGTACTTGACACTTTTATCTTTATTTGGAACTTCAAAACTATGAATAAAAAAATGTATTGGGCCAACCCAACCCAACCAATACTAAAAAGTAACGTTTTATCCAAACCCGTTACCCAACCAGTCTGACCTGCTCATTTTGCCTTGTCAAACGTCTCGTTATTCTAACTTTTATTTCTTGTCTTGTAATATACTAATCAGTGTCCTGCAAGATGTAAGAATCCCACCCGGACCACGACTTTTGATCATTGATCACGTTCAAAAGTAAGAATCTTGCCTCTTAAGCTAAAATATTCATCACTTAAATTAGTTTTAAACACGTTTAGTTTCGATTATGCAGGAACAAGGTGAAGAAATGATGGAGAGCTTGGAGAGTGATTTAAAGGTAGGAACCTTATGATATATATTTAGACTTATGGTTTGGTAGTAGCAAGCTTATTTTTGAGTAATGACATGGTGCTTTACTATTATCCAAATATCAAAAATATTTTATTAATACATATGACATCTCTTTTAGTTTCACTTTGTAAGGGTGTTTGGTGTTATGATGGTATAATTCATTTGTGTAAACATTTGACAGCTTTATTAGTTTAGTTCTCTTAATCTAGTGCGTACATGTTGCTCTAGACCATCTGTAATGGACGTTTCTCAACTTAAAACTCTCTCCAATAACTGTATGAACACTACCCCTAAGTTTTGGTCTCAAGCGTTTTGTAGGAAATGCTACCTACTAAATATTTCAGCCAATCACATTTGCTTCCCACAAGCTCAAACAAATCAAATATTTAAGTTATTTATATTTAATTTAATTTATAACGATTGACAGATTAGTTTTTCTGCTATAAAATATTTTGTAAAACTCACCATTGATGACTGGGAAGTCACGTGTAGCTAGGACTGTCACTTTTACCCAGAGTTTTTGGGTTCAACACCGCTTGAGACAAAAAATAGAGGGCTCAAGTTGGACCAGGGGTTTTTCTCACCTATTGTTGTGTTTCCTCCTTAAAGTGCAGGGATGACAATGAGTCAGGTATTGGTACGATGTATGTATTCTCAAACCCATACCCGATTATTAAAGGTCGTTCTAAACCCGTCAGGTTTTAATCGGGTATTTACCCATCGGGTTTCAGGTCTCTTATCGGGTTTGACCAAATACCCGTCAGGTTTACCCGGCCCAAAACACGTCAGGTTTTGACAAAATATAACTAATCGATTACAAACAATGTCTACCATCAAAATAAAATGTCACAAATAATTGCCATAAACAAGTTTCGACAACTAATATATTTATAATACACTATCTATTTATGTAAAATATAGAGAAAAGTTATGTCGGGTATATAATCAAATAGATGAGTCAATGTTATCGAGTACATTACAAATCTCAAACCCATGAAAATTTTCAAAACTAAACTCAAATCCGTCTCAAACCCTAACAGGTCGGGTATTACCCAACCTGATATGTCAAGTTTCGGGTTTTTCTATCGGGTTCGGGTTTTTTGTTATTCTTATCGGGTGAGTTCAGTAATTCAAATGAGCCCAAAATGCAGTATAATATTATTGTTCCTTCACTTTGTTTCTTGTAACCCAAACTCTCAACAATGGTGGCAGGAAATTGCACAATAACCCAATTGCACATTTGAATACCAAGTATAAAGAAATTGATAATGGGGTTAAGGGCTGGCTGGCTAAGCAATCTTTACCGGTTGAAACCGCCATTGTTACCGTCAGCAAAGCCACCGAGGGTGCACTCATTGGTGGGTTAATGGGTTTACTCAATACTAATACTGACGCCACCGCCTCTGTTACTGTTAATCCACAGGCTATGGCACCCTTTCAACAACCACAGGTTATTATTATTATTATTGTTTTATAGCTTTTTGATGGTGGATTGAAGAGATGAAATGATATGCGTTCTGTATACACTTTTAACCAATTCAGATTATTATTATTATTATTATTATTATTATTATTATTATTATTGTTTTTGCCCTAATTTTGTGAAAAATGTTATTTGGTGTGAATATTAGAATAGAATTGTGTACACATTGTGTTATAAATAAGTTATAACTTATGACTTATGAGTTGTATCTATTTAATATTTATTTTCTGTAAGATATCTTTTATAATGTTTATTATTAAGAATTCATAAAAAAAAACCAACGGTGTATACGAGCTGAGCTCGAATAGGCTTGAGTTTAGCTCGTTTATTATTTATTAATAAGTTTTTAATTTTAATTATTTTCAATAACTTTTGTGAAAAATATTGTTTGTTGTCGATGTAAGAGCTCGACTAGGCTCGAATATTTGAACACCCTATTTCCGGATACTGAAATAATCTTTTTTCAGGTATAGATTGGGTTTGTTAAGGTGCTTTACTTTTTTGGGGGTATTTTTCAGGTATAGATGATCGGGTATTTGAAAAACCCGGTTTCGGGTATTGGAAAAACCCAGTTCCGGTTTTCGGGTATTACCAGTTACAAATCAGTTCCGGGTACGAGTTTTGGTGCTGAAATGCATTCCCTATCCCTACCCTACGGGTAGGGTCGGGTAGTAAAAACCCGGGTATAAAAACACCCAGTTTCAGCTTCGGGTTTTTTGTGCATCTATAGGGCCGTCTCCGAGAATCGTTAAAAAAAGTTGGGCCAAAGGTGAGAAACAATTTGGGCCTTTAGTAAAAGTTTTTTTTTATTGGGCTTAAACAATTAAATGTTTAAAAAGGTTATGATTTAGGTTTGGTTGTGCAAATTTGTTTTTATAGAAATGGGTGTAAATGAATCGAGTAATTGGGTTTAAACATTAAGAATGCTTTTTTCTTTTTAAAATATGTATATAATATTTTTTTTAAATAAATCGGACCTACCAGAGTGATCAGGCTGGCTCTAACAAGAGCCTAAACGAGCTTCCCATACAAGGCTAAAACTCGGGCTCTATAACTAAATTAGCTTTATTTGAAGCTCGGGCTCGATAAGTCTTAGCTCACTTTGAGCTTTTTATCAATCCGATTTCGAGTAGCTCACGAGCGGCTCAGACCGTTTGAACCCGGTTAAACCTTACAAATTAAAGTAAGTTGCCAGTTTTGACAGTTTAATATTTATGGGGTTTTAATTCACGGTTTTTGTCATTTTAAGTTTTATTTCATTCATATTTTGTTTTCTTTTTGTAATATGAAATTATGTAGATGTTATATATTCATTAATCTTGTTTTATCATTTTAAATACAAGCTCGATTTTGAAAAAAAATAAAATAAACGTTGGTTCAAATCGCTAAAATGGTTTGTTCATTTGTTTTCGAAAACCATAGCTTGCGGTTTGGCCCAAACTGATCTTCTAAAACTTATTACCATATTACAGGCTCTTGCAGGCGGGCCCTTAATCCAGGCCCGTAATTTTGCTGTCATGATGGGTGTAAACGCGGGTTTAAGTTGTGTCTTGAAAAGATTAACGGGCAAGGAAGATATCCAGACAAGGTAAATGTTTCTTAAGCTCAAAGCTCAATTTCATGCTTTGTTTTTTGATGTTATTATTAGTCTATAATTGCAGTATGGTAGCGGCTTTCGGGTCGGGAGTTATGTATTCTTTGGTTAGTGGCCCGGGGGGTCCTAACCCGGCTGCTAATGTCTTTGCATCGGGCGTTTTCTGTGCCCTTTCTATTGGTGGACTCTACAAGGTGATTATCAATTTTTAATGATTATTATGATTTAAAGTCGCGATATCAGTTTCATAAAATAAAAGCTAAAGTATAATTATTACCTTTAACCCATTGTGCAGTTGGAGGATAAGTTCTTAAAGCCGCAGGCTGAAATGTGTTATACCGTGAAACTAAATCCATGTTTTCTAGACTCGGTCTTCAAAAGTATGAGAAAAACTTCAAGAAAGGCTTGTTAACCGACCCTACTTTGCCTCTGCTTACCGACAGGCAAGTTTTTTAAATCGTAAAAAAGAGTGTTACCATTTCGAATTTTATCGTAAAAAACAGGTATAAAATTTTAATGGTAGTGTAAAAGGAAACGGGTCAAAAGTTGCCCAAATTGTGTTCGTAATGTGTAAAATTTTTCTATTTCATTCCATTAAAAAATGAATGTTAATCTCGACCCATTTACTTATGAATGGGTCGATTCGGATATGTTTTATTTTGGGTCAAACATGCATATTTTTAAAAGATCCATATAAAAGGAAACAGGTCAAAAGATGCCCAAATTGCATTGCTTAAAACCTTTTTAATCATAGAAAAAACATATTATTATTTAAGTTATTATTTTAATCATAGTTGATACTAATTATTTATTTGGAATAATGTCTCGGGTCAACCCAACCTAAACAATCCTGAAAAAGTAACCGTTTTTATTCAAACCCAATACCTAGGGGTGTAAACGAGCCCGTGCTTGGCTCGTTTTGACATACGAGGGCTCAAGCTCAAACGTTTTTTCTAGAGCTCGAGCTTGGTTTGTGAGTTGTTTTTTTCAAGCTCAGGCTTGGCTCATTTATTATTCATTAATTAATTTGTATACATTTTTTTTATATATTTTGAGATAAACTTTAAACAAGCCTAAGCTCGGCTCAAGCTAGTTTAGTACCTCGTACGAGTCAAAGCTCGGCTGTGAAGTGTTAACTTAATACATAGAATAAGTCCAAAAGAGGTGAAACTTAAAATTAACAAGGCTCGAGTACGGGCTCGATAACTGAACGAGCTTTATTGAGGCTTGGGCTTGGCTCGCTGCGAGCTTTTTATCGATTTGAGATCGAGTAGTCCGAGATCAGCCTCTGCTACTCATTTTGCCATGTCAAACATCTCGTTATTCTAACTTTTATCTATTGTCTTGTAATATATGAATCAGTGCTCTGCAAGATGTAAGAATCCCACCCGGACCACGACTTTTGATTATTGATCATGCCCAAAGGTATATATTTTCTTTTGGTACTCCCAAAAGTTAACATTCGTTATTTAAATTAGTTCTTAACGCGTTAAAACTCGATTATGCAGGAACAAGGTAAAGAGATAGTGGAAGTAGGAACCTTATGATATTAACTATTAATATTAACACTTATGGTTTGGTAGCAAACTTATTTTTGATGTAATAACATATGCCTATATGGTTTACATTTTTACAAAGATCACACACAACTTTAAGGATCAAAGCGGCTTCGAGCTGTTCCATCAAGGCCGATAAATGCGCCTGGTATTGTTGTGCATGATCAACTGTCTCGGCCTCAAGGTCACCGAGCTCTGCGCATAGTCGCTCCTCTGCGTCCTCGGCCACACACACTTTTTCACGCAACCGTTGCAGCTCTGCTTTTGTGTTTTGTTCCTTTTGGAGGGTTTTAACTAGTTGTTTTTCGAGTTCTTCGTTTCGCTTCTTCAGTTCATCCATTGTGCAAGGTTGGATTGATTTGTTGTTGGTTAATAGTTTTAACAGTTGGGTTGTTTATATGCATACATTTGTAAGGTCTAGGTTCAATGTATCTTATCTTGTCTTCTTGACCCTTCAAAGTGACAAGTGACTAATAACACAATAATAATTTGACCCCAAGTTGAATGGTATTATGCCCCCTTCCATTTGATTATTGATATACCTTTATCAACATGCTTATGATATAAACTTAACACGAAAACTACGGGTTTGGGTTTGTTTTTACTAGATTCGGGTGAGTTCAAGTTAAATTCACGAACGTGTTTAGCTATAAATATGTTGTATTTGGGTCATCCTGTGACCTGTTTATTTTAAAAAACTTATAAATGTGGTTTATGTTATAACTTATAACTCAAACTAATATTTTGTGCTAAATTTTAAAAGATAAAGGAGAAGCAAACATTATGTTTTGTGGTTTTAACATATCTTACATTTTTTTTAACTTGTAATTTAAGAGTATTAAATAATTAATATGCAAAAAAATTAAATAAAAGATGGCTGTGTTTAGAAGTGTACAAATCGGTTAACCGGTTACCCATTAACCGCTTAATATGCTAACCGGGTTTTTTTTACGGGAATTAACTGGTTAGACCGGTTTTTTCGGGTCGGGTAGTAGTCGGTTTTGACCGGTTAGACCGGACCGGTTAATAACCGGAAAAAAAATATAAACCGTTTAACCGTTTATAACCGGTTTTGAAATCAATAATATAAACCGATTACTAACCGGTGGTTAGCATCAGTTAGTAACCGGGTAGTACTAGACCGGTTACAAAATCGGGTATAAACCGGGTAGGGACCGGTTAATTGATTTCTGTGTGCACCTCTAGTTGTGTTTGTGTCAACTTGTGAAAACTAGTGTTGCGTTTAGCTACATAAATTTATCAACATCTATGGGACTATGACGGGTTCATCCCACCAACGCTTGAACACAAACCAATTTACCGCTCATATAATCATGTATCGCATGTTCATGAGTTCGAGCTTTCGAAATAGATCTCAAAACAAGCCGAGCTCAAGCTCTATGTAACGAGCCGAGCTGAGCGAAACACTAGGGCCTCTTGGGCTTTAGGTGAGCGAATTAGTTAGGCCTATAACTAATTACCATATTTTGAATGGGCTTAATACGCATAAACCCAGGCCTTATAAATAAACCGAAAGGCCCAAAAGTAAAACACTGACCTATAATATAAATAGTTAACACATTCAACATCTTTCATTTCGTTCGCCGCTGCAGGTATGCAATCCAAACCCTAATTACCAAATTCAATCAATCAAACCCTAATAACAATAATAATAATATTATTATTCTCAATTTGTTCTTCACAGATAGTCGATTCAGCTGTTGAAGGAGCAAAAATGGTGGCCGGAAAGAAGACGGTAAGTTGTATTAATATTAATATTAATAATATTATTATTAATATTAATATTAATATTGATTGCAGAAGAAGACACATGAGAGCATCAACAACAGATTGGCTCTTGTGATGAAGAGTGGAAAGTACACACTTGGATACAAGACTGTGCTTGAATCACTCAGAAGCTCAAAAGGTAAATTAATTATTATTATTATTATTATTATTATTTTGGTGATGATGAATTTGTGTTTATGATGTGAGAAATGTGGATTGTACTTGTTATTTGTTAGTTTTTAGATCCAAGTTATTAATGCAGACATAGTTTTATAGTGATTTTGTTAAAAAAACTGTTTTTTTAATGATTAGATTGGATTATATTTTGTTTATTAGGTTTATGTTGTATATATGTTTTCACATAATTGTACTTTTTATTAGTTAGCTTTTAGATCCAACTTATTAATCTAGACATACTTGCTATTTAATTTGTCATAAATGGTCAAACATTAAGTCTAAGGAAAAATTAGAATTAAAGAAGCTATTTTTTTACTCATTAGATTGGATTGTAGGTTGTTTATTAGGTGTATGATATATATTTATATGCATAATCATACTTACATATGTATGTTCCCTTGCTTCTTCAGTTGCTTAAAAGTAGTGATACTTGTTTTTCTATATTATTTTTATTTTTTTGAATTTTTGTTAATGAATAGATTTAGCTAATCTTTGTGGAGTTTTGAAAACTTATCCAAATTGCCAATGAGTGAGTTATTGTAGTTTGTACATAGCATTGTATTGCAGTATCGCTCGACGGAAGGATTGTGGAATCATTTTAGATTATATGTAAAATTGTTGATGAAATATTGTATTTATTTTTTTGTAGCCTTACAAACTTGTATGAATGGCGGATGAATGTAGTTATAGTTTATACATGTATTGTATTTTTCAATGGAAGGATTGGTGTGTGTGTGAGGTTTTTTCTTATTTTTGTCTGTGCATCTTATATAATATTTTTCATAATTGGATGTAAAATGCAGGCAAGCTGATCATCATCTCTAACAATTGCCCACCTTTGAGGAAGTCTGAAATCGAGTACTATGCTATGCTTGCTAAAGTTGGTGTCCATCACTACAATGGAAGTATGTCTATTGTTTGTTCCTTTCATCGTTTATTGATACCCTTGGTTTATCGAGTTGACATATGATTGTTAATTTTTTAACTTTACTGTCAAAAGTATTTAAATTATGCTTTAAAACCACATCAGAAACCGTTATCGTTCTTTTTAATTAAACATAGAAACAATAGTTTATAAAATGTTTCTTTTTTGTGATGATATTTATCTAGGGTAATCTACCCTTTTTAAGTAAATGTAAATATTACTAAAATAACTTTGTTTTTATTTATGCAGACAACGTTGATCTTGGCACCGCTTGTGGAAAGTATTTCCGTGTGTCGTGCCTCAGCATCATTGATGCAGGTATAAATTCAAAGTCTTTTGAAAGCTATTTTACTTTGTTTTTTATATCAACATGTTATTTGACATTGTGATTTTTTTTACTTTCACAGGTGATTCTGACATCATCAAGTCTCTCCCTGGTGACAATTAAAGACAAGATGGATGCATTTGGGCTCTTAGATATTTGATTACTCCATTGTTGAGTTCCAAGTTTTTCTTTGTTATCTTAAATCCAATGAATCTTTAGCAGACTCCATGGATGTTTTTGTGTTTGAGCTTTTAGTAGGATACAATGTTCAATGAATTAAATTTTGGCAACTTTATTGTGTTGCTTGTTAAGTTTATAACTTTTTTCATAACAATCACTTCACTCCTAATTATTAATTTGCTAATATCACTCATCTATGTGTAACACACTAAATAAAAGCTAATTTAGTTATGTAAGGATGAGATTTTACTTGTATTTGTCTATTTAGTATAGATATGGGTACCTAGATTTACAATTACATGTGGTTGGTACTCGTTTAGAATATGGTTTTCATCACTTATAATGTAACTAGTTGTGCTTTTTATCATCACGCGGTTCATGGTTTCAAGCTGGCTTTTTAAAACCTAAATTGCCTTTTATCATGCGGGCTTTTCAAAATCTAATCGCCTTATAGTTTCCAATCTTCCCATTAATCGATTAGGAAAACCTCATCTCTAGTTCTAGTCGATTATAAATAGATTTTATATTATGATTGATTTGTTTCATTTTTAATTTTGGAATTAAGTTTTGATGTGTTATTAAGGTTTTGATATTATAGATAATTGAGTGTCGGTATCATACCAATACTGATACCAAGTTTAGTGTAGATTTTTTTTTTTTAAAAAAAGAGCAAAGTGGTATCGAAGCGAGTACGGGGTACCCATAGTTACTGATTTTCGGTACATGTACTTTCGGGTACAAGTACAGATATGGTACCGATATCATCCCTAAGCTTATGTGTCGTGATTTGCTCATGTCACATTGTTCATCCTCTCATAACAAGCAACCTTATATTTATCCCAAATTCATTTTAGCCTGAATATAAAACAAAAACCAAAAAATTACAGAATCGATACCATAAGTGAAACCGAAATTTCAGTTTTGATATGGTTTAGTCCAAAACCGACCCAAACCTCGAAAGCTAAAGCAAGGACATGCCATATATTTGAAAACCAAAACATATATACATCCAACATTTTCTCTCAAGAAGCTCAAGAGTTGAAAGTACCATTTTCGGCACACAAAACTTATCGTTTTAAAGAACGCTCAAACGCAATTTTGAGCAAATATACAAAAATCACTTATTCCTTCTCATGTAATCCCCATCTATACAACAAAAAAACTAACTGCGATACAAAACACGAAACAAACAAATACAAGTTCTTCCGAAACATATAAAACATTTCAATACACAAAACAAAAAAACCAAACAATCACTTAACCCCAATGCACTTCAGCAATCTTGTCCAAATACTAACCTTCTCGTTCGCTTCAACCACATTATTCACCGGCTCATTAAAAATTAGCCTTCTCGCTAAGCTCTTCAAACGCGCTCACAAGATTCTGCAGCCTCGCTACAAACTCAATCAACAAAGAAGTAAACGTAGCAAGCGATAAAGCACTAGCGCTTTCATAAGTTTTCACTTCACGAACATTTAATATTGTGTCACCAAGTATCGATAACCTTGAAGGCCAATGTGTTTGTTGCTTCAACATATCTTCAGACGAGCCCCAATGCACCAACGACGGGTGGTTTGACAAAGTGGTGATGTGTCGCTCAAACGTTTTACTAGGAAGTGGCGGTTTTAGATTTGCTTCGCTAAACGAATTTATAACGTTCGGTTTAATCTCTTCTTCTTTTAGTTCTTGAAGACGCTCCGCGTCTTCAAAGTCTTTTGGTTGTCTTCCTGCTGACCATTTTTCAGAGTTGATCAAGTGGTATGACTTTTGGTCAATCATCATTTGTAGCTCTTCTGTGGCTTCGTGCACTTTTTCGAGTAAGTCGATATCGGGATTTAGCTTTTCTAGCTTCTCGACTTTGTTACCTAGCTCCCGTAGTATTTTTGCGCCTTCGGTTCCTACTTTTTGGATCTCGTTTTTGAACATGTTTCGTAGTTCAGCTGGTGCCTATTGAGGATTGCCATGTCAGCAAAAATATTAAGGACTGCCATGTCAGCAAAAACAAAAATAAGGAAGAAAGTTTAATAAGTACCTGAATTTCTGCGAGTATACAACCGTGCATTGCCATGACCATAAAAGCACAATGTCTAAGTGCACCGCTAACTTTAACATAGTTACTCCAAGGATAGTTTAACATTTTGTAACGCCCGTGTGGCGGTTCCCAAACCGCAAAACTCATCTGCAAAATGAAAATTAAGCGCGTTAAACTATTTAATTTCTTATATTATTATTATTATTATTATTTTGATTTGTTGAACCTAAATTTCCAGTTTTTGGCTGACAGCATAATCGAAAACCAATAAAACGATAAAAAAATAAGATAATTTGAGTGATCAAGGAAGAACAATGGTGAAACTTGATTACTATTTACTAACATATGTCTTATAATAATATATAAAAATAAATAAAAGAAAAGCGTACCAAAGCGTCTTCTTGACTTGTTGACTGTACTGCAGACCGATAACCACTATAAAGAGGGTCATCGGACGCTTGATACACAAGTATTTTCGAAGGTATCCTTTCATATCCAAAATGCTGAAGGTAATTATTAACACAGCCTATAAAAACATTAAGATTATTAACAAAACTACAAAATAATCCAAACGCGCAGATACAAAAAAAACGTGATATTACCTTCTAAAGAAGTCGCAACGCCCCTAAAATTCTTGACAACCAATTTATGCAAATCTTCACCAGCCCAAATGGGATACACACAAATATTTACAACTAAACACACACCAGCACCAACTGCAATTAACAGCAGCCGAGACACTGCTGTTTGAACAAAATGTGAAGTACCCGATACGAGTACTATACAAAAAGTCAACATGAAGACTCTGAACCCGTATTCATACGCCTTCATTGACGGGTATAGTTTCACATAACTTGAAATAGAACCTGAAAACATTAAACATCATCCCGATAATCAGAATCCGATAATCAACGGTCACATAACTTAATATTATAGAAGAGGTATGAGTGTTGACTTTTGACCTGCCAAAAATATGCTGATCACAATTACAACCTCTTGCCATTGACCCGCCCACACGGATAATTGAGCAATACCCAATGCAAGAATGCCAGCCGAAAACGTCCCCAAAGCGCGATTAAATCCTTTGCTAAGCGTTGCTCCTATAAAGATTCAAGATCAAGATTAAGATCAAACCGAAAAAGTCAAAGATACATTATGATCACTAAAGCTCAATACTTAATAGTTAATACTTGTTTCTAACAGTAACCAATTTCCACAATTCATATTGACTTACTAACTGACGTAATTCGAAGCTTAAAAAATCAAGATCAAGATCATATTATTAAAGTCAAAGCGAAAGTCAAAGACACGCATTATGATCAATAAAGGTCAATACTTTACACTTGTTTCTAACTTTAACCAATTTCCCAATTCCAATTATTAAAAGATCAAGATCAAGATGATATTAAAAAAGTCAAAGTCAAAGACACACATTATGATCAATATAGCTCAATACTAGGCTGCTCGGGAGCTACTCGAGCTCGAGTCAATAAAAAACTCGAAACGAGCAGAGCTTTTAGGAGGTCTACTCGAGCCCAAGCCTCAATTAAAGTTCGTTTAGTAATCCAGCCCAAAGTCGAGCCTTGTTTATATTTAAGTTTGACCTCTTTGCGGACTTCTATGTATCAATTTGACACTGCAAACTCGATCCGAGCTTAGGCTCATTTAAGGCTTTTCTCAAAATATAAAAGTAATTATAAACGTAATATAAATTAATTAATAATAAACGAGCCGAGCCCGGGCTTGAAAAAACAACTCACAAGCCAAGCTCGAGCTTTAGGAAAAGAGCACAAAACAAGCCGAGCTCTTGTAGTTAAAATGCGCCTAGTTGAGCCAAGGCATGGCTCGGCTCAGCTTGTTTACGCCAATCAAACAATTCATACTTGTTTCTAACATTAAACAATAACTAATATCCCCAATTCAAATTAACAAGACTCAAAGCTCAAAATCAAGAATTACAATTTACCGAAACCGAATCCTAACTGAAACCGAACGATTTTCAAAACTTTAAAAAACGAAGTTTCGGTTTTAGCCCAAAACCGACCCAAGCGGAACCATGCAACCCCCTAAAAAACCGAACCGAATCCAAACTGAACCGAACGATTATCAAAACTTTAAAAACCAAAGTTTCGGTTTTAGCCCAAAACCGACCCAATCCGAACCATGCAACCCCCTAAAAAATCGAACCGAATCCAAACTGAAACCGAACGGTTTTCAAAACTTTAAAAACCGAAGTTTCAGTTTTGGCCCAAAACCGAACCCAAGCAGAACCATGTAGCCCCCTAAAAAACCGAACCGAATCCAAACTAAAACCGAACGATTTTCAGAACCTTAAAAACCGAAGTTTCAGTTTTAGCCCAAAAACCAACCCAAGCTGAACCATGCACGCGCTCCTAAAAAAACCCAAAAAAACTGAAACCAAACCCAACTCAAACCGAAACCGAACGGCTTTCAAAATCTCAAAAACCGATATTTCAAAGTCCGGTTTCAACCCAAAACCGAACCGTGCATACCCAAAAGTTCAATCCTTTCCCCAACTCAAATTAACCGAACCCTGCAGCCAAATTTTCTTTTCGACCCAAAATCCTCAAACTCAAGTGCAAAGCTGAAAAAACTGTAACCAAACGGTTTTCAAAAATTAAAAAACCAAAGTTTCGGTTTTAGGTTCAGTTTTAGCCCAAATCCGACCAAAACACCAAAACCAAACCGATTTCAAAAAATTCAAAAACCAAAGTTTCAGTTAACCCGAAAACTGAAACCAAACAGTTTTCAAAATCTCAGAAAAACTCAAAAATCAAAGTTTCGGTTTTAGCCCAAACCATTCGAAACCAACAGATTTTCAAAAATTCAAAAACCAAATATCAGTTTTGAAGGGGTATGCACCCGCCTTAACATCGAGCGGGGCGGGTCAACCCACAAGATATAGACAAGAGGCTTGAAATCAGGATGTCATGAAAACACAAAGCCAAAACCTATGCGCAAGCGCATGAAACATCTGCGCGTGGCGCATATCACATACGCGCAAGCGCATGAAACATCTGTGAGAATAAAGAGAAGACCTTCAGCTTGACAAGCAACACTTCCTTAGCAGCAGCCTCTTCAACGCCCTTCAGCTTACGCTCAGTATGGTCAAGCATACCCCTCTGATCCAAGATCTCTTGAAGCTTTTTGGCGTCTTCCATGGCCAAGGCGTCATGAGCCTGCTGGAGCCTCTCTAGTTTGGCTTTGAGCTCCTCATTCTCGGCGCGCAGAGGCTCCGCAACAGCTTCAGCCTTGGTGGCCCTCTCGGTTGCGTTCCGCGCAGTTTCCTTAGCCAACCGAAGCTGTTCGTTAACAGCTTGGGCAGCCTTGGAACGGGCCTCGAGACGGGCCTGAACTTCAACCTCAAGGGCCTTGAAGGCCTTCTCCTTCTCCGCAGCAATGGCGGAGAGCCTCCTGTTCTCCTCCCGGACAGCCCGCGCCTGAGCTACTTCTTGGATACGAGCTGCTTTTAACTTGTCGTTTTCACGACAAAGCAGCTCGACGCGCGGCTGCATCCGGGCAAGGAGAATTCGAAGCTCGTTTGTCAGCCTACCCTCCTGGTAGCTTGATATAGCTTCTCCCAGTGCACCACTGGGGGCGGCGTGGCGCGCCCACTCGACGCAGTCCACAGCCGTCCGAAGGGTGGTTCCCCGGCGGATGTTCCACCGCGGAACAAACACCTCATTCGAATCCGACACTGCAAAAACAAAAAGCAGTTAGGAACAGATGATAAAAAAAAACATAACAGGCCAAAATAACCCTACGCACCTGTAGGGCCGACGACAGGCCTGTAGCCGCCAAACCCATCACCCGAACCTAACGGATATCCATCCAAGAGGTCAGGCAGATGGGAAGGAGTCAGAGATTGGCTAGACGCCCCAACCCCAAACATACCTGCTGAATCGGCCGGGGGCGAGGTGGTCGCCGGTGCCGGAGGCGCGGTTGAAGCCGCCGTCGTAGGAACCAACGGAGGTGAACTCACCGGAGGTGAACTCACAACCGTGGTCGCCGCTGCGGAAGAGCCCACAGAAAAACTCACCGCCGGCTCAGTGAAGGAATCAGTGAATATGGCACTGACAGCCGGCGGAGACGACGTCACAGTTGGAACAGTTGCCTCAACCGAGTGAGCAACTGAACCAACACTTGAAGCAGGCGCAGTCGCCTGGGTCATCGCCTCAGGTAGGTTGACCAAACCTACCGTCATGGGTCCGGAGGTGCTCCTCCCCGATCCACCCTGGAATGCGGTAGCATCCACGCCTGCACAAAGAAGATATATAAGTATAATGGCGGAAAGTTATGCAGTTAAGATAAAGGAAGTATACTTACGGGTCATTTTGAGCTTGAAGGTGCGAATAGGCGGGGACGAACCCGATAGAGCCGGCCTCTTCACGCCGGTCACCGTCGTTGTACTAGGCTGCCCGGAGGTGACAGTTGTCTCAACCTCCGGAACAGTGGTCTCATCACCACCAGGGTTCCCCGCCACCTCTTCACTCTCGGTCTCCGGCTCTGACCGATTCCCCTGATCGGCAGTGGAGGCAACCTTCGCCTTGCCCTTCCCGCCGGCAGCCTTCTTCTTCCTCGCCAAGAAAGGACCATCTGCGGATTCCTCATCAGAAGATGACAAAATTAGAGGAATTCCCGCAGAGGTTTGAGCATTGAGAGGGCGAGGGTCAAAAAGTTCTTTACCTGGCCGCCTGGCGCTCAGGATCTCGTAGCCTGGCGGGTAGACCTCCACGAACCGATCCGCCGTTTGCTCAAGGATGGGCAACTCGTTCTCATCAAGAGCACGAGTACCCATCCGAGCGGGACCATCACTCTCCCGCGGCTGCAGGAGAGACTGCAAGTCGTTTCCCTCTGAAAACAAAAAGAAAAAACGGTTAGAACAAAAACCCTAAATTAACGGATAATATGAAGCATACCGTAAGGGACAGTGTTCAAACCGTATTCGAGGACGATGGGAATCTGTGACGCCTCCTTCCACACCCGGCTCATCCCGAGCATCACCATCCCGGACTCCGCAAAGCGGTAAACCGGAGACTGGATCCGGGAAACCTTGGAGAACCATTCCGCCTCCTGGTAGTTGGAGGCGTGAAGGTTCGGGAGAGCTCTCCCGTTCTTGAACGTCATCGCTATGGGGACGACGCGAGCGGAGATATAGAAGAACTCCCGCTTCCAAGATCGAAGACTGCGCTCGGTAGCGCAGATCTTCAAACCCTTGATCCGATTGACCAAGGTATACCACCCCTGGATGCACCTCCAGGAATAGAAGGTCATCATGCGGTCAACATGGGGCTCCACACCCAGAATGAGACACACCCACTCGAAATGGCGAATCTTGGCAATCGCCATTGGGTGTACCCTAGTCAGATACACACCGTGTCTCTCCAGAACACGGTATACAAACTTCGTCAATGGGAACCTGAGATTCCCATAGACGAAGAATGCAGCGTACACCCCTATCTTGCCTTTGGGGGCATCGTACACCGTCTGATGAGGTGCAGGAAACTCAGGCTCGAAAGGCTCGAGCATGAACTTCCTGACGTCGTACTGATAGAGGTCGACCGGAAGAGCACACTGGCACTCGCCAGCAGTACTCTTATCATCCTTGTCCGACGTGGACGACGGATTCTCGAGGTATACATCGGACTCCTCGACAGTAACCTCAGGATCATGAGAAGACATGTTTGGGATGTAAAGAAGAACGATTTCAGGAGAATGCTCGGCGGACACGTTAGAGTATTCGCTGGAAATCGTTTAGAAGAAGAAGAGAAGTGAAAGTGTGGATTAAGCTGCACCCTCTCCCCCTTTATATACTCATCGCAATGAATGCGATGAATTTAATGCGGAGGAGAGAGGAAAACGCCGGTGCAATGAAACTATGACACGTGGAAAAAGCAAGCTGGCAACAGCTGTTGACAGGACGCGTGCTGTAAACTTCGCGGCCACGCGCCCGAAAACTCGCGCCCACGCGCCTAAAAAAGCGTCTGGAATGACCATATACTGTCACGTCGTCATAACTTCCTGCACGTCCTGACACTGTCAGAAGAAACCGTCGGATGACGTTTCAACAGTTTGGACTGTTCTTATCCTTTCACCAACTCTTCGAATTTCAAAAAGATTCAAAAGTAAGCGGAACTATACCCCTTACCTTGGCAACCAAGTAACTATAAGACAGGTGCGAGTACAGTGTTAAGGCAAAACCCTTCACATACTTAGCACCTGCAGGGAATTGAAGCCAAGAATACCTCGGCGACCAAGTAACTATAAGACGGGTGCGGGTACAGTATCAAGGCAAAACCCTTCACATACTTAGCACTCGCAGGGAATTGAAGCCAGGAATACCTTGGAAGTAAAGTAACTATAAGACGAGTGCGGGTACAGTGTCAAGGCGAAACCCTTCACATACCTAGCACTCCGCAGGGAATTGAAACCAAGAAGGATCTTCTGGGCCATGCTTGCGGAAACGGGAATAACACCCCCGCATAGCGGGAACGTCGAGAACTAGATTGTTTGAAGCTCCAAGATGGAATTGGTTGTTTTAACATAATTGATCACTATGTTCAAAACAACCAAAACCTCATGGAGAATCTATGCAAGTGGAACTCAACGCTCCTGACTTGCGAGGAGGTTACAGACCTACCCGCATCATACCCAAAGATCAAGCAGAAAAGTCGGGAATTTCTGCACGTGACATTAGGACTTCCGCGGGAAGAATCCCCATGGAAAACCTTAAAACTAAACCCTTTTCAAAACCCTTTGCTTAAGTCCAAAAGTTCACCTCACTTATTAACAATTCATGAGAAGAACATTGGACTGGGGGGACTTGAAGAGGTAGGTCCCAGCAGAGCCCAGTTGGACCCGCAAGACTCACCTCAAAGAGGGACGTCTGCGCAATTGAACCCGCAAGACTCACCTTCAACAGGGACGTTTGCGCAAAGGCTAAACTCGCAAGACTCACCTTGAAGAGACGTCTGCGCAGAAACCAACTGGATCCGCAGGACCCACCATGCTCAGAGACGTGACGTCCTTACGCGCAGTACGCAAGCTGTTCCCGCAGGAAAAGCCTCCCAATGGTCGACGTACTCCGCCTGTTCCCGCAGCAACGGATACTAGCCATCAGGGAAGGCTACCCGCGCAGCAAGGCTACACGCACAAGGCACTTAACTCTTAAATAATTCAGTAATGTCACCTGAAGGAGTGAGCAAGCCGGGAACACTCCCGCACAAAGCCGGGAACACTCCCGCACAAATGAGCCAGTCCGTACGATACTGGAGGATCTTTTGTACAGTACCTGACGAGGTATGGACAAAAGATCTGACCAAAGATACGACAGCTCACTGACAACAGTATGACGAGCAGCACGCTCTTGTACTGTATGTCACTATCAGCCGCTGCCTACTCACCAACCTGTCGGAGGACGTGCATAGCTTGCAGTTGGTGGAACAGGAATAGTACACAGCCGGCCTGGTCACTATCAGCCGCTGCCTACCCACCAACCACCAGCATGGCACGTGCGTAGCCCACAGTTGGCAGAACAGGAATACTATTCAGCCGGCTGTACCTGCTTGGAAACCTACCTTCGGCTATAAATACTCCAACACCTTGGAACGGTATCATCATCTTATATCTTCATATATTATCTGATATCTGCTCTAGTCATTTCTCTTAATATACACTTATATTCAAGAGCAATCTAGTCTGATTCTCACGCCGGAGGGTGGTCACAAGGAGGTACCCCCCCTTCTCAGTGACGAGCTCACGGTGTCTGTTTTGCAGGTCATCAGAAGAACAACCATCTTTGCCGGAACTAACCCTCGTGGGAAACATCTATTCAACCCCCAGATTATCCGTAATCTGCCCGGGGTCGATTAGTGTTTCTTCAGATCATCAAACCCCATTTCAAAAACATTAACTAGAAACAATTTAACATCGGTCCACCACTTTTTAATTCGATCAGTAATCGACACTTCTTCTTCCTTACTAGTCATGGATTCGGGAAAGAACCCCCCTAGCTCCGAATAACCCTTTCGAGATAACAATCTTTCCTTGCTTTTGTCTGCGAAAGTACGCGACATCGACCCGAGATTGGATGCCATATGTTGGAGGTCAGGATGGATTGGATTCAAGAATTGTGATGGAAGAGTCTTGATATGAAAATGGATTGGGTAGTGATCATAGAAGAGTAGTGGAGGACCATTATTATTATTATTATTATTATTATTATTATTATTGTTGTTGTTGAAACATACTAGTTTAAAAGAGGGTTGGAGAGTACAACTTTCAAAAGACAAATGTTAGTTGACTTTAGATCTGTGATCCAAACTGCTGAACCACACATAATATCTTGAATCTGTTACATCTTGTGTTCTGCTGTTTTTATTTATTTTTTAATTTTTTACAGCCGCCAATAATTCATGATTTTGTCTAAAGTACATTTTAAAGAAGATAAAAAAATAATCATGGCCGGCGTAATGGATTTTTTTTATTATTATTTTATAGTTATAACGTAACGAACGTAACCGATATCGACTAAATTAGCGTTGACATGCCGTCGCAACGCCCGAGTTTTACCGATGGAACAAACGTTGTTTTTGGGTATGTTCTTTTTCTTTTTGTATCATAATCTATGCGAATGTTTTGGTGTTTTATAATTCGTGTTTTGGGTTTAGTGTGAGGTGTGTAACGAAGCTAACAGATACCAATAGATTTGTTGTCGTTTTGATCGTAAATTGTATGTGTGATGATTATGTTTTTGATGCTCGTAATAAATTTATTTTTTGAATTAAGTGTCGTTACAAACTTAACTGACACTAACTAAATTCACTAGATTGTACCGTTTCCCAACGCAATAGGTTCTGTTACCTAGCTATATAGTAAAAAGTATTTCCCGTGGCAACACAAATATCCAATTAGGCCACATGGCAATGTCAACATTTGTCATATTACCATTTATTATTCATTTAAATTTGTATCATAAACTATAGTTTCTGATACAAATTTAAATGAATAATAAATGGTAATATGACAAATGATACAAAGGTTAGCAAAAGTTCAAAATAATATTTCCAACAAAATAATATTTCATTTGTCACTATATATTATTTGGAAATATTATTTTGAACGTTTGCTAACCTATTTTTTCTATTTAGCCTTTGTATCATATTTTTTTTAATTTGTTACTATATAATTTTTTTTGTGCCAGTACTGAATTTGTTTTTTTTTTTAAATATGCTACAGTTTTTATCATAAGTTTTACGAGTTCCACTATTGTTTTCATTATATACGAGTACCGATACTGTTTTGAACGTATACTAATTTCTTTTTTTATGTTTTGTGCCGGTACCATACTTTTTTTTATAAAAAAAGGTTACTCTATTTTTCAAAAAAATGTTGCCAGCACCCTATTTCTATTCTTAAAAAATGTTAACATAAAATTTTTTTTTAATTTAGTGTTGGTATGATAAAGAAATTACCTCATACAATCAAATGCGCATCAATACCACGCTACAATGACGCAAATACAAAACTAGTGATGCGCTAATAGCACTTCTAAATTTTTTTGCTTTAGATGATAAGTTACTTTTCATAATTAACTTCTTGTATATATATATATATATATATTTTAACGGATGAAAAGTTTAATTTGCTTAATCTCTTTGGCATTATTCATCTCAACTAACTTTTAGTATATCTTAACAATAATTGTTAACTTTATACTATCACTATGCACTTAAATATATAAATTTTTTGACGCGTGGCTTTTTTAAAAATGTTTAACTATGAATAAATTTAAAAATCTTATTTACAGGTTATCATAGTTCCGTACCACAAAAAATAGTTTTTTTCTATATAATAACTTAATTTTTCTATATAATAACTTAATAGTATATAAATAACTGGTATAGTGGGAGTGAAGATTTATGTTGCAGGGCGCTTGCAATTTTTTCGAGTGACCACTTTCAAAACTATTGAATGATTACATTTGGAAATTTAAAGGTCTTACGCAAAACTTTTTTAAATTAATAAATTATTAGTTTACTGATATTATAGTATCTCGCTAAATTAGTAAAATATCTTAGTCTTAACATTAATAATTTATAGAGGTTTTACTATAATATGAAAACAAAGTGAAATGAAATTTATTAATATGTTAAAATGTTGATAATAGCATTGAAGTTAAACATGTCAAAATAGAAGTTTGTACCTAAAAATTTTTAATGTTTTCTTACATTTTAAAATCTCATTATATATGCGTAAAAGTTTATAAGAAAACCGTAAAGTTATGTGAAAAAAAAATAATAATATCAACTAATTATTTTTTTTATCTTAATTATAAGGTTAGAAATATAAAAAAAAATACAAGAAATTGTAGCTCATGAAGTTATATATATGTAGTGTATAAGTTACATATATGTAACATTATGAGCTACAATTTTTTTTTGTTTTCTTTCTATCTTTTATTTATTTATTTATTTATTTTATTTCCAGCCTTATAATAAGAAAATGAAGAAAAAATTGTGCTCGGTTAGTAGTAATTTTCTTATTTTTTTGTGTCTTTTTAATTTATCATGATCCATTGCCTACACACACATAGGAAAAACATCCGTAAAAAACTCAATTGTGAGTTTTTCGAGTTCTCGTAATAAGGAGGAGTTCTCGCAACACACACACAAAGAAAGGAGGGTTAATGTACAAATATAATTAACGTAGAAAGCATGCAAATCAAATGAAAGTAAAGTGACATTGTGTAATTTCCTTTACGTTTATATTTGCATAACTCAACTAACTATATAATCAACACTAAACTAGAATAATTATGAACGATCTATTTTGAATCTATTGGAGTTTTGTGATGTATTTGTATAACTTTTTCAACGATAATTTGGATCCTAATCATCTTCATTTCATTTTCAGAAGAAAACCCATTTTGTGTGTGAAACGACCCAACCTGTCACCCTCTATTTTATTTGTCATAAGTGGAACTTGAACCCTAGACCTCCTCTTGTAAAATTTGTTAGTTATATGCATAACTAAAGTAATTGCGAATTACTTATTTTGAAATATCTGATGAAGTTTTACTTAGGTATTTGTATAACTAGCATATATATTTGCATAACTAGAGTAATTACTTAGTCACGATTATAGTAATTGTGGAATCGCATATTTTGAATATGATGAAGTTTTGTGGTGTGTTCATCTTAATAAAATAATATATTATAATTGAAACCGTCTCACTAAACAAACTATTAAAAGATTCCAACTTCAGAGTCTGGATCTTAACATACACTAATAATAAAATAGAAGGTTAAGTATGCTCATACATTATTTCAAAAAGTAATTTACTCAAATACTACCGTTCAACTTAGGCCTTGAAGTTTTTATCAAACTATTAGTATTAAGTATATTAATTTCTTAAAATTGGACAGAGATGAACATATTTTGGCATCATGGATTGATGCATTAACGATAAGACTAAAAACGTTTTTAAGATGGTGCAACCTACTTAACCCGTTTATGACATCCATAACACCTATAACTTATCATGCACGTTAGATTGGCACGACACGTTAGTGAGAAGACTAAAAAAGTTTTTAAACGGGCGCAACCCACCTAACCGCTTGTAACACACATAAACTTATCGTATACGTTAATAGGTAGGCATGACATGTCTAAAATCCACTTAATCAATCGACATGGTTTTAAAGTTTTATAAATAATTAAATATAGGATATAAATCTTTAGTAATTTTATATAAATATGCTAGTATGTGATTGTGAGTCTTATGTTCCATAATTTTGTTTAATGAGCCATATAAATAATCATGTTAAACGTATCATTTCATTCATGTTATTGAAATGCTAATATTTATTAATCATATTAAACACATAAGGTCATATTATTTATGTTATTGAACAAGTTACAATTTAGTCGTTTTAAACATGTTGAGTTGTATAATTCATTTATTAAACATTCTCGTCATAGGGCTGATGATCTATTGAGAAAAACAAACCTTTAAACATCTTGTCTTGAAAAGTAGAGGTGGCAATCTTGACCCAAACCCTTTTAAATGGGTCAATTTGGGTTGTTTTAAAAATTAATTGAGTTGATTTGGGTAAAAGGTTTTAACTAAATTGGTCAATATAAGTCATTTTAAATTCCATCCTTTTATTTTTGGGTCAAAACGGGTCGACAAGTTCAAAGAATTGGGTCGATGTGGGTTAGCGTCCTATGGAAATGTGACAGGTTTCGGATCGGAACGGGTTTTCATACAAGACAGGTTTCGACACGAAACGGGTTTCAAATTGGAACGGGTTCGGTTCATGTTTCAAGCCAACACGAGTTTTCACCCGTGACGGGTTGGGTTTTGGTTTCTTTTTGGTCGATTCAGGACTTGTTTTTGTCCGTTTTTCGGTTTCGGTTCGATTCTCTTTTTTTAAATGGAACGAGAACAATGTAGGAAACATTTTAATGTTTTTACTTTTTTTGTTTATGCTTTATATTTTGAGTTATAATTTTTTTATTATTATTTTTGAATATTTTTTTGAGGGGTTTTGATCTTAATAGAAAATACCTCAAAAAAAATTCAATAAGAATAAAAAAAAATTCTAACTTAAATATAAATAAAAATTAAAAAAAAAAACTAAAATGTTTCCGCCATTATTCTCGTTCATAAAAAAAAAACTCGAAACCCGGTTCGACCCTAACCTATTCCGACCCAAACCAAAACAACCCTTTTTTTTGTTGACCTGTTCAAACCCAAACTCATTCTGACCCAAACTCGTTTCGACCTATGACTCATTTCAACTCATGACTCGTTCGACCCGACCCAACCCATTTGCCACCTCTATTGAAAAGCTTTGACAAAATAAATTCGCCAATAAAATGATTAAACATATTCGTGTATGTATTTACAAAATAACATCTTTTTATGACACGTGATGTATTTAGAATTTTTTATGTTAAACGTGTGATATTAAGGTAACTCTTAACTCCAAGGTTGCTCTGGCCAACTATAGGTCCAGAAGTACGAAACAATGACCAACATTCCAACAGCCTCAACAAGTGAGGCCCAACAAGACAACGAAATTGACACCCAGCCCACTTGTATAATGTAGTAGGCCCATCTGCCCAGCCATTATTCCATTAATAATTGAACTAAACATATTCTTCCTTATCTTGGTTTTGTTATTCGGCAATATTTCGAACTCGATAACATATAAACGGAATCTCTAATTATATTCAGGGTCGTCCCCGAGAATTTATTAAAAAAATTTCACACAACCTGTCGGGCTAGTTATACGGTATCTAATGGTAACCTTCTTCTCTATATACATAGCCATATTTTAACATAATCAATACACAAAACAATTCCTGGTTTATCTTGGATTAATATTTAAATTATTTTTTTCTTGAGGGTCGGTGTACGCATTTCACAAGGGGCGTTGCCAAAATTTAATGCGAGTTAATATGGGTTATAATGTATATTCTTTTGTCGCAAAGGATACATCTTGATGGTTAAGTGGTGTACGCGAGACCACCACCAAAGGGTTCGGGTCTCAAATTCTGCAAGGTACAGGTTACAGTGTATTTATTCTAAAAAATTGAGAAATTATTGTTAAAAGAAAACTTGATAGGTGGGCCCGACAATGATTAGACACGATGTCACAATCAGGTACAAGTCGATCAACCCAACCCATTACCATCCCTACACGTAAACATATCCATTAACGAGACATGGATTTGACTGAATACACCTGTCCTTTCCAGGGCCTTCAAACTATATGCATGTTACATGTTGGATTTGATTAGTATTGGGTCCAACCTGATTACACATTTACACCTAAATTCTTCTTAATCATATCTTAACTATCTCAATCCAAAAATTCAAAAATGTTGATTATAATCTCATAAAAAAAACATAATAATAACTAAATAAGAAGATGAAGTGAGTAATTACTTACCAACATTGAACTCGAAAATGAGGATAACCGTGAGGATTGCCCAGATAATATTCTCGCTGATCATCTGAACAGGCTCGGTTACATACGTAAGCGCATAAACAATAGCAAATGCCAGTCCCGACTTCACACCAAACTTGAACTTTCTTGGATCCGACCGACCCATCTTGTATGCATTAACCACATGCCATCTAACACTAGCCAACCATTTCTTGAATCCATCAAGAACCGAAGACTCGTCATTGTTAATGGTGCTACTAGACTCACTAAAGTAGCCTAGTTCTGGATACCCTTTACGAAATAACAACCTTTCTCGGCTTTTGTCTGCGAGGGTACGTGACAATGATCCCGAAATGTTTGCCATTTGGTGTTTAGAATCAAGAATGTTGATGAAATGAGTGTGAGTGAGAGCTTCTTACGTTCATATATGATTCATTTATCCTAGCCTTTCATGGTTACAAACAGCCCTTAATTTGTGATTCAATCAATCACAATTATTTCATTTGCCTATATTGGTCCACAATTTGGAACATGATGTATGATGTGGGGTGTGAGGAGATTGTGGGATCAAAATGTGCATGATTGTTTCTGCAATACTCCATCCGTCCTTTTTGAAAGTGTCCGCATTTCCTTTTTAGTTTGTCCCATTACAAATGTCCATCTTCAAAATTTATTAACTAATTTCCAAAATTACCCTTACACAAATGCAATCATTCAAACTTTAAATTTTGTCTTTTTAAATATGTTAAGGGCATTATAGACATTTGCTAAGCAAAAAATGCAACCATTCAAACTTTTTTAAATTTTGTGCTTTTCAAACCATGACTCTTGTAGAGGGACGGAGGGAGTACTAGAATAAGTAAAAATATCCTTAACTTTTACACGCATTGTGGCAGAACCGTTAAAACTGAAAAAACAAACGTACAAACGTTGAAACACGCACGGATGTTGGGATGTGTTAAATCGCAAACTTTAGACCGGAACGTAAACATCATCGTAGAAAAGAATAAACAAGTCGAAACAGTAAAAAGCATTGTTCAAGAGTATTTGAATTAATATAGTTTATTATTATTATTATAGCTAAATAAATTTTGAAGTATGGGGTTGTAAAAATCGCGCCTAGGCGCCGAGTACTCAACGAGTAATCCCCGCCTAGGCCGAGTTCTCGGTGAGCCATCCCCGAGTACTCTCCGACTAAGGCCGAGGACTCACCGACTAAGGCCGAGTATTCCCAACTCCCCAGTCAACCGCCTAGAATCCGTTTAGCGACTTTTGCAACCTTGTTTATTAAAACTAAAGGTGACCATAAGATCATCCACAATAAGACATTTTTGTGAGATGTTTTTAGGTGTTTGTCTATCATATCCATTTTTTCCTATTGTGTGTTGCATATTTATAACTCATTTTTCAAGTTAGTTCTTTCACACGAAATAGAAAAAAACAATGATTTTTGCAGGTGATAACCGGGCGGCGGCGGGGGGGGGGGGGGGGGGCTACGGTACCGGTATAATCCCGGTACCGGTACTGAACCGAATATTTCGGTACCGGTACCAAGAATTAGCGAAATTCGGGATTGGGATTTTCGGTACCGGTACGGTACCGTGCTCATCCTAATGTACAATGTAAAAGGTGATGATGTGATAATGTTTTTAGAATTTCTTATTAGTTAGGTTTTGGATTTTTTAAAGAATGACATTTTATAACATGATAGCTTACTAGACGTGTTTTTTAATGTTTTCGTGCTTTCTTATTGAGGATGCTCTGAGAGAAATAAACAAAAATATATAACATACAAGGCTTGTACATTAAGTTGTTGTTTTAACCACCAAACTAGATTTTATTAACCGTCTAAGGGCATAGCAAAATAACTTTAAAAAAAAAGAATTTTTTTAGGAATGTAGTCATTGTTTAACATGTTATACTCTTATAATTATGTTTGAATACTTTTATATTTATAATTATGATACACGTGACACTTGATTACGTATCAAGTTTTAGTTACGTATAGTCTAATTACACACGTTGATAATATTAAACATACACAAAATAAAAATTACACAAGGCCCAACAAAATAAAAATTACACAAAATAACCAAAAAACCAAGTTTCATAAATATAATGTTTCTATGACAATATAATAAGAAGGCGACATAACATGTTGGCTATGAAGAGAAGTGTCAAAATGCATGTTCAACTGTTCATACAATCTGATCTTTCAATTTCATTGATATATTAATTTCATTCTTTAGTGATTTAATTTGTGATGATGCTACTTCTGAATTAATTGCCTTATCCTTTGTATCAATCAACAACTTTTGGATTCATATGAAATTAAATGATGTTGGACACTAGGAATTTATTTAATGATATACTTGTACTTAAATAAAATGTTTTCACATACTTTGAATGTATAAGCAAATATATTAAAATAGAAAACACAATGTACATCACACGTAATTCAAATACAGTTTTAAGTACAAGCAAATATATATAATATGAAAATTGAATTTTACTAATCCAAACTATTAACTATTAATCAATGTTATTAATTCATACAAAATAATTATAGACTAACAGATCATTAACTACACTTATTTTTTATGATGTAACATCTAATATGAAAATGACACAAATACATCATTTGTTGTATTGTTTATAAATTATAGCGTATAACCGGATAGTAAAAATGGGTGTGTTACATGCGTCGCACGGACCAACGTAACTAGTTACAAGAACATTTAACTAATAACTAATTAGTTAATAAATAAATAGTATGTAAACAATAGCTGAGCTCAAATTCGAGTTTCTAGCAGCTTGGTTATTTTTATATTTTGATTAATCATTTTTCTGTCAGAAGGATCATTAGAGAAAAGGTAAATTAAATAATTTGAACCAAAAATCAAATTAAAAAAAATCTAATATATTTATGATGACAATATAAGGTCAAATGCAGTTAAAAAAACATGCATGTTCATCTGTTCATACAGTTCTATTATCTGCCAACTCTCTTGAATCGCAAGTTCTATTTCCAACACTTTAATGATTCATATTCTTTAAAATAACGACCTTGTTTTTTTTTTTTTTTTTTTTTGTTTAGTCTATCGCACTTTTCAAATTGAAGAGTCCGTTGCCTCACTCTGGCAAGACTATGTTGTCTTGACCGAGCCCACACTGGCTTCAGACCTTGACTTGGGCGTTCCTTCGGGAAACCATACCTCTGATTGCCATTTAACAACCATTATACTGTCAAAAGAGCAGAACTCTTTGACGTAACACACGGTGAAACGAAAACCCGAGTAAGCTCCGGATTTGAGCTGACAACCTTGCAAGAGATAACTCAAAATCAAATCCTTATCATGGTACTGATCTTTCATTTTCATTTCTATTATGTATTTAATGATTCATGGTACTGATCTTTCATTCTCATTGCTGTTATTTATTAAGTGTAATAAGTATTATGTACAAATATTTCTTAAAAGAAAAAAAAACTTAACCTTTTATTTAATTTCCGTATATGTCGGTATATTTTAATTCTTTTTAATTGTAAGCTCCTCTTAAGCCTAAGCGCGACACATGTTATATTGTGGTGCTGCCAACTCTTTAGCCTAAACGCGACACATGTTAAATTGTGGTGCTGCCAACTCTTTAGCCTGAACGCGACACATGTTACATTGTGGTGCCTGCCAAATCAACTTTCATGGGTTCGGTGTTCGGTCCAAACAGATTAGGTGTCACCTTTTGTTTTGGAATATAGACACAAATCATGAGCTCAATTTAATAACTAGAATTTAGGACCCCGTGTTTCGTGACTGGACCATTAAATCTAACGAAAAAACATAAGTAAAAATGTTAAACCATAAACACGTTGCAAGTTGATGCGAAGTCAGTCTGTATCAAGTTACGACATCAAAATAAACAAAAGAAATAAACCCGTCAATGTCAAATTACAACAAATTTTCATATGTGGAACTAAAAAGACCAGCATGTTATTTTTACGAACCAACACAAATTTGGTTCGTATAAGCGGTACCAACACAAATTCGTAAACATAAATTAGTAATAAAAAAATTATTTTAAAAGCGAGCTAGGTATCAAACGTTGAAACGCGCATATAAACTATGAGACGATGATATATTTTTAAATCACGAAAAAATTTTCGGTCATTGTAAAGCTGAACTATAAAAAATATGAAAGTAAAGTTTAAGAAAATCGTTTAACCAAAATTAAGATATATAAAACAGACACTTGTTCAAGGTTAGTGTTTAAAAATATAATTAGTTAAATATTTTAAATTGTTGATAAAAACATTATAATAAAAGAAGTAAAAACTATTATTTTTATTCTTGAAGTTATGATTAGTAAATTATAGATTATAATAATTAATAAAATATTAAAAAATAAATAGTAAAATGAATAGTGAACTTGTGACTCACAAGTATAAACCTATTTGTGATTGAGCGTTTTTTCATAGCCGATGCATTGCACATATTATCAACTTGGCCGTGCAAGATGGGTTAAACGTGATCGAAACGCAAAGAAACAATTTTAAAAGAATGTTACGAGATGTTTTTAGCAACAATAAAACATTTTCAAGATACAAAAAATTTTGTGTAGAAGCTAATTGTCAATGGTTGGGGCCAAATTGGGATTGTCCAACAAGATGGAACTCGACATGTGATATGTTTGAGAAAGCCATCCAACAAAAAGAATCACTAGTTGCGTTTCATCAAATTTTGTCAAGTAGGGGTAAATGTGCACCGTACGATCCTAGAAACTGGTTATTGATTGAGATCGTTACGGAGGTCCTTCAAATTTTTAAATCTTGCACAACTAGTTTATCCGGGGTTTACTATCCAACAAGCCCCATTGCTTTACCAAAAATTGCTGTCATGTGCACAAAGTTGAGTGAACTTCATTGTAGGGGTGCACCTTATTTTGATATGGGTGTAAAAATGAAAGAAAAATTTAGAAAATATTTTCAACAACTACCCGCTGTTTTGACATGTGCTGCTGCGTTAAACCCTTGCATCAATGTTGGTGGTGTTGAAGCTTTAATAGAAAAAATTTGTGATGAGCTAGAGTTAAACGACGATCAAAACCCCTATTATAACCAAACTTTAAAGAATGCTTTCAACACCACCTTGTCTAACATGTATGATGTTTACCTTACAAAATACGGGTCGTCTTCCCAAATTCATGACTCGTTAAGAGCTGTTGCCCAATCCCAATCCCAAACCGACCTTGAAATGGGGATGTACTACATGATTTGGGAAGACGCCGGTAAACGTCAAAAGGTAAACACCCCAAGCAGTGAACTTGGAAGGTATGGTGGTACCAACTTTGTGAAACACATGACTCCGGATGAATTTAGAAGTCTTGATTTGCTGGCTTGGTGGAGAGGTAAGGAGGATGAGTTTCCGATCCTCGCCGCCATGGCCAAAGATTTACTAACGGTCCAAGCTTCCACGGTAGCTTCGGAGTCTGCTTTTTCTGTTTCTGGCAGGGTTATATCGATTAGGAGGACTCGACTCACTCCACCAGCTGTAGAGATGTCAATTTGCTACAAGGATTACTTGGACTCTTTAGATAGGGCACAACATCAACGCTCACTCGAGGGGGAAATGGACTATGAGGCGGGCTTGTATGAAGACGAGGTCAATCAAGGACACACTCAACCAATGACCGATGAAGAAGCCGCGTACGACGATTACCTAAGGAATAGCTCGGGATCGGGTAGCGAAGAAAGTAATGAGTAAGAAACAGCAAGTTGTTAATGTAATCGTGTCTAAGCATTCTTTAATGTTTGTATTTTTGAGTTACGAATATGCGATAACGATTTAATGTTTGTATTTTTAATGTAAAAGCTATAAATGAAAGTTATGTGTTTTTAATATTCCAAGCAAAGAACCCTAACAACGAAAGCAAAGAATGGAGTCAGTCCGTTTTGCCTTGTAGTTACCGGTTTGCCTTGTAGTTACCGGTTTGTTTATACTATGAAAAAATAATGGTTATTTAAAAAAAAAAAAAAAAAAAAAAAAACCGGTTAACCGGTTAGACCGGTTATTAAAAAACCGGTTAATAAAAAAACCGGTTTATTAACCGGTTCTAACCGGTTCCTAAACCGGTCCTAACCGGTTAGACCGGTTAGGGTTTTCAGATACAAAAACCGGTTATTAACCGGTCCGGTTATTAACCGAACCGGTTTTTTTCGGGCCAAAAAAACCGGTCCGGTTAATAACCGAACCGGTTTTTTAAAAAAAACCGATTTGTGCACCTCTACTTGTGAGTGGGATGTAATCCTCTTTTTAATATATATATTAATTCAAAAGCATATTGATCAAATTTAAATTCAATTTATAGAAAGCGTCTATGTATTGTTTCATGTGTCTACTGAATATTTGATTCATCAACAATCATAACAGAGTATAATTATAAAAAAAACACCTTAATATTATAAGAACAGAGTCTAATTAAAACGAGTAATTAAACCCGCATTACCTATATAAAAGCAAGCAAGCATATATAGTCCATGCTACATAATCATGTTTAGTGTTTACATCCCACATACGATAAGCGCAACATTACTACTACACAATAACCGTGTCTTTTATTCCTTACTACACATATATGTAACATACTACCACCAAACGTCGCTGGTCAACTCCGGGTCAAGGGTGAGTCGGTTTCTCCAAGTTCTCAAGTGGACGGAAGAAAGCCTTCTCCTCCAACACTGAACCGGCATTTGCTGCTGGCTCAGACCCTCCTGGCTTTTGCTCATCTGTTGGCCCGAACACCCCGGTCTTTGGGTGTGGTGCCCAGTACTTTTCAGGTTCGTTTCGAGTAATAGCTTCTTCTGGGACCAATGTGGGACGGACCTGATCGTCTATGTTCTTGTCATACGATGCATGCAACCCCCTCCTGAAAAAATC
Organism: Bidens hawaiensis; assembly: GCF_021521415.1. Lineage (NCBI taxonomy): Eukaryota > Viridiplantae > Streptophyta > Magnoliopsida > Asterales > Asteraceae > Bidens > Bidens hawaiensis. Next base: position 3,476,106 of record NW_027491030.1, read on the forward strand.
AGACATGTAGCATTATAAGTGTGTCGCAAAATTATAAGACGCGTATAGGACTAGGTATGAGATACGGTTTTACATATAAGACTACGATTAACAATACTCGTCCAATAACTACATATTACAAAAAGAAAAAACTAAATCATATAATAAAGGTAAACAATCCAAGTTCCAATTTGTGAATCAAACCGTTAGACCCAGCTTTTCAAACATAAACCATGATCCGAATTGAACGAGTCTCAATCAAGTCGAACCGGCCGATTCGCTTTGGTTTGGATGGCATTGTCCACTTCTAAAAGTTTATAACTTACTTCTTGATTCAAAAGATGAACAAAGCTTGTAACATAAAAAGCAAAATAGTAAGCTATAGAAGTTGATTTAACATAAGTTTTAAAAACTTTTTAAAATTTAAAAAAGTAAATAGTAAGTCCAGTATATAATTTATAGTTTATGTGAATGTGAAGTTAAATACATTTCATATTCCCTTTTTGGTTGTTGCAATATATATACAATATAGCAACAAAAACCTCAATGCGAAATATTGCCCATTAGTTACTTGATTTAGTATAGAGTGTAGACTAGTGTTTGGTATAGTCTAATGGTATTTTTAAAGTTAAAAACCAAATCTTTCTTAAACCCTTAAGTAGGCGGTAGTTAGAAAGTCAGGGAAAAGATTCCAAATGAGGCTTCTCGCATAGATATTACTTTTCCTTGGATCCTCAATTTATACTTTATTGAGTTCACTTAAAGATATTAAATTTAGTTGAAAAAACATCAATGATTAGAGTATAAAAAAATAACAAAAACTCGCAAGAATATTCAAACTAGGATGTATATTAAACAAATCGAATGTAAATGAACGTGACGTATCTATGTTCGTTCATTTAACTTTAACCGACAAATCAACAAGCACAAACGATTAAACTTAAATGAACGGGGTGTTCTTGTTCGTTCGTTAATAGATACTCGAACAGTTCATGAACGTAAACAAACTAACATAGATGAAAGAGCATGACAAGCATAACCGAGCGAACACCAATTAAAAGAAAAGTATGCATCGCTATTTTGGGCCTAAAAGTTTAATTAAACCTATATTAAAATATAACGAGTGATATATTAATTCAACACACTAGACTAAACTGTAATATACCTAAAAACCTAAAATAAATATATAAACAAAATTAAACAAATGTAAATTAGCTAACATAAAGAGAATGAACATTATTGAGTTTAGATGAGCGAAAGTTTACGATCACAAAAGAGCAAATAAGACACGTACCCATGTTTGCTCATTTATCTAAATGAAGAAAAAAATTTGTTTTGCCTGTTCGTTTATTCAATAAGTAAACATAAACGAATTTCTCACCAAACAGTTAACTCAACGGTCGGTTCATAAAATACCTATCAAACCGTTTCAACCTCTTAAAATCCTCTACACGCATTATCCATGTTCTTGATATTTTATTCCAGTATCTTTTTGATGAATAATATCTTGTCCTTTGGTCTACCCAAAATCTCCATTATATTCGGATAGATTGGAGGTCCTAGTCACTCACCCAACTAATGGTCCTAACCTTATCCTATACGTGACAACAATGGTGCAAACCAACAAAACCATGGCCCCAACATCCTTACAAAAAGTGTACTACACCATCACTTTCCTCTTTTACACTCAACAACTACAGTTCATCTTCTCAACCAAACTGGAATCTAATTCTAAACCATAACTGTAATAATTTCAGGCAACCAAATAATCTCCGTCGATTAAAGGAAGTAACGGTCTAGATGATTGTTAACGATTTTCGGTTGCAGGTTTCCGGTCCATGAAATTATCTAAGATCTAACTTATACTGTTATACACTTATACACACCTAATAAATGACAAATTCGGTAAACTACGACCTAATTGAACACGATCGCAACAATTTTTTTTATAAAATATTACTAGAAAAACACAAAATCAACATACTGATCTATGCATTTATCTTAGATCTTGCTTATACACCCGTAACAGATGACATATTCAACAAACTACGATTTGTAACATTTTCGGAGAATTTCACTTGAAAAACATAAAACCGACACAACGATGTATAAATTTAACTAAAATTTACCTAACAGAGAGATTTCATGTTGCAGGTTTCTGAACTATCAAAATTATCCAAAATGTTACATATACACACACCTAACAGATGATAGTTTCAACAAATTACGACCGAATTGAAAACGACCGCAACATTATTCGTAGATATTTCACTCGAAAAACATAAAATCAACATACCGATCTATAAATTTAATCAAAATAATAAGTTCGTACTGATACACACACAGTCATATACCTAACTGACAAATTTAATCAATCAACTACGAACATTGACCACAATTATCGAAAAATTAGGTCAAATTTCAGTTGACATAGGAACAATCAGCATATAGTCAAATACAGCTCGTTTACTCGTTATACTTGTATTCAATCAGCATATGATATTATTATTATTATCTACGATCTAACAGATGGCAGATTCAACACAAAATGAGCATACTGAACTTCGAATTGAACTAAAATAGTAAGATCGCACCGATACACGCACACAGATATGAGCTATATATATACCTAACCGCAACATTAACGACAGATATTAAAAAAATAAGTTAAGTTAGCATATACAGCAGCTCGTTATAATATAAAACTATATCGGAATGATAATAAGTTAATAACTACCTGATAACGAGAGTTGGATCGACGGCAGGCGATGTACGGATCAGGCTGATGAATCGCTTACCTGAGCTGGCGATTGATCGGATTTGTGAACTGGTGGCCATACAATAATAATAATAATAACAATACAAATAGATATAGATATATTCCGGTGAAGATGAAATCAGGCAGGCGAAGATATCGAGAATAACAAGTAAGTTGGTGTGATGTGTTTCTTTATCTGGATTTATATAATATTATTATTACTTGGATGGATGTTGGTAGGTCACTATAGTTTTTATATTTTTACTATTTTTATTCACACTAGTTTGAGTTTTTTTTTAATGTGGATGTTGAAGTTTGTTTAATGAATGGGTGTTAGCGCGAGCTTTGCTTGATCAGTTTGATTAAACTCTCGTGAGCCTAAATGTGTCTGCTAGTTATGTAACTTGAATCTTTTTTAGATATGTTCGAGTTGTTCTCGAGATGTTGTAAGTTAACTGGGTCGAGATTGTGTTTGTGAATCATGATTTTAGAGCCATCAAGGCCAGTTATGAGGCAGGGCGGAGTGGTTGACCGACACCGGCCTGTCACCTTATTAGGCTCAATTTTTTTTTGAAAAAAAATATGTATTTTAATGTTTAAACCCGATTATTTAACTAATTTGATGCCTAGATTTTTTTTTTTTTGCCTTCTGCCAAAAAAAAAATTCATGATTCTCAAAGATGGATCTGCATGCCATTATATCGTTTCGATAAATCTAGATTTACTAAAGAGCATATGAAAAATTAGAACATACATTACAACGAAACCTTAAGGGTTCTAAGGTGAGAAGCTTCGAGATTGCGAGAGAATGAGCATCTCCCCTTGGTGAGGTTCGGGTCAAGCCATACATATGTTTTAGTTTGGGTTAGTGGGAGTTAATCATCGATGGTACATGAGATTAATGGGAAGTGATAATGGTAACTAAAATTAGTGGCAACTAATCATTAATAGAAACTATGTATAAATGCATACAAGTTTCAAAGATAAAACTATCCTTATAAAGGAATTAATCTTTTATGTTTTTAGTCACCTAAATTGCAACTTTTTCTTCCTATCAAAGATCATACTTGTTCTTTACAGAAACTTCTTATGACTTATTGTGTTATTGATTTCGATAGACACAAAATACTTTAATCTGACAGTAACTTAATACACAACTAAAAATGCTATCTAAAGATTTGAAGTACGAAACCTGCAACTTAGATGCCTCAATTACACTTGCTTTCATTACACATAAAATTATCATATTAAGTTTGCTTATTTTCTCAAGTAAAAGTAACATTGATATTTTGGGAGTGAATTGAAAATGTTGAAAAGATTGTGAAGAAGTTATTAAAATGTTATATTAGCAGAGAAAGAAGTGTAAAAAGAGAGTGTGAGTGGATATTGTTGCAAATATACAAACATATTAATATTCATAAAAAGACTTTTGGGGTAGGTGTTATTGTCATTTGTCAACTAAATATATAAAATAGAAGATAGTCGAAGGTTTGAATTTGACCCACCCGACCCATATGACTTGGGCTAATTGGATATTCGAACACGTATTCCATTATTCTTGTAAGTCGTCATAAAGACGTGGATACACTAAATGGATATTAAAAAAAATGTTAACAAATCGTAATTGAAATAAATATAATTTGATGTAAGATTATCTCTTGTCACGAGAATGGGATACACGCAATATTTTTTTTTATGATTTTTGTTGGTTTTTATGGATTTTACTATTCAGTCTTTTTGTGTTACGTCTTCTATGCTTGTTTTTCACCCTCCCTTTATCTTATTCGTCAGCTCAGAGATGTATTTTACATCAATACATTAGAGATACCCTGAAAAGAGAAAATATGTATATGTTCTCTTATATTAAGTTTTATAACAATCTTTTTGTGGGTAAAAGTTAAAATACAAAGGGAGACAAAAATGAGAAATATATGCAAGATTTGTGGTCTAAAAAAACCTCTAAAAAATCAATAAAAATAATAAAAAAATCATAACTCAAAATATAAATAAAAATGAAAAAAAGTAAAGAAAACTAAAATGCTTCCCTCAACTTTCTTGTTAAAAAAAGACAAAAAAAGACACATTGCATAGGAAAAGAGACATAATGACGAAAATAAACAAAAAACAAAATTATAGATAAAAAAAGACACAATAGATCTTAAAATATAACACAATGTCAAGCAAACTATACACGATGTTGAGTAATATAACACAATATTAAGGAAAAAACACAATGTAAAAAAATATCACAATGAATGACGAAAATAAACAAAAAACACAATTATAAATAAAAAGACATAATGATATTTTCTCAACATTGTGTCTTTTTTTTGAACAATGACGACGGGAGAAACGTTTTAGTTTTTTTTACTTTTTTTTTATCTATATTTTGAGTTATGATTTTTTAATTATTTTTTAAGGGTTTTTTTATGATCATAAATCTTTCTCATTTTTGGTCCCTTTGTGAAATAACTTATCATCTTTTTGTATCAGTTTCTTATTTTATACATATCATTGCATATAATTTTTAACAATTTAGCTGTATGTTTTAGTTTTGTTGACAAAACAACTTCTTTGAAATAAATTTTTATTAAATAAGTTAGAATTAACAACTCAAAACCTTATTATATTTTCACCGGGTTAGAAATTGTACATAAACATGTGGTGGTGTGGTACTTTATTGGTAGAGGAATAAACCATCTACACATGGCCGTCTCTGAGATATCAAGTGTCCAAGACGAGTATAAAAAATGGACCTTATATAAAAAAAATTAAAAGATGGACGGTAGCTGCAATAACCATAAACAAAACAAAGTTACTGTAACAATAAGGTAGACAAATAAAAATAAAGTTAAGTGATAAACAAAACCTAGTTAAACGAATCAATACACCCTCCTAGAAATCCATTGATCAATTCTTCACAATTAATCCTCATACTTTGTGGATTAATTATTAATGGATGTGTTGATTGTTAACGTGCTTCCTGAAGCCCGTTTTAATTTTTTTTCGAACGTTGACTTTCACAGTTAAGCTAGCACTGCGCGACCAAGTCGCGCCCCACCACCCCACTCAGGCCAACTAGGCCCACATACTTGAAGTTTATTTTTTTTAAAGAAAAAACAACAAAAAAGAAAAGTCAACTAGGAAAGGAAATGATATACCTGCCGGAATTTGTATACTTTTTTAAAATCTTTGTAATGATCTCTTTTCTTCTCATTTCTTCGTTATTTCACTTCACTGGTCAACGTTTAAAATAACTAACATTTATACACATATATATACTAAAAAAATTAAAAAAAAGTTATGCCCTCCACCGAAACCGTGCCCTAAACAGTCATCGAGCCCAAGTTTGGGTCTAGGCCGGCCCTGCATCTACATACAAGCCTATAAAAGCCAATCATCCATGTAAATCTAAAATAAAAAAACATGCATCTAGGCTGCAATAAGACACCATTTGTATCTGATTTCGGCCTACAATTTCTCTTAAATCCATCCACAATTTAAAAAATGATCAAATATGTTGCGCTTGAAGGTTACAAACCATCCGAGTTGATAAAAACAAATGAGACAAGTGTTGAAACCAATATCTTCAACTTTGGAGTGATCTTACTTGAATTACTTACGGGTAAAGAACCGAATGAGAAACCAAACCCTAATCAAGATTTTAAGTCTAATTCAATGTTGGATCATCGTATATTCGGTCCAGTTGACGAAGAAGACATTTTGAAATTGTATCGTCTTGCAATGGCTTGTTCGCCATTGCCTTCTTTTAGGCCCGACATAAAGTGCATTTGCAAGAAGCTACAAGAAATCGAATCATGATGACCAAAATCTTGATCATGGTTGTGTTAAATACTTATATGTTAAGTTGATTCTTTCGAAAAAAATAGTAGCTAATGCTTTACACTAGTATGTTTTTGAGATGACAGTTTAGAAAAATCGTTTATTACAATTTAAAGTTATAAAAACTTATATTATTCAAGTAAACATTGTTATCAGAACCGGATTGGTCGTAGTGGGAGCCGGTTAGATAAGCAGTCCGATTGAGCCTATTTGAACTGTTGCCATTTGAGCCAGTCAGGCTGGTTGAACCGACAAATTGAGTTACAGCACAGAATCAAAACAGTAAACTATGGCTATCACGTAATCAAAAACAGAACAAACTGAACTATCATCAACTATTAACTATGAACAACTTTACAAGTTACAGCTTAACAATGAACAACTTACAAAAGTAATAAGCAGCTTACAAAACAATAAAACCAAGTGGCAATAAATTTCCATTATTAACTGGAAAAAAGAAAAAGAAAAAACTTACCGTCGAGTATCGAGCAGTCAATATATAACCTTAAATGAAAGTCCACCTAAGAGACTTGCAACCAGCAAAAGTCGCATAGTCTATGGCATTCGTAGTGATGAACATAAATCGAATAAAACTAAAACTGTTTCCAGCCACTTTTGTTGCTCCCTTTTGATCAAGTCTGTAATACAGTAATTAGGCGTGTAAACGAACCGAACAAACACGAACGGGGCATGTTCATGAATTTAACTTTAACAGAACACGAGCATATAATCGAACAAACTTTTGTGTTCATGTTCGTCCATTAAGAAAACGGGTAATTCGTTTAAAACCTAAACGGACATGAGCGCAAACGAACACAAACAAAATTAAATGAAAATAATAGGAATATTGGATTTTAATAATCCATATTAAATGATATTGGCCAATAATAATCCCTATTCGTTTTATCACCACAGGCAGTCCCAAATTCAAAAAAGTTGGCCCCCAATGGTCCCCCGTTATAAATGACTTAACGGCGTTATAGTTTTTTCTGAATTTCAAACCAATGTTTTAGGGATTTTAATCGTTAGGAGTATACGAGTCGATTTGTGTAAAACTTAGTTTGAAATAGTGCTTCAAAATGACGAAACAATGCTTCAATTCGGGTGTTTGAACTTACAATTAACCAAAATCGAGTCGTTTTGATCATTGTTTCGAGCTAAGTTTTACACCAATCAACTCATATCCTCCTAACGATCAAAAGCCCTAAAACATTGGTTTGAAATTCAGAAAAAACTATAACGCCGTTAAGTCATTTTTAACGGGGGACCATTGGGGGCCAAATTTTTTGAATTTGGGACCGCTAGTGGCGATAAAACGAATACGGATTATTATCGGCCAATACCATTTAATAGGGATTAATAAAATCCAATATTCCAAAATAATATAACATAAGCTAACGCAATTGACATAATTAACCAAACATAACCAAGTATATATGTATGTATATATATACATGCATATAATTTAAACAAGCATAAACGAACGGACATAAATGAACGTATATAAACGAACATAAACGAACCAACATAAAGGAACGAACAAAACGTGTGTTCGTTCAATTAAACAAACAATTTTTTTCATGTTTGTTCGTTTATTAAATAAACGAGAACATAAACGAACTTCCTGCAGAAAAGTTCATGAACGGTCGGTTCGTTTACAGGCCTAACAGTAATCAAGACAGCATTTGTGCAGCTATGCGGTCAAAGAAAACAGTATTTATCTGATTAGCATCAACAAATAAACTGATCTGAAGTAGCAACTGAAATTACACAGAAGCAGTTTGATATGATATCAGCAATAGTTCAAGATTATTCACATTCTAATCAACGGTTCGATCTCACAGCAGCGTTTCAACGAAGATAAAGTTCTAATCAGCAGCAACTGGAACAAATTGATTAAGTTCAAATAAGATTTCATAACTATACTGTCAACAAGCATATTAAACTCTCAAAAGACTACAAAACAAACTAAACACTTCACATCTAAAAACTCACACACTTTGTAACCGGTCAGAATGAAGTTAAACACTGGATATACGGATGAATTTCTCTGCGCCAATGTCTTCCAACCTCAAAGTCGGTGGGCATATTAGTTAACCACTTAAAACTCTTTTCCAGAACATCATACCTTATGATCGCCCTTGCAAATTTTAGCAACAGGAATGTATCTTCTTCCTTTTCACCTCTAAAAATATCAATTACCTTAAAACCGCAATAACGGTCACGTGGGAAGCTCCGGATCATGCCAGGATAACCATTCAGATCATCATCATCCACTCGGTACTTGACAACCCACCCCGAATGATCCCCTAACATCTCAAACACAGTCAGATGGATAAGGGATTCATGAATGGTGGTTTTCACCATATGCAAATGGCCTCGAGATTCCCCAAAGTACTTAGGGAGATACAACTGCACCGGCAACGGTAATGGCAAGGTTTTCAACTGTTCTAAGTTGAGATCGAAATATAACGGATTACGACCAAACGGATTCCAGTGAATCGCTTCGTTCCAGTAAACTCCACTTCCGAAAGGCATATAAAATTCCTCAGAGAAAGAACTGTTTGTAGTCTTCCATTTCCCTGTCTCAGAATAATATATTTGAATAACAAATATACCTGCACCACCAAGAATACAAACAACTTTGAAACGGGTACAGGTAGTTTGATGAAACGCGAGCCCCATGAAACGGATCGTTTTACGAGCACCGTCGTCTCCAGGGACTGAAGGGATGATCGCAAACTGCTTGGTAGTCGGATTGAACACGTAATACTTATTATCACGTGCATGACCTCGATCGCTACAACAAAGAAGTAAACCGTTACAAGATTGAATGATTTTGATCCCATTTAGATCAGGGCAGAAATCGAGACTGCGGAAAGGAGGAGGGCTCCGGTCTTCAACGTCATACGGGACATACTTGTTGTGGACAAAAATACCAGGAGAGATCAGGAATTTGTCATACCGGAGAGTGAAACTTCGGTGACCTAAAAGCCACCACCAGTGTTTGGATACGGATTTGTACTGCAGGATGGAGGTAACAGGGAGCCGGTGAAGAACTTCGGTTAAAAGGTCATCGTTGGAACCGATCCTTTCTGCAGACGAAGTCAATTGATGATCGGAATCTGTTGTGGTTTCCTTCGGGTGGTAGTTTTTTAGGGCGTTACGGGTTTTCCTAATTTTGGCTCTGGTACTTACCATTGTAGAGTTGGTGGATACTGGATGAAAGTGGTGTGAATTTTAATGAGGCAAGACAGTGATGAAAGCTGGCTTTCGATGTAAGCTTTCGATTAAGAATCAATTGATGTAAAAACTCATTTATAAGTCGTAAGAGGAAAGAAATCTCGTGATCGTGGTCTGTTATAAGATTATATGTAATATTGAATAATCAGATTCAGATACTGTGAATGAACCAAAACAGACATTAATATTTATGGTTAGCAGTCGGTGACCCATTGGCAGAGACAAAGCCTCTTAAATACCTAAAGGTCCGGATTTATGTCCCGGGAAGTAAAAGAAATTTGCCTTTCAAAAAGAATATATTTATTGCTAGCATATAAATGCATAATATGATAATTTGCTTTCCATTAACTATATAATACACTTTTTTTATGGAATATTGGATTTTAATAAGTTCACCTATAGTTTAGTATATCAGATATTTTATAATATAACTTTTAACAAAAAGAAATTTATATCAATAAAGTTGTAAAAAAACAAATAGACTGTTTGAGGAATTCAGCAATAAGTCCTTTGACTACATGTTTGACTGATTAAATCTCCAGACTTTGTAAAACTATCAAAACAAACTTTTTTATAAATTTTGGAGACTTAAATGAAGCACATATAAGAACCCTTTTACTATTTTCATAAAAGTTGAAGGATTTAGAACTGCAAGGACGTAATCCAAGGACTTCATCCTTGAGTTTCTTAAAGTTAAGGGATGCAATCATGCAAAAACAAAGTGCGCATAGGCGTGTAAACGAACAAAACATTCGGTGAACTATTTGTGAACCTTTCGGCGGGGAGTTCGTTTATGTTCGTTAATTTAATAAACAAAGAACATGAACAAAAAAGTTTGTGTTCATTTAATTAAATGAACGAACATGAACACATGTTTCGTTCGTTCATTTATGTTCATGGACATTTGTTTATGCTTGTTTATGGGTAGGAGATATTTATGTAAATTATGTATCTTGTAGACCATATCAATGTCCGATCATGTTTGCTTACATATTATTAATAGAAAATATTTATATATTATTTGTATTTTACAAATTATATCATGCTAATATGTTTTATATTTGTTCGTTTGTGTTCATTTATGTTTGTATTCGTTACGTAAGTTCATATATGTTCCTTTATCCTTGTTCAATTATGCTCATGAACTATTCGTTTAGATTTTGAATGAACGAACATAAACGAACACGGGCATGTTCATTTTTTAAATATTTGTCCAATTAAGTGTTAGTGTTCATTTAAATGAAGGAACACAAGCATGCCCTTGTTCATGTTCGGCTGTTCGCTACAGGCCTAAGGGATACTTGTATACAAATTTAGCAAAAGCTTACCAATATTTGGGAGGTGCAATTCATCTAGTGATTTAACTCAGGATAGGTGACTCATCCTCACCAGAAGGCAAAGTTTCAGCCATAACATTACACCCGATTGATATATCTCTTTTAACTGCCAACTGAAACGCCCATGAAGCAGTGGCCCGAGCCCCGAAGTTCAAAGCCCATAAAAGATCTTCAACAGCATTATCAAAGTTAAGTGCTGCATTATCTTCCAAGGGTTTCGGTTCTTCCAAAACGCTGTCTTTTTCCAAAACCATTGATTTTGAGTTTGCTAAAAGCTTGTAATATACAATATGTACTTCTGCAGGTATAAAGTTCAAAACTTTATGAAATGAAAACCAAAAATAAATATACACAGACAAAATTAGAGGTTAACAAGTTTGACCCATTTACTAGAAAGAAAACGGGTCAAAAGTCATCAAAATGTTTCAAATGCATATACGTCTTTGTTTAAGAAAAAATAGATTAAGTGCAAAATCACAAAACAAATATGAAAGTGTTTTGTGGGTCAAAGCACATTCAGTTTCTTAGCGAATAAACACCAACAAGAAAACCATGTTTGTGTTTGACCGTTTGTTTGGTTGAAGTTATAAAAAACGAGCATGACACCTGACCCATTCCTACCCATACTAAAAATAACTTGTTTTGACCCGACCTGTTTTGATTCTAGCCTGACCCGCCCATTTAGCCAACCCTAACAAAAGTAGAAAAGATTATTACTTGATTGGAAGATCAAAGCCCACATCTTTAACAGCATTCAAGATCATCATTGCTTCATTTAAAGACTTAAACTAGCAGCCCTAATAAAGATAGTCCATATTCAATGATCCGGCTCTAACACTTCATTTGTCATCTCAACAAACTTTTGAATCCCAATATCATAATCCCGGCTCTTAAAATACGAATCCAAAACCGAGCTATACATTAATGTACTTAACTCCTCGCCTTTCGACTTCAAATTATTAAACACTTTTTTCAGCTTTTAATGGATTCCCTAAACTCCCATAAGAAATCATAAGCAAATGCATTGTAGCAACATTCGGCTCTGATCATTTGTTTATTAAATAAACGAAATTTTTTCATGTTCATTCGTTTATTAAATAAATGAATTTCCTGCCAAACAGGTCATGAACGTTCGGTTCGTTTACAGGCCTAGCAGTAATCAAGGCAGCATTTGTGCAGCTATTCAGTCAAAGAAACAGTATTTGTTTGATTAGAATCAACAGAGAAACTGATCTGAAGTAGCAAACTGAAATTACACAAAAGCAGTTTGATATGATATCAGCAATAGTTCAAGATTATTCACACTCTGATCATTTGTTCAATATCACAGCAGCGTTTCTACGAAGATAAAGTTCAAATCAGCAGCAAATGAAACAAATTGATAAATTGCATTAGATATATCAAAAATTTTCAGCAAAAGAGCAAGAAATGAGTCATTATGTCAAATAAGATTTCATAACTTATACTCTCAACAAGCATATTAAACTCTCAAAAGACTATAAAACAAACTAAACAGTTCATTAAACATTGAGTCATTACATCAAACAGCTAAATTGCATATATCAGAACTTCTTAAAGCTAAAAACTCAACACACTTTATAACCGGTCAGAATGAAGCTAAACACTGGATATAAGGATGAATTTCCCTGCGCCCATGTCTTCCAACGTCAAAGTCGGTGGTCATATCAGTTAACCACTTAAAACTCTTATCTCGAACATTGTACCTTAGGATCTTCCTAAAATATTTCAACACCAGGAATGTATCTTCGTCTTCTATACCTCTAACAACATCAATTACCACAAAACCACAATAAAGGCTATACGGGTAGTTCCAGATTATATCAGGGTAGCAACCCAGAAGATCATCACCGACTTCAAACTTCAGAAACCACCCGGAATGATCCCCTAACATTTCATAAACATTTAGATGGAAACGGGTTCCATGACATTTGGTATCCACCATATGCAGATTGCCTCGAGACTCCCCAAAGTATATACGGGGGTGAGCATCCCGAGCATCCCCTTCCAAAGATGACATCCTCGCCTGCACCGGCAATGGTAATGGCAAAGTTCGCAACTCCTCTGAGTTGAGATCGAAATAGAACAGACTGCCACCCGACGGATTCCAGTGAATCGCTCCATTCCAGTAAACTCCACTTCCGAAACGCGCATAAGGATTCTCAGAGAAATGGTTGTTTACAGTCTTCCATTTCCCTGTCTCGGAATAATATATTAGAATAACAAATATACCTGCACTACCAAGAATACAAACAACTTTGTAACAGGGACAAGTTGTTTGATGAAACGCAAGCCCCATGAAACGGATCGATTTACAAGCAGCAGCATCTCCAGGGACCGAAGGGATGATCGCAAACTGCTTGGTGGTGGGATTGAACACATAGTACTTATGATCACGTATATGACCTCGATCACTACAACAAAGAAGTAAACCGTTACAAGATTGAACGATTTTGATACCGTTTAGATCAGGGCAGAAATCGAGACTACGGAAAGGAGGAGGACTCCGGTCTTCAACGTCATACGGGACATACTTGTTGTGGACAAAAAGACCAGGAGAGATCGGGAATTTATCATACCGGAGGGTGAAACTCCGGTGACTTAAAAGCCACCACCAGTGTTTAGATACAGATTTGAATCGCAGGATGGAGGTAACCGGGAGCCGGTGAAGAATTTCAGTTAAAAGGTCATCGTTGGAACCGGTCCTTTCTGCAGACGAAGTCAATTGACGATCGGAATCTGTTGTGGTTTCCTTCGGGTGGTAGTTTTTTAGGGCGTTTCGGGTTTTCCTGATTTTGGCTCTGGTACTTACCATTGTAGAATTGGTGGAGGCCAGACGGGCTTTCGATGTAAGCTTTCGATTAAGAATCATTTGATGTGAAAACTCATTTATAAGTCGAAAGAGGAAAGAAATCTCGTGATAGTGGTGTGTTACAAGATTATGTGATATTGTATAATCAGATCCAGATATTGTGAATGAACCAAAACAGACATTAATATTAATGGTTAGCAGTCGGTGGCCCATTGGCAGAGACAAAGCCTCTTAAACACCTAAAGGTCCGGATTTATGTCCCGGGAAGTAAAAGAAATTTGCCTTTCAAAAAGAATATATTTATTGCTTGCATATAAATTCAATATATGACAATTTACTTTCCATTAATTATAATACATTTTTTTACTAAGCTGTTAATTGATTAACTCTAATAAATTCACCTATAGTTCAGTATATCAGATATTTTATAATATAACTTTTAACAAAAAGAAATTTATATCAATAAAGTTGTGAAAAAAACAAATTGACTTTTTGAGGAATTCAGCGGTAAGTCCTTTGACTACATGTTTGACTGATTAAATCTCCAGACTTTGACAAAACTATCAAAACAAAACTTTTTTATAAATTTTGGAGACTTAAATGAATCACATATAAGAACCCTTTTGCTACATTTATAAAAGTGAAGGATTTAGAAATAAGAATTGCAAAAGGCAAAGACTTTTGAAAATAGAAACAAACAAAATCCAAGCACTTCATCCTTGAGGTTCTTAAAATTAAGGGAACTAAATATCTAATCATGCAAAAACAAAGTAAGGATAGGCCTGTAAACGAACCGAACGTTCAGTGAACTGTTCGTGAACCGTTCGTTGGGAAGTTCGTTTATGTTCGTTAAATTAATAAAAGAACGAACATGAACAAAAAGTTTGTGTTCATTTAATTAAACGAACGAACATAAACACATGTTACATTCGTTTATTTATGTTCATTCATTTATGCTCATGTTCATTTACATATTAATATATTTTATATTTGTTCATTTATGTTTGCATTCGTTACGTAAGTTCATATATGTTCATTTATGCTCATGTTCAATTACATATTAATATATTTTATATTTGTTCATTTATGTTTGCTTTCGTTACGTAAGTTCATATATGTTCATTCATGCTCATGTTCAATTATGTTCCTGAACCATTCGCTTAGATTTTAAATGAACGATCATAAACGAACACGAACATGTTCATTTTTTAAACAAACAAAAATGAACACAAATACTTGTCCTCACTTGAAGGCAGCGGGTTCAGCCATAGTTGCAGTTGGATCAGGGTCCTCTATGCCATTATGGGTATCAACGGTTTGACCATCATCCAGTTTTTACATTGGCTTGAGAAAACAGAGGAGTAACGTTTTCCCAACGATTCTAAACGGATAACAAAAACCTAATCAAGATTAACATAAACCGGATGATATACTACACTTTGGGAAAACTTTACTCCTCTCTATTCTCAAGCAAATGTAAAAAAACGGACTGGCATCCGGTTTTTACAAATACTCGCTACTCGGATTAACAAAAGCCTAATCAGGATTAAGTGCGTATTTGTTAATAATGACTTATTAACCATACCAGAAGACTCTTGGCCCTTTGTTAGAACCGATGAATTATGCATCACATAGCTTGTTCTCACTGGATTCTATTCTAGAGGTAATGTTTCAAAAATGTCACTGTTCTCTGCATCATTTGCAAAATGATATAAAGCCTTGACTGAAAACATGCACATCACTGGAACCTTAATGCAATCAATCACCTCATCCCACATCTCGTTGCTGACTTGTGCATCGTCTGGCAATCGCATTATGATCTAACAGTAAAATAAAAAATTGTTACAGATTGGAACAGAAGCATTTGAAAAGGTACTAATAGAAAAAAAATAAAAAAAAAAACTTGCTTTATGAACATAATTAATATATAATATAAGCTTTAAGAGTAGTTTCTATACCAAGCACAACATTCCAGGTAAGAATTTATTATGTTATAAGATAATTTAGTACAAATAACTCTAAGCTGTTTAGATACACCACTGAAGAAAGTTATGTTCCAACAGTTACATGATATTACAACCAGCAGTGTTCGCCAAATAGTCGCTAATTGGTGATACCATTATTGTTTTTTAGGCAATTAGTATAATTAATCGCTACTCGATATAATCTTTGCTAATTGTTCCTAATCGCCCTAATTCCCAATTTCGGTCCATAGCGGGTCGAGGAGGGGTTAAAACCTGTCTACTTCAAAATTTTACTTATAAAAATGTGTGTGTGTGTGTGTGAATTACAGATAAAAATTTGAATTGGACTAACTGCTGGGCGAATAGCGAGTTATACAACAGTGACAAGCTGGCAGTAATCATTAGCTTAAGATCTCCTCCATGTGAGATTAAAAGTTTCTCTAGATATTCAATTGAAT
This sequence comes from Bidens hawaiensis, assembly GCF_021521415.1. Classification (NCBI taxonomy): domain Eukaryota; kingdom Viridiplantae; phylum Streptophyta; class Magnoliopsida; order Asterales; family Asteraceae; genus Bidens; species Bidens hawaiensis. Next base: position 3,492,518 of record NW_027491030.1, read on the forward strand.
GAACATATTATAATAATAATAACAGTCTAATATTATATATATTCCAAAAAATAATAAGCACATCATCCTAGCAAGCAAGCGAGGTACTAGTTTCATTCAATCTCAAACTAATAATAATAATAATAATAATAATAATAATAATAAGAGCAGAACATGTATAATAAACAAATACCTCCAAAATAATAATAATAATCTGAGAAGCGGCGGTGGTTCAATTTGATGGTTGAAAACCCTAGCTATCTTCTTCTGCATCCAAAGCTTCATCCATGGCTGAAATGAGCTTCAAAACACGGGTCGCCCGAATTCTTAAGTTGGTATGGGTTATGTTTTACGGAGTCCTTTATTATGACACCAACCCGACCCGAAATAAATCTAAAAGATAAATTTGTAGCATTAGTGAAACGAATTTGGTTAATATCAGTTATGTGCACTATGGTACCGGAACTAAACCCGACAAAACATGCTTTTAACAAAAATATGGGCTTCAATAAGTTGAGTAAGAGTTTGAATATCAAAAACAAATATATTTTTTTTCATAAAAATATAATTTTTTTTTATAAAAATCGAGGTATTGTCGACCACCCTGGCCTCCTTCAAAGCTGGTGATGCTTAGAGCATTCGCATTCCATTCCATTCCTTATCTCTATCTATATATGTTAACTAAAAACATTATTTTTCTTTAAATTTTGCTTATATTGTAAAAACATCTAACTCTCTATTTCTATTTATATTTTACTCACAAACATTTATTTAATTATTTTATTATATTTTACTTCCTTAAACACGCAATTGATTATATAGAATGATGAATAGTAATCTTCGGGGTCTTCGGGTGTGTTTATGATGATACATAGTCGTTAGTGACTCATAAATAGAGAGATCGTATTAATACTCTCTACTATATATTTTCGAGTATAAATAAGAAATGTTCAAGCTAAATAAGTAAAAAACTACATTGTTTTTCATATTTTAGAGATGAATGGTAATATAGATTGTGAGATGTGAATGCTCTTATGATTGCGTATATGTCCTCGGTCACTACAACAAAGAAGGTGGTTTTTGATATCCTTAAGATCATGGCAAAAAACCAAGACCACGGAAAGGAGGTGGTTTTTGCTGTGCATCGCACTTTGGGCTTTCAACAAAGTAATCATTCATGAGAACTTGATGTGCTGATTCATGATCATAGATGTATTTGTATCTCCAAGTTTGAAATAAGTTGTGGCCGCATTGGACACAAGCTGCATACCGGTAGATTCGGATAAGTTGGGAAGTAGTGACATGCCGTCGGAATCGGGAAAGCCGGGAGGGAACCCAAGACCATTAGAAACGGAATGAGACATTTTAATTTGAACAAATATGAGGTTGAATAATTTTGTTGTATGAAAAATTGAATATCGAGCATAAGGTTTTGTATAAAACAAATATAGATTGGTTAATTTATGTTAAAAAATCTTAGTTTTTTGTTTTAAACGATAAACAAGATGGTCACCACCGGCTGATTCGTGAACCCGGATTTCTCCGGGTTAGGTACCTCGCCTACCCTAAGTCATTCACCGGTGTGCATAGGTAGTCTTATTTGTAAAAGTAGATTTGAACATAGTGTATTTGCTCCTTTTTTTGTCATCGACTAATATCCCATGAACTTATTTGTCTTACAAATTTTCATTACGTAAATTAGACTCGATTGTTTGGTAATTGAAGAATACCAATTCGAGTGTCTCGGTAACTCGCTCTATTCCATGATCGCATCCGTAGTCATACAAAATTTAGCAACTCTTTTCACATTCATGAATGCATCCACAAACTCAATTCACTTTCTAAACAAATGATCTTTCAAATTTCAAGATGATGTATTACTAATCTAATCAAGTTAACTGATTTTTTTTAAAAATGGGTATTATGCATGCAATGTGGTGAGCTAATCACAAAGAGGTATATTACTGAAGCTGTTTTATATCTGGGGTCATCACCAATTCAACTGACAATGAGTTTTCTCCCACATAACCATATCATACGTGCGCTAAGAATGGTTGGTACAAGGTTAAACTGATTGCCAATTCGCTTGGTAATGGGCTTTGAGTTGTCAAATCACTGATAAAGTGCTTGAGCAGCACTGTGAGTGGGAATCTTGAATTTGAAAGCCATTGTGCTGAGCTTTGTGTTGTTATATCACCAGATAAAGCTTAAAACATTAAGTGGCACTTGAATTTAGAAACTAAACGCCAAACGAATTGGCGATGAGTTTTGCAGTGTCAAAACAATCTGTACCGACCATTTCTGACACACATGTGACAGGGATCCTAGATGTAAAACAGCTTCAAGAATATACCGCTTTATGATTAACTCTAGTTCTGTGTACCCTCCCTAAGATCACAAATGTCATTTCCATCAAACTGACGCAACAAAAAGTGTAAGAGTCTAACAGTGTCGCATATTTAAACATCACCTGCAGTCTTCCTAAGCTAAAAATTCACCTCCAAAACAATCACACATATGGAAGACAAAAAAAAACGATGAACTGGCAACAGGATACAATTTCACTCGCATAGAGAGAGAAAAATGACCAAAATATTTAACGAGCGATACAGAATGAAAACCAGTCACATTTCCAATAGTATGGCGGAGAGGCTGAAACAAAGCCGGCCCATATACTATTATTCTAGCAACAATTGAAAATGTACCCACCCAGGAAATGTCAAATAAGATATTAAGTAATAATCTCAACAAAAGCATATAAAATTCCCAAAGACATGAAACACTAAAAAGCAAGTTTAAACATTTAACCAAACACAAATCCTAAGTCATTGTGGCATCATATACTTCACCTGCAATCTTCTGCTAAAAACTCAACTCCAAATCAGATAGGAAACAAGATGCAATTTTACCACCGGATTGTCGTTTAGAACTAAGTTAAAGATTGGATATAGCGATGAGCATCATTGTATATTCTAACAATGCTCCTGTCAGTCATATCGAATAAGGTCTTGAAACTGTTATCCAGAAGATTGTACCTTATGATGCTACGCCAAATTTTCAACACCATGAATGCATCTTCTTCTTTTTCACCTCTAACAACATCAAGTACTTCAGTGGATCGCCAGTAGGTCTTAATCATACAAGGATGAAACAAAGCAAGATCATATTTAGGAAGCTCCACTGTGTACTTGACAAACCACCCCGAATGGTCTGCCAACAACTCATACATTGTCAGGTAGGTATCGGATCCATGACCAACTGTATCCATCAGATGCAGATGGCCTCGAGATTCCCCAAAGTAAATTGGGGGGAAACAATTCTTCTGCAAAGACAACGGTAAAGGCAGATCTAGCAACTTTTCTATGTTAAGATCAAAGTACCAGGAATTGAATTTAGAAGGCCAGTAAATTGCTCCATTACAAAAAACTCCATTTCCGAAATCCGGGTAACGAGAAGTACAGAAATGATTGTTTGTCTTCCATTCCCTTGTTTCTGAATAATAGATTTGAATAGGCAACAAATACTCAAGGGGACGGGATTTTGTTTTCTTTGAAATAAGGATACAAACAACTTTGTAATGCGGACAAGTTTTTTGATCAAATGCGAGCCCAATGAAACAGATATGCTTACGAGCGTCGTCACCTCCGGTGACAGGTGGGACGATTGCAAACTGTTTGGTGGTGGGATTGACCACATAGTACTTACGATCGCGTATACGACCGCGATCGCTACGGCAAAGAAGTAAAACCGTTACAGGATTGCACGATTTTGATACCGTTAAGATCAGGGCACAAATCGAGTCTACGGAACGGAGGAGGGCTACGGTCTTCAACATCAAACGGGATGTAATTATTGCGGATGAAAAGACCAGGAGAGATCTGAAGTTTGTCATGACGGAGTGTGAAATGTCGATGACTTAAAAGCCACTCCCAGTATTTGGATACAGATTTGCACTGAAGGATGAAGATAACAGGGAGCCGGAGAAGGATCTCGGTTAAAATGTCGTCGTTGGAACCGATCCGTTCCGCAGACGAAGTCAATTGATGATCGGAATCTGTTGTGGAGGCCTGCGGTAAGCAGGGCTTTAAAGCGTTTCGGGTTTTCCTAATTTTGGATCTGGTAATTGCCATTTTAGAGCGGCGGAGACTGGAGACAGAAGAGGTGTGGTTTTTAAAGGCGGAAGACTGCCTTATAAGCTGACGAAAACAAGCTTGCAATGTAAGCTTTCGATGAAATATCATTAGATGTGAAACCTCATTTGTAAGTCAAAGGCGAAATCGGTCATTGAGGAAAGAAATCTCATGATCGTGGTCTGTTACAAGATTATGTAATATTAAATAATCAGATTTAGATATTGCGAATGAACCATAAGAGGCATTAATATTTATTTCTAGCAGTCCTGGGGTTGGTGGCCCAGTCACCAGTGGGCAGTGGCAGAGACAAGGTCTCTTAAACGCCCAAAGATCCTGGGTTCATGTCCCGGGAAGTAAAAGAAATTTGTCAAAAAAAAGTTATTTAAAGTTCATAATATGGCAATTTATTTTCCATTAACTACAATACAAAGTTTTAATTACACCGTTCACTATTTAATTTTCAAAAATTCACCTATAGTACAGTATATTAGTTTTTTTTATAACATTAACTTTTAACAAAAAAAATGTATATCAGTAGAGTTAAAAAAAATACCAAATAGACTGTTTGAGGAATACACCAATAAGTCCTTTGACTGAATGTTTGACTGATTAAGTCCTTCATGCTATCAGTCATCTCATCCCACAACTCACTGCTGACTTTTGCATCGTCTGGCATCATGATCTAACAGAAAAATGGAAAATGATTATTTTGGGACGAAAATTAAAACAAAGGCTTTTAGGTATTAGAGTAGTTTCTATATTAAGCCAACATTCCAGGTAAGAATTAATTATGGTATAAGATAATTTAGTACAAATAACTCTAAGCTGTTTAGATACACCCCAGAAGTATGTTGACAATACACTTTAGTTGCAGGTTTAATATTATTAAATAAAACTAAATTAGACATATAGGCTCCCTGTCAAACAATGATATGACAGCCACGCAGTAATCACTAACTTAGGCTATAATTTAAAGTTTCTCTAAATTATCCTGAGTACCTAACTGTTTAAATTAAATGAATATGGGATGGTAACAATCTCAAAGCATATTACAACAAAAACTTTTAATAATTAAAAAATATAAGCAGAACATAAACAAATACCTCCGAAATACTCTGACAAGCGGCGGTTCTGTTGGCAGCAGCGATGAGAAACCGAAGAAACTGTTGTAAAAAAGCATCGCAGTCCTCGGAATTGTTAGGATCGCGTATGCAGGCGAAAATAGCAGTGAATTGAATGATGCGTTCGACATGAGCGATACGGCGCTCGATAGTGAAGAAGGATCACTGTTAAAATAAGCATCACAAACACTTGAAGCTGATGTTTTATGAGATGTTGCTGCTGGTGCTGATATGGTACAAAATTAATGTTATAGACGACACGAAACTGATGTCTTCTATTACAACAAAGCTGAATTTGAAATTTAGAAAGGAATTGCAGTTATTAAACTTACTGTAATAATATATTTCTGGTATCTGAATTAAATCATCTGGTATGAATATATATACATTCAAAGAGGGCCCAAATAATGTTTGCAGGTCAACCCAACTTATTCAAACCATATCTATTTTAGACCAATTGGTAAACAACATGGCACGCTCATCTTTCACTTCTAGTTTTACTTCCTGAAAGAAACTGGCTCGTTTTGTCCAGTACTAAATAGCCCGTTTGAAGCATAACCTCAGAAAATACTGATAAAAGCATCAATTTTGGAAGCATAAAGTATTTCTAAACAGCTTGAGCTGTCCTGTTTTTCCAACAATGCATCACAATGTTTAACCCATTTAATAAAGCATGTCATGTTCGAGTTGATCTATTTAAGCGTTTAATAAAATGGGCCGTTTAAAGTTAGAACAAAACGATAAATATATATTTTGTAAGGTCAGCCCGCCAACCCGTTTATGACACATTTACAACTTGCTTACAACTCATTGGCAATCCGTCAACCAATTTGACAAGTTTTGAATGGGTTCCATCAATGAACCTAAATCCCAAACTTCTGGTTTAAAACAAAAATTGAAAGTAGCAGTTCTGATGGGAAATGTTAGTAACCACTTTTAACCTTTATAAAATCTATATTGCTGGTGAACATTTATCATCAAAACTGAACAAGAAGTTGATCTCAAACAAACAATATTTAGCAGGCACAATAGGAGGCAGAGAATGCTTATACTTAGGAGAAAAATGGTAAATCATATAACAAGAAGTTGGAAGCTTATTAAATTCTCAAAAGACTATAAAACAGATTAAAAACATTTTTATCAAACCCTAATCCAAGTCACTGAGACTTTATATCAAACACCTTACTTGCATGATAAAACTTCACCTACCAACAATCTTCTTAAAGCTGAAAACTCAACTCCAAATCAATCGGTCATATAGAGGAGAAAAGCGACCTAGATGCAATTTCAGAGAATTTGAAACTGGATTCTTGTTTAGAATGAAGTTAAAGACTGAATATAACGATGAACTTCCCTGAATCCACTTCTTGGAAGGCATTTGAACATTATCCCATCAAATAGCTGCTTAACACTCTTATCCAGAACATTGTACCTTAGGATCTTCTGTTGCATTTTCAACACCATGAATGTATCTTCTTCACCTCTAACAACATCAATTACTTGAATATTGCAGATACATTTGATCACATTACCATGAGGCTCCACTCTGTACGTGACTAACCACCCATAACGGGCATCTTCTGGTTCTATAAAATCAATTATTTCACGATCACGGTAAATCGAGTGGATCTCGTTTATGTTAGGATAATATTCCGGAAGATCATGAAGATCCACTTTGAACTTGACAAACCACCCCGAATGGTCCCCTAACATCTCATACACATTAAGGTAGAAACGGGATTCATGTTTGACATAAGCCACCAGATGCAGATGGCCTCGAGATTCACCAAAGTAGATTGGGAAATAACCTCCCAAATTTTCAACCCTCACCTGCATCGGAAATGGCAACTTTTGCAACTGTTCTAAGTTGAGATCAAAGTAGGACGGATTAGGACACGATGGGACCCAATGAATCGCTCCATTCCAGTAAGCTCCACTTCCGAAATGCGTGTAATCATGATCAACGAAATTACTGATTGTCTTCCATTCCCCAGTGTCAAATGAGTAGATTTGAATAAGAAACAAATCCTCACTTGGATTTATATTCAGAATACAAACTACTTTGTAATGCAGACAAGGTGTTTGATGAAATGCCAGACCCATAAAACAGATGTCATCGACTCTGGAACCGATGGGATAATCGCAAACTGATTGGTAGTGGGATTCAACACATAGTACTTACGCTTGCTACAACAAAGCAGTAAACCGTTACAGGATTGCGCGATTTTGATACCATTAAGAGCAGGGCAGAAAATGAGGCTACGAAAAGGAAGAGGGCTGTGGTCTTCAGCATCAAATGGGATGTAATGTTGCAAACAAAAAGACCAGGAGAGGTTAAAAGCTTGTCATACCGCCGGTGAAATGCTGGTCACTTATAAACCTCCGGATACAGATTTGAACCCAAGGATGGAGGGAAATGGGATCCGGACAAGGATTTCTGGTAGAAGGTCGTTGTTTGAACAAATCTTTCTTAGCCGATATTATTAGAATATATTTAGAAGATATATTATTTGTATTATTGGTATTTATCTTATGTAATTATAGGGTGATTATGTTTCCTCATTAGAGATAGGTATCATTGTATTCTCTCCCTATATAAAGGGATTATTGTTATCAATGAAAGGCAATCAATCTATTCTCCATAAACGCTTTTATGGTATCAGAGCCTCGGTTCTGAATACCTATCTCTTTTCTTCTTCCAACAAAACCCTAGTTTTGTAACAAAAGCATTCGGCAGCCATGTCTAAACCAGATACGCCCCTCATTCTTCCCAACTCAAACCCTTCTTTACATCCTGCATATTCTGTAAACAATATTCAGTCCAAAATTCGAACCCTTGATGGCGATAAGGTGACCTACTCAGCCTGGATCAAATTATTCAAGTTTAATGCGACTGCTTATAGGGTGGTCGATCATCTCGATGATACCCCTCCTCCGGCTGTCACCGATCCTGCTTACCCGGCCTGGAAAGAGTTGGACGCGCTGGTCTCGCAATGGATTTACAGCTGCGTCTCAGATGAGTATCTACACCGCATATTGGACACCGAAGCTTCGGCTCGTCAAACATGGCTGAAACTCGAAAAGATTTTTCGTAGTAACAAGCGTGCCAAAGCTGCTGCCCTCGAAACTCAGTTTGTTAACCTCACTCTTCCCGCTTGCAGTTCCGTTGATGATTATTGCAAGCAACTCAAAAATCTTGCCAATCAACTCGCTGATGTAGACCAGATAATAACCGAAGATCGTCTCGTACTACAGCTTGTTCGTGGCCTCTCTAAGGAATTCGAAACAACCGCTTCCTTGATCAACTCTCAAGCAGTTGATTGGGACACGGCTGTAGCTATGCTGAATGATGAAGTCATTCGACAGGCAGCACGACAACACCAGTCCACGGTACTTCTAACCCCCGCAGCACCTCAGCCTCAACACTCGGCTGATACCCAAGATCCATCTCCACAGCCTCGGGACAACATCCCGCCCCCACAATCCGGAACTCCGTACCGTGTCGTGGTCGAGGACGCAACAATCAACCTTATCGTGGCAGAGGATCCCGCGGGAGAGGCTACCGAGGTAACAGTTCTACTCATTCCTTTAACAATTTTTCGGGCCAGCAATATTACCCACAGTGGGCTTGGTGGAATACTCCACCTTGCCCATACCCGACTCAGCCCAATTGGCGGCCCAATACACCTCAGCCGGCACCCTCCGCCAACTTCACCGGGTACCCGTGTCCTACACCCTACAGCCCACAAATGGCAGCTCCTCCTGGTTTCAATGCATTATGCCCATCTGACTTAAGTGCTGCCGTGAACAACATTAATCTTGGATACGCGGACCCGACTCCCTTCATGGATACAGGTGCTGAACGTCATGTCACTGACAACCAAGGTATGATTCATCGCCCTGACTTATTTCCTGTTAACACTAAACTATTAGTCGGCAACGGACAGTACTTACCAATTGCGGGTTCCGGCACTGGTTACCTACCAATACATAACCGAAATTATATCCTACCTGACCTACTTTATAGCCCACATATCATTAAAAATTTATTGTCTGTCCGCCGATTCACCCGTGATAACAATGTTTCTATTGAATTTGATCCTTTTGGTTTTTCCTTGAAGGATCTCAAAACGGGGCGGCTCCTTTCCCGCCACAATAGTACGGGCGACCTCTATCCAGTCACTCCTCCAACATTACCACCACAAGCTTGCTTCATCACCGCTGCTACTTTGCCTTGGCATGACCGTCTTGGCCACCCCGGCAAACAAGTTTTTGATATTTTGTCTCACAATTTTAATTTTCCATGTAATTCGAACAAGCTTTCTACTTTTTGCAATTCTTGTCATTTAGCCAATAGTAAACGTTTACCTTTTTATGAATCTACTTCTTTTACGTTTGCTCCCTTTGATATCATACATTGTGATTTGTGGACATCTCCTATTATTAGTAAAACCGGCTTTAAATATTACATGGTCCTAATAGACAATTTTTCCAACTTCGTGTGGGTGTACCCTTTAAAATATAAATCCGAAACTTTTACCACATTTACCAAATTTCACCGCCTCATAGCCACCCAGTTTAACCGCTACATCAAAACCTTTCAGTGTGATCTCGGGGGGGAATTCGATAACCATGCCTTCAAAGACTTTGCTCACCAACACGGTCTTCTCTTCAGTTTCTCCTGCCCTCAAACCTCTTCCCAAAACGGCCGTGCGGAACGCAAGATTCGTCGACTTAATGACATCATACGCTCCTTACTCATTCACGCCCATCTTCCACCTTTATTTTGGGTAGAAGCACTTCACACCGCCGCTTATTTACACAATATACTTCCAACTAAACGACTAAACTTTTACACTCCCACATTCACCTTATACCTTCGCCACCCTACCTACGACCACTTACGAGTGTTCGGCTGTGCTTGCTACCCTAACACATCGGCAAACCAACCACATAAACTCCACCCACGGGCAGTCCGGTGCATTTTTCTCGGATACCCATCTGACTTCCGTGGGTATCGGTGTTTTGACCCTACCACGGGTAAGGTCCACATTTCCCGTCATGTCACCTTTGACGAGCACACATTCCCTTACACCATCTCTACACCAACATCCCGCTACTCATTCCTTGATGATGCCATACCCCCCGGGTTCATTTTCAGTCCACCAGCATCTCCCACAGCCTACCCACAAACTCAGCCCTCACAGCAGCCCCACAGCAGCCCCACCCAGCAGCCCTCACCGCAGCCCCCAGTCCTATATACATATGCTCGTCGTCCTAAACCTTCACAACAGCCCAATACCGCTCCGTCCCATCCAAACCCCACCCCCACGCCGTCCCCTGCCACCACAACCGTACCCCTCCAACCTACAAACACACACCCCATGACCACCCGCTCCAAAGCCCACTGTACCTTTGTTACCACCACGATCTCCCCGGTCCCCACCTCTTATGCCAAAGCCTTTGCCGACCCTAATTGGATGTCTGCCATGCAGGCTGAGTTTAGTGCTTTACAGGTTAATGAGACATGGGAACTCGTCCCTAGACCGGCCGATCGGCCAGTTATCCGGTGCCTGTGGCTTTTTCGCCATAAGTTTAAATCTGACGGGTCCCTTGAGCGTTACAAAGCTCGGCTAGTGGCTAATGGTAAGTCACAAACTGCGGGACTTGACTGTGACGATACCTTCAGTCCGGTGGTCAAACCGGCAACTATACGCACCGTTCTCTCTATTGCTATCTCTCGTTCTTGGCCAGTACATCAGTTAGATGTCAAGAACGCCTTTTTGCATGGCAACTTAAATGAGACTGTCTTTATGCATCAACCACCAGGATTTGTGGATCGGCGTTATCCTAATTTTGTATGCAGGTTGAAAAAGTCTCTTTATGGACTTAAACAGGCGCCTCGGGCTTGGTATACCAGATTTGCCACATTTTTAGTATCGCAAGGTTTTCTCAGCAGCACGTGCGACAATTCTTTGTTCATTTTTTCAAGGGGATCTCAAACCGCCTATCTTCTTTTGTATGTTGATGATATTGTGTTAACTGCCTCGACCAATGACCTACTACAGGATATCATTCGTATGCTATCACGGGAATTCTCGATGACCGATTTGGGTCCGCTATCTCATTTTTTGGGGATCAGGGTCACACAACAATCTGACGGGTTCTTCTTGGATCAATCGCAATATGTGAAGGACATTCTCTCTCGTGCATCTATGTCTTCTTGTAAACCATGTACCACCCCTGTTGACTTGTCTTCCAAGCTTAGTGCTTCGGATGGGTTACTATTTGCTAATCCTACTTTATATCGAAGTCTTGCAGGCGCTTTACAATATTTGACGTTTACTCGTCCCGACATTTCTTATGCGGTTCAGCAACTTTGCTTGTTTATGCACGAACCTCGTGATCCCCATTTTGCGTTCTTAAAACGCATCTTGCGGTATCTACAAGGCACTGTTGACTATGGTATTCGATTACGTAAATCTACCATCACTTCTTTGGTTGCTTACTCAGATGCTGATTGGGGAGGTTGTCCAGACTCCCGTCGTTCTACTAGTGGGTACTGTGTTTTCCTTGGGGATAATTTAATCTCTTGGTCCTCCAAGCGCCAACCTACAATATCACGTTCTAGTGCAGAGGCGGAATATAGGGGTGTTGCTAATGCGGTTGCGGAGGCGACTTGGTTACGCAACTTGTTGCTGGAATTACATCTCCCGCTCCGTCGGGCTACGGTGGTCTACTGCGACAAAGTTTCAGCTGTTTACATGTCCGATAACCCGGTTCAACATCAACGAACGAAGCACATAGAAATTGACATTCACTTTGTTCGGGAAAAAGTTCATGTTGGGGATATTCGCGTTCTTCATGTCCCCTCTCCATTGCAATATGCGGATATTTTCACCAAGGGCTTGTCACGCCAATTGTTTCAGTTTTTTCGTTCCAGCTTGAACGTCTGTCCTACGCCCGTTCAAACTGCGGGGGAGTCTTAGCCGATATTATTAGAATATATTTAGAAGATATATTATTTGTATTATTGGTATTTATCTTATGTAATTATAGGGTGATTATGTTTCCTCATTAGAGATAGGTATCATTGTATTCTCTCCCTATATAAAGGGATTATTGTTATCAATGAAAGGCAATCAATCTATTCTCCATAAACGCTTTTAATCTTATCTGCAGACAGAGTCTTATAGCGTTTTCTCACTGGATTCTGTTCTAAAGGTAATGTTTCCACAATGTCACTGTTCTCTGCATCACTTGCAGAACGAGACAAAGCCCTGACAGGAACCCGCGCCTTAATGCAATCAACCACCTCATCCTACAACTCACTGCTGACTTGTGCATCGTCTGGCAATCGCATCATGATCTAACAGTAAAATGGAAAATGGTTAATCATTGGAACAGAAGCATTTTAAAAGGGTACTAACTGCTAATAGAGAAACAAATTGTCTTTTGTGAACTGAATTATTATAAGCTTCAAGTGTAGTTTCTATATCATCAAGCACATGAAGATAATTTAGTACAAATAACTCTCTAAGCTGTTTAGAGTCACCATGGAAGACAGTGAACAATACACTGCAGTTGCATGTTTGATGTTGTTAAATGATATTACAACCAGCAGTGTTTAGAAAATTATATTTAATCGCAACTAGTCGCTAATCGGTGATGCACTGATTCATTTTTTTGTGCTCGAACTCTAATTAATCGCTAATCGATGATGCACTGATATTGTTAAATGATATTACAGCCAGCAGTGTTTAGACACAACTCTGAAGAATCAAACAGAAGCATTTGAAAATATACTTATAGAGTTATAGAGAAACATGTTAATATATTATTATAAGCTTTAAGAGTAGTTTCTATAATATCAAGCACAATATGCCAGGTAAGAACTTAGTTTCTAATATTATGTTTTACACTAACTTAATGGTACCAAATAACTCCAAGCTGTTTAGATACACCACTGCAGAATGTTGACAATACACTTTAGTTGCAGAATTAATATTGTTACATGAAACTAAATTAGATTATATTACAGCCAGCTAGTAATCACTCACTTAAGCTGAGATTAAAAGTTCCCCTAAATTATATTACAACCTAACTGTTTAAATTGAATGAGCTTGTAAATGTAACAATCTAATATTCCGAAACATAAGCACATCCTAGCAAACTACTTTTATTCAATCTCAAAGCATCAGCAACAAAAAGTATACATCATTCAGAAAAATATGAGCAGAATATAAACAAACACCTCCGAAATAATCTGTGCGGTTCTATTGGCATATGCTGGCGAAAATAGCACCGAATTGAACGAAACTAAATTAGACGCATCGGTTCCCTATCACTAACCTATAAATAATAATTAAACAATAGAAGCAGAGCATAAACAAATACCTCCGAAGTAATTCGTGCGGTTCAATTGGCGAATATAACAACGAATTGAGCGAAATGAAATTAGACGTATCAGTTCCGTAAATATTACAACCTAACTGTGTAAACTGAATGAAGACTTAACAGTAACAGTCTAATATGAGCACATCCTAACAATCTCAAAGCATATGGCAACTAAAACTATAAATAAATAATAATAATCAAATAATAATCGAAGCAGAGAATAAACAACTACCTCCGAGATAATCTGACACGTGGCGGTAGTGTAGTGACCGGCGATGAGAAACCGAAGAAGCTGTACGGCCTTTGGTGGTGAAGAGAATAGAGTAGTTAGTTAGGGTTTCAGAGAAGAATTGAACGGAGAGTATAGAGAATAATATTGTTGAGCATGTCAATAATGCGAGATTGTTTAGCTTCGTTTGAAACCCCAGCTATCTTATCTTCTTCAGTGTCTAAAGCTTGTTTTCAACTTCCATGGCGGAAGCGGGAAGAATGGCGCGGTTTAACGAGTTGCATTGTGTGCGGGTCGGTTTGGTTATTGGCTAAATCTGAATCCGAATCCTAAACCGAAAGAGAAGTTATTGGTTAATCTATTCTATTAACTATGAGATTTGATTTTCAGTTAATCGGTTCGTTTTATTCATTAATTTATTGGATTTCTGTTTGATTCGGTTGTGATAATATTTGCTTAAAATATATGCAATGAAGATAAAAAAAACATGAAATTTATGAAATGGAGATATAAAACGTACAAATATATAAATACTAGTTTTTATCCCCCGTATTACGGGGTTGTTTTATGTTATTTGTTTCTCATACTTATTTATTTTTTGAATTTTTGTTTTTTTATTGTATGAAAGTTAATAATATACTTATAATTTTATGATAAATTGTTTCACAAATAAATGAGATTTTATAACCCGATTTAAAAGCTATGTGGGTTTGATGAGACAAAAGACCCGTTTATTTTTTTAACTATAAAATTGGTCTATTAATTATAAATCATATATATTTTGTTAAATAAATCATAGATTAAATTTTAGTATATCCCAACTTTATAGGATTTTTATATCAAATATTTGGTGGGATTAGTTTTTAATTTAGTGAGATGTAATAACCCGTTTAAGAAATATATGGGTTTGATAAGACCCATACCCGTGAATTCGGGTCAAATACATGAGAAACCTCCATTTGAAAATCAAGCAAATCTGGTGACTCCAAAAAAAGGGGAGCGACCATATCACGACATGTATGATTTTTATGTTTTCGTTTATATATGTTATAGATTTTAATGATTTGGTTCAGCGAACCTAGACTCCCACTGTCCCACGTCCATGCATTTAAAACTGGGGTTTTAAATGAACCGAACGGTTCACGAACATTTACCGGACGAGATTTATGCATGTGCTTGTTCATTAAGGAAATGAATGTGTTCATGAACGGTTCACGATCACAAACGAAATCGGCGTAGCCTAGTGATTGAGATCGATGTATTCATCAATGTGAATAATGAAAAATGAAATGGAAACAATGCAAAAAAAATGTAAGAATATGGGTTTCTATTTTATGTTAAGGGTAATAAGTTAAAAAAATATATAATGTTTAGATAAAGTAAATAAATGTACGAAAAACTTGCATGAACAATATATACAAACAAATGTTCATGAATATATTACTGAATGTTGACGAGCACAACTGAACAAACGAGTACTCATTTCATGTTCGTTTGTGTAATAATCGAACGGAATTTCTTGTTCATGTTCGCTTATTTTTTAAACGAACGAACATAATAAACTTCTGATCAAACGGTTCGCTGAACGTTTTACAGCCCAATCCAATACCCATCACTAAGCCCATACATCCGTTGACTAAAAATGTCCCGTTGATTACCAGGTAATGAAGAACAATTATTGAATTTTAATATTGTTATAATCTTAATTCTGAATGAACTTTTTTTAAAAGTTAATATGTGATGTCTACCAACTTTATGACATCAATACACGTGGTCAACCCACCCAACCTAATGTATGCTATCATTAATACTAAGTTATGGTAGTGTCTTCCAAACTTTTTCTGTCACTCGTTCGGAAATTGCTCGAAAAATACTCGCTTGTTTTCACGCTCGATTGAAAACGAGCCGCTCTGCTCGGTTTGGTTTGTAAACGAGCCAAGCAACAAGCAAAGGTCTGCTCGGTTCAGTTCGGCTCGAATATTTTTAATTTATTTTATATATAATTATATATATGAACAAATATATAAATATATAGACAAAACAGATAAATATAAGCTTTCAATTATTTTTACCTCTTTAAATTTTTCATATTCCGTCAATTTTATTGTTTTATTTGTTCGATTCAAGTTTTTAGAATACTAAAAGTTTGTTTACATGATCATTGTATCTCACTTCAAACTTTTTTTTTCATAAAAAATTATAATATATTACACGTTTTTCTAAAAACTAGTAATTTATTTATTAAATATATTATGTACAACCTTCAAATTTGTTTTTTATTGAAAATTTTAATGTGAAAAAGAAATAAATAATACTCGAAATCACTCAATGTTCGATCGAAAAATGCTCGTTTCGATTTTGGCTCGTTTCGGTTTTCACTAGGTTCAAATTTCAGCCGTCGGTTTGGTTCGGTTGTAAACGAGCCAAACAACGAGCAAGCCTTCGCTCCGTTCGGCTCATCTCGTGAACAGCCCTAAGTTATGGTGTTGTAACACTTTAGGTAAATTTTCTGGTTATCGTGGTAGAAGGTGATCGAGCGCCCAGGATGAATTACGGACACACATCAAGAAGTTTAATTATATTATTTTTATAGGTATCTAAATTTGATATGACAAGTGTTTACATTTAAATTGAAAATTTTAACCACTCCAAGGTTGGTCCACCAACGATATAGGACAAGCTCAAGCTCAAGCTCAAACTCAGACTCAGACTCAATGACCATTTCTGGCACACGTGTGACAGGAATCCTAGATGTAAAACAGCTTCAAGAATATACCACTTTATGATTAACTCTAGTTCTGTGTACCCTCCCTAAGATCACAATTGTCATTTCCATCAAACTGACGCAACAAAAAGTGTAAGAGTCAACTGTTTCACATATTTAAACATCACCTGCAGTCTTCCGAAGCTAAAAATTCACCTCCAAAACAATCACACATATGGAAGACGGTTAAAAAAAAAGGAAAGAAAGATCAACTGGCAACAAGATGCAATTTCACTCGCATAGAGAGAGAAAAATGACCAAAATATTTAACGAGCGATACAGAATGAAAATCAGTCATATTTCCAACAGTATGGTGGAGAAACTGAAGCCCATATACAATTATTCTAGCAACAATTGAAAATGTACCCACCCAGGAAAAGTCAAATAAGATATAAAGTAATAATCTCAACAAAAGCATATAAAATTCCCAAAGACATGAAACACTAAAAAGCAAGTTTAAACATTTTATTAAACACAAATCCTAAGTCATTGCGGCATCATATACTTCACCTGCAATCTTCTTACAGCTAAAAACTCAACTCCAAATCAAATAGGGAACAAGATGCAATTTTACCACTGGATTGTCGTTTAGAACGAACTTAAAGATTGGATATAGCGATGAGCATCTAAATATATCATACCAAGGCTCCTGTCAGTCATATCGAATAAGGTCTTGAAACTGTTATCCAGAAGATTGTACCTTATGATTCTATCCCAAATTTTCAACACAATGAATGCATCTTCTTCTTTTTCACCTCTAACAACATCAAGTACTTCCAATGTGCAATTAGTGTTCCACCAAAAGCTCTTAATCATACCAGGATGAAAGAAAGGAAGATCATATTTACGAAGCTCCACTGTGAACTTGACAAACCACCCCGAATGGTCTGCCAACATCTCATATACAGTCACGTAGGTATCGAATCCATTAACGGCGGTATCCACCAGATGCAGATGGCCTCGTGATTCCCCAAAGTAAATTGGGGAATGACTCGTGCGCATAGACAGTGGTAAAGTCAGATCTTTCAAGCGTTCTTCGTTAAGATCAAAGTACCATGAATCATCTGTAAAAGGAGCCCAGTAAATTGCTCCATTCCAATAGACTCCATTACTGAAAAGCGGGGTAACGAGAAGTACAGAAATGATTGTTTGTCTTCCATTCCCTTGTTTCTGAATAATAGATTTGAATAGGCAACAAATACTCAAGGGGACGGGATTTTGTTTTCTTTGGAACAAGGACACAAACAACTTTGTAATGCGGACAAGTTGTTTGATGAAATGCGAGCCCAAAGAAACAGATATACTTACGAGCGTCGTCACCTACGGGGACAGGTGGGACGATCGCAAACTGTTTGGTGGTGGGATTGAACACGTAGTACTTGCGATCGCATATACGACCACGATTGCTACAACAAAGAAGTAAACCATTACAGGATTGCACGATTTTGATACCGTTAAGATCAGGGCAGAAATCGAGTCTACGGAACGGAGGAGGGCTACGGTCTTCAACATCAAACGGGATGTAAATATTGCGGACAAAAAGACCAGGAGAGATCTGAAGTTTGTCATGACTGAGTGTGAAGTGTCGTTGACTTAAAAGCCACTCCCAGTATTTGGATACAGATTTGCACTGAAGGATGAAGATAACAGGGAGCCGGAGAAGGATCTCGGTTAAAATGTCATCGTTGGAACCGATCCGTTCCGCAGACGGAGTCAATTGATGATCGGAATCTGTTGTGGAGGCCTGCGGTAAGCAAGGCTTTAAAGCGTTTCGGGTTTTCCTAATTTTGGATCTGGTAATTGCCATTTTAGAGCGTCGGAGACTGGAGACAGAAGAGGTGTGGGTTTTAAAGGCGAAAGACTGCCTTTTAAGCTGAAGAAAATATCATTAGATGTGAAACCTCATTTGTAAGTCAAAGGCGAAATCGGTCATTGAGGAAAGAAATCTCGTGATCGTGGTCTGTTACAAGATTATGTAATATTGAATAATCAGATTCAGATATTGTGAATGAACCAAAACAGACATTTATAACTATTGGTAGCAGTCCCGGGGTTGGTGTCCCATTGGGAGAGACAAAAGTCTCTTAAACGCCCAAAGGTCCTGGGTTCATGTCCCGGGAAGAAAAAGAAATTTGTCAATAAAAAAATTTATTTGGTAGTATACAAATTCATAATATGGCAAATTTATTTTCCATTAACTACAATACAATTTTTTTTATTAAACCGTTTACTATTTAATTTTTACAAATTCACCTATAGTACAGTATATTAGTTTTTTTTATATAATATTAACTTTTGACAAAAAAAAATGTATATCAATAGAGTTAAAGAAATACCAAATACACTGTTTGAGGAATTCACCAATAAGTCCTTCGACTACATGTTTGACTGATTAAGTCCTTTATGCAATCAATCATCTCATCCCACAACTCATTGCTGACTTGCGCATCGTCTTGCATCATGATCTAACAGTAATATGGAAAATGGTTAGTTTGGAATGATAACAAGAACAAAAGATTTTTAGGTATTAGAGTAGTTTCTATATTAAGCACAACATTCCAGGTAAGAATTTATTATGGTATAAGATAATTTAGTACAAATAACTCTAAGCTGTTTAGATACACCCCAGAAGTATGTTGACAATACACTTTAGTTGCAGGTTCGATATTTTTAAATGAAACTATATTAGACATATAGGCTCCCTGTCAAACAATGATATTACAACCAGGCAGCAATCACTAACTTAAGCTATAACTTAAAGTTTCCCTAAATTTATCCTGAGTACCTAACTGTTTAAATTAAATGAATATGGGATGGTAACAGTCTCAAAGCATATGACAACAAAAAGTTTTAATAATTATAAAAATATAAGCAGAACATAAACAAATACCTCCGAAATACCCTGACAAGCGGTTCGGTTGGCCATCACAGTCCTCGGAATTGTTTGAATTGCGTATGCAGGCGAAAATAGCAACAAACTGAATGGGGATAAATTTGAATATGGGTCACTTGTAAGCCTCCGCCAGTGTTTGGATACAAATTTGAACCCAGGGATGGAGGGAGATGGGATCCGGACAAGGATTTCTGTAATCTGTTAGAAGGTCGTCATTTGAACAAATCATATCTGCAGACAGAGTCTTGTAGCGTTTTCTCACTGGATTCTGTTCTAAAGGTAATGTTTCCACAATGTCACTGTTCTCTGCATCACTTGCAGAACGAGACAAAGCCCTGACAGGAACCCGCGCCTTAATGCAATCAACCACCTCATACCACAACTCACTGCTGACTTGTGCATCGTCTGGCAATCGCATCATGATCTAACAGTAAAATGGAAAATGGTTAATCATTGGAACAGAAGCATTTTAAAAAGGTAATAACTGCTAATAGAGAAGCAAACTGCCTTTTGTGAACAGAATTACAATAAGCTTTCAGAGTAGTTTCTTTATCATCAAGCACAAGAAGATAATTTAGTACAAATAACTCTCTAAGCTGTTTAGACACACCGTGGAAGACAGTGAGCAATACATTTCAGTTGCATGTTTGATGTTGTTGTATGATATTACAACCAGCAGTGTTGGAAAAATAAGATTTAATCGCGACTAGTTGCTAATCGGTGATGCACTGATTAACTTTTTAGTACTCGAACTTTAATTAATCGCTAATCGATGATGCACTGATATTGCTAAACGATATTACAACCAGCAGAGTCTAGATACAACTCTGAAGAATCGAACAAAAGCATTTGAAAAGATACTAATAGAGAAACATATTAATATATTATTATAAGCTTTAAGAGTAGTTTCTATAATATCAAGCACAACATGCCAGGTAAGAACTTAGTTTCTAATATTATGTTTCACACTAACTTAACGACACCAAATAACTATAAGCTGTTTGGATACACCACTGAAGAATGCTGACAAGACAGTTTAGTTGCAGGTACAATATTGTTAAAAGAAACTAAATTAGACATATAGGTTCCCTATCAAACAATGACAATAAAACCAGCCAGTAATCACTAACTTAAGCTGAAATTAAAAGTTTTCCCAAATATTACAACCTAACCGTTCAAATTGAATCAACATGTAACAGTAACAATCTAACATATATTCCCAAACTTAAGCATATCCTAGCAAGGTATTTTTATTCAATCTAAAAGCATCAGCAACAAAAAGTATAAATCATTCAAAAATGTGCGCAGCACGTAAACAAACACCTCCGAAATAATCTGTGCGGTTCTATTGGCATATGCAGGTGAAAATAGTACCGAACGAAATTAGATTAGGCGTATCCGTTCCCTATCACTAACTTATTCATACATTACAACCTAACTGTTTAAATTGAATGAACATGTAAAAAATAATAGTAAGTTAGTAACAAAAACTATAAATAATAATTAAACAATAGAAGCAGAACATAAACAAATACCTCCTAAGTAATTCGTGTGATTCTATTGGCGAAAATAGCAACGAATTGAACGAAATTAAATTAGACGTATCAGTTCCGTAAATATTACAACCTAACTGTTTAAACTGAATGAAGACGTAACAGTAGCAGTCTGATACGAGCACATCCTAACAATCTCAAAGCATACGGCAACTAAAACTATAAATAATTAAATAATAATAAGAGCAAAGAATAAACAACTACCTCCGAGATAATCTCACACGTGGCGGATGTGTAGTCACCGGCGATGAGAAACCGAAGAAGCTGTACGCCGGTTGGTGGTGAGGAGAGTAGAGTAGTTAGTTAGGGTTTTAGAGAAGAACTGAACGGAGAGTATAGAGAATAATATTGTTGAGCATGTGAATAATGTGAGATTATTTAGCGATTTAACAAACAGCTTCTCTTCAACGTCCATGGCGGAAGCAGGAAGAATGGCGCGGTTTAACGACTTGTATTTTAGAAGCGTCGGATATTGTCGGCGGTTCGGTTCGGTTCGGTTCGGTTCGGTTCGGTTTAATTCGGTTATTGGCTAAAACTGCATCCGAAACTAAAACCGAAGTTACCTGTTAATCTATTATGTTAACGAATGGATTTGAATTCCAGTTGTTCAGTTAGTTTCATTAAATTAGTTTTGTCAGTTTTTTGTTTGATGGAAAAAAACTCTTTAAAAATAAATTTAAAAATATAGTTAAAAAATTACAACTTAAAATATAAATAAAAAACGAAAAAAATTAAAATACTAAAATGTTTCCGCCATCATTCCCGTTCCAAAAAATACCAAAAAATAAATAAATAGTTGACGAAGAGACACAATGTCGAGATCAAAGACACAATAATGAAAATGAACAAAAGACGCAATTATAATTAAAAAAGACACAATAGATCACAAAATATAAAACAATGCCACAAAATATAACACAATGTTTAGTAATATAACAAATATAAAGAAAAAAAGACACAATGCTAAGGAAAAAAGACACAATCAATGACGAAAATAAACACGAAACACAATGATAAACAAAAAGATACGACAACTTTCACTTATCGTTGTTTTTTTATGAGAAGGAGAAAGACGGTGGAAACATTTTGTGTTATTAATTTTTTCGTTTTTTTATTAAATTTTAAGTTATGATTTATTTATATATTTATTTTTTTAAAAAAATGATGGGTTTTTTTGTATGGCTACAAATCCTTCTCAACCTTTGCATATTTGTTCACTTTTGTAGAATAACTTGACCCTTTTGTTCGGTTCAATTATAACAAGAATCAAACTTTGGCTAAAATATTTGCTTAAAAATGTATGAAGTTCACTTATAAATAAATGCAATGAAGATAAAAAAAACTTGAATAACAAAGATATAACGCATACAAATATATAAAAATATGTGGTTTGATTCAGTTAACCAACGGTAATAAAAACTGTTAATTGATTTAAGCTAGTTTGGTTTTCAGTTCAGTTTTGTTGGTTTTTGGTTTGGTTTCAGTTAACGTTTCGGTTATTGCTCACTGCTAACATATTTGAATAAAAATTAAATCGGCAAAAACACTGAGAATATGATTTTCTATTTTATGTTAAGGGTAATAAGTTAAAAAAAATATAAAATGTTTAGATAAAGTAATTAATAAATGTACAAAAAACTTGCATGAAAAATATATACAAACAAATGTTCATGAATACATCATTGAATGTTCACGAACACAATTGAACAAACGAGGACTCATTTCATGTTCGTTTGTGTAATAATCGAACGGAATTTCTTGTTCATGTTCGCTCATTTATTAAACGAACGAACATATATTAACTTCCTACCAAACGGTTTGATGAACG
The DNA here is from genome assembly GCF_021521415.1 of Bidens hawaiensis. Lineage (NCBI taxonomy): Eukaryota > Viridiplantae > Streptophyta > Magnoliopsida > Asterales > Asteraceae > Bidens > Bidens hawaiensis. Next base: position 3,515,415 of record NW_027491030.1, read on the forward strand.
TTTTACAGCCTAATCCAAAACCCATCACTAAGCACATGCATCCGTTGACTAAAAATGTTCCGTTGACTACAGGTAAACTCTGACTGCCAAATATTCAACCCTAATTTCAGGAAGTCCACTTGGACAAAAATAGGTTACAACCAAAACACTTAGGTGTGGTGTAACTTGCATGCAACATGTTTAAGACTGAATTCATTTCTTGTGTTTTTAGACATGTAGGTAACTTTATGGGTGTACAAGAATGAGACTAAAGAAGAAAAAAAACATGAAAGGTTGACTTGGCCCCGTTCATGATCCAAGATTCTCACGTCAGAAGGATGATAACTTTTGGGTAAAACGATTAACATTCGTGTAACTGAATTCTTGATAGTAGAGAATATTGGGCAAATCGATTAATTGTTCAAAACTCTTGTTAAAGACATTGTACCTTATAATCTTCCCAAGAATCTTCACCACCATGAATGTAGAATCTTCATCTTCTTCTTCACCCCTAAGCACATCAAATACTTCAATTTTATAATTTGGTAGATAGGGGTAAGCAGTCGGAAGCTCATCAAGCTCCACTCGGTATTTGATAATCCACCCTGAATAATCGCTCAACATTTCGTACACATTAAAGTGTAGAGGGTTTTTTTTGCCCGCGTCCTGCACCAAATGTAGATGGCCACCAGATTCCCCAAAGTAATACCGCCTCCCTCCATTAGACCAAGAACTCATATCCGGTAACACCATCGTTTGCAATTGCTCTACATTGATCTTAAAGTATGCAATAAGATTAAAACCAATCCAATGCACCGCTCCATTCAAGTAAACTCCATACTTAACTTCATAAGTGAAAGACCTAAAATAAGATGCATGGAAAGATTCTTGTGAAATTCTCCATTTCCCAGTATCAGACGAGTAGATCTGGATTTGAAACATATTATTGTAACGATTTACTCTACGAATACAAACAACTTTGTAATGATCGGAATCTACTTGATGAAATGCTAGACCCATAAAATGGATGGTTCTACTAGCACTTGAACCTCCTATGATCGATGGGAGGATTGCAAATTGCTTGGTTGTGGGATTAAAACATAATATTTACGTGTAAGTTCCGTCCCTCGATTGCTACAACAAAGCAATAACCCGTTACAAGAGTGCACAATTTTGATACCAGAACGAGCACGATAGAAATTTAGACTACGAAAAGGAGGAGGGGTTGGGTTTTCAACATCAAACGGAACAAACAAATCACGAACAAAAAGACCAAGAGAAACCGGAACTTTGTCATAAAAGAGGGTGACACGTCGATGACTTAAAAGCGATTGCCAGTGTTTAGATACAGATTTGAACCGAAGGATGGAGGTGACGGGTAGCCTACGAAGGATTTCATTTAGAAGGTCATCGTTGGAACCAATTATAGCTCCGGACTCTGTGGACACTGCCTCAGAGAAGCAATCTTCGAGGGTGTTTCGGGTTTTCTTTATTTTTATTCTTTTGTTCACCATTTTTTGAGTGATTTGAGGATCATGAAGAAAGGGTGTATTTAAGTTGGTTGTCATGGTGAAAGCTTGCCATGGAAGTTGATTATAATCTGAAATAGAACTTGTTATGGAAGCTTTTAAGACTTTGTTATTGTTGACTTGAATTATTCAACATTTTCGAACCATTTTTTTTGTATTTTATTAATGAAGAACAATTATTGAATTTTAATATTTTATAATCTTTATTTCGAATAAATTTATTTTGAAACTTAATATGTGATGTCTACCAACTTTATGACATCAATACGAGTGGTCAACCCACCCAACCTAAGGTATGTTATCATTAATCCTAAGTTATGGTATTGCATGTAACACTTAAGATCATTTTTCTGGTTATCATGGTGGTATAAGTGCCCTGAAGAACATCAAGCTCCACTTGATACTTAATAAACCATCCTGAATGATTAATTACTCACCATCTCATACGCATTCAAACATACCGAAATAGTTTTCATAATACAAATAAGTTTGTATTGCAGCCCCATAAAACGGACACTTTCTAAGAGCATCCAAACCTCACACCATCGGTGGGACAGTCGCACAATGCTTGGTTGTGGCCTTGGCCCTTGTGGGGGTTATACACATAGTAATCGCGATCACGTGTGTGCCCTCGATCACTAAAACAAAGCATTGACATATTTATTGTTTCTCTTATTAGAAAATAAAAGAATCCAATTACAATAGAGAGGCAGTTGAGCAGACGACAAGTTGCGCCGCCACCCCCGGGCAACAAAGCATTAATCAATTACAAGACAGCACAATTTTTATACGACGATGATTTGGATGGTTGTTGTATTGGAGGAAGAAATGAGGGTCATTTAAAAGCGGTCGCCAATGTTTAGATACATATTTGAACCGAAAGATGGAAATAATTGGGAGACGGCGAAGGATCTACGTTAATACGTCGTTGTTTGGATCTAATCATAGCTCTAGACAGTGTCGATTAGTTACTAAATGAATTTAAGTTAGTTAAGGGGTTGTTTTGCATATTTTACATATTTATATCAATCTTTAAATACTATTAAATCAATACAATTGTACACATGACACCATTCTAGGCCCTCCACATAGGATGCTACCTAGATGTCATGTGTCATATTTCCTATTCTATTAATTACTAGCCATTAAAATAAATCAATATTAAAATCCCTCCACACGGACCCATTTTACAATATTTATAACCCATGACCCGTAAATAACCCGCTTCGTCCAAAGAAAACTATACCCGATCCATTTTTCATAATCCACAACCAATTCCACCACTTATTTTTCTCTCTAACCTCCTCACGAAGATACGAACCCTAATTTCGTTGCTCATATCCAACATCGAACGTCTACAGTATTTACCAACAATTGTTGAATCTACTATGATTTTCTTCACTTCCAAGGTTATTGATGTCTCCAATCGATTCGATTCCGTTCAATTGGCCGTTCCTTAGAGACGATGTTATAACGATATTCTTGGTCAATTAATGATGATTAAAGGTAATTTCCGTCCAATTTCTTTAATTTCCGGCCACTTTGTTATTGTTTTGTTTACTAAATATTAAGAAGTGAATTTCCGTCCAATTTCTGATTTTTTTCCCGTCCAATTTGTTATTGTTTTTTTTACTAAATATTAACAAACATAATTTCCGTCCAATTTATGATTTTTTTCCGGTCAATTTTGATTCAGTTTTATCAAAAGTTAGAAACTTCGATTTAATATTTTGTTAATTACAATTTTTTTTGAATGTTTAATAAATTTGTTTGTAAATTATTTGTTTCATATATAATTTAACGGAATCGAATCGATTAGAGACAATATTGATCATTAATATTCCAGAAATATTGATTATAAATTTACTAAATTTTTTATAATATTTTATATAATAATTTAAAATATATCTTACAATATAATATTGATCTTCCAAATATAATTTAGTTTAGAATTTTTTAAAAATTTAAATGTACATTAAGTTAATCTGCTATTATTTAACTATAATTAATATTCAAATCTAAGTTATTATTTAACCTGTTGACTATAATTTGAAATTCAAATTTTATTTAAAGTTTTGAATATAAAAACGATAATTAAGGAATAATAGTTTATGTATTTATTATTGTTATTATTTGATTCCTAGAGTATTTTCAATGTATTATTATTAATTATAAACTGATTTCGGAAAAGCCTTAAACATGGAAATATTAAAACTTATTATGTAAATACATTCTAATAATACTTTTTTCTATAATCAATCGGTTATTTTTGGAGATGATTATTTGAATATAATTTTTGTTTTAAAGGTTTCACTATAATAACGATAATTAAAGAAATAATTTATGTGTTTTTATTATTGTTCTTATTATTTCATTCCTAAATTAAGCTACATATTATTATTAAATATTAACTTATTTTTATTTCTAAATTAATTAGTCATATTAGTAAAATTAGAATCGATTTGATTTTAATTTTTGTGATATGACATTAAGTAGAATAAGTTATCATTATACTTACCATAATTGTAATGTAATCTTACTTTAATTTACGCGAATATTAATTATTATTTAATACTAAAATAGTAACCGCGTTATTTAAGAACACAATATTCAAATTGTGTTAATTGCTAATAATCAATACTTAATATATCATAAATTAAATAACCGTTTTATCATCATTTTTAAATATTATTCGGCACATATGATTTGGTGAATATTATTAAACATAACACATTTTCATAATTTATTAATATTATTATTCCCATGAATCAAGATATTTCAAATTATTTCTATCCTTACACCGAATTCGGTCACTTATAAGTTTACAATTTGATATCGTATACTTCATTGATATTCCATCATAACTACATCCAAATTTCAATATTTTCGCTACAACCATGTAATTTTTTCAACGAATTATTAATATACATTTCACTTTGTTTTCAAAAATTAAATTAATCACATATTAATTTTTTTATTGTTATTATTTATAGTAGATTCAATTGATTATGAGATTCCACACCCGAAACATAATTTTCTTTTTATATTCACCGTTTTAAATTTGGTTATGTATGTTCAATTTTTTAATTTTTTTTTGAATTTGTGTTCACAAAATATTAATGTCACTAACTTTCTCAATAATGTATAATAAATACGTATTATATTTTACCCATTTTAACTAATAAGTTTTTTAAACATAATATAAATCTTCTAATTATAACATCAAAACAATTTGATAGTCTAAGTCTTCATAATGTTTTGAAAGAATATTAAAAATATTTGATAATTTATTTTATATACGTTTATATTTTGTTTTCATTGATTTTGTATCGTATTTTTTCATCTTTAATTATTTTCAAAGTCAACATAAAATTTTTGATCTTTTCAAAGTTATTTAAAAATTCATTTATTCTAAGACGTTTTTAAGTTTTCCAAGTTTAACAAAATATTAATGTCAGTGATTTAAAAGTTTGTTGCAAGATTGGTAAAAAATCAAAAAGAATTTCATAATTTTTTGAAGCTGACTAATTTCAATTTTTTTTATATTTTGTAACTATTTTGAAAATATTTCAAAACAGGTTGTTTTAAAAGAGTATCAAATTTGTTATGTATAAAATGACGGCCAAAAATGTTTTTAGTTATATATCTTTTTGGTTTAATGGTTTAAGTTAAAAAGATGTTTTATATTGTCATTTTAGTTTGTTGTTGTATGTTATTTGGATAAAAACAACTTTATTAATGTTCAAATGTTACTCATTATTAAATATGTTATTATGATATATTTAATTTGGATGCTATTGTTTTATTATATTTTCAGGTGGTGAAACAAAATGAGTTTCCTTTGGTAGAATGTTTGAAAGTTGATGGTGGTTTAATATGAAACATGTTTATGTATTTTGTTGATGTTTTTGGTTGTTTGATGTACATTAACGTATTGTAACTTTTAACTTTTAATATCTAGACAATGTAATTGGTTAACGTTTTGTTCCGAAAGTTTGAAGAAGTATTGTGTTGCTTGAATTTGTTGTTTAAATTTATTATGTTTGTTGACATTGATGACCGTCGTTTTAGTCATTCAAAAACCCAATTAAACTAAATAGTTAGAGTAAGTAGGGTATCGTATCCACGAGAAGCATGTGGTCAGCATTACAAATTTGCTTGATTATTTTAATATAACACTATAACTAAAGATGGACAAACGATGTCAAGCGAAAATTAAAAGATTGATTTTAAAAACAATTTAAAGAAAATGCAACCTCCCCCGGGTTTCAGGTTCTAGGTTTCACACAAACTCGTTTCATTAATTTGGGCACCACATAGACATGGTGTTGGAAAGTCGGTTAATTTAGGTGGTAATCAAAAATAGATATTTGTCATCAGATCTTTTATAATTCAATTACCCTATTTGTTAGTGTATATCGACCTACTTTATGTCACCCAACAAGCTACTAGGTTTTGTCATCAACCAAAACAAGTTGTAAAGTAAGGATTACTAACATAAGTAAATAGTTTAAATAAACCAACACATCAATATGTTCATATAACGTTGTCAATGTCAAGAACAAATCCAAACATGAATATAATTGAGAAAAGTGTTAAACCCAAACAAACCGTTCACCCGGAGAAAGTTACAAAAAGATTAGCGACTCATCCTTATAGTGAATTCTTGATTTATGTGCTCCGGCGCTGCCTTCTGTCTTTCGTTGTTACGTGTGTCCCCCCAAGCAACTCTGCCGTCTCAAGAAAATAAATTCCCCTCTTCTACGTAACCCCTCTTTTTGCATTCTCCTGTCTTGGGTCGTTCGTCATATTTGCTTATGGCCCACGAGAAGTCAATTTACTTGTGCAGCCCAAAATGTAACAAAAGTCCACTGACTTTCTATTTTAACTCCAATGAATATCGAATGTTGGCAGGTGCACCATATCTCCATTATCACATAACTTATTTTATTAGCTTTAAACTAAAAGACTAAATATCTATATATCTAGGTTTTTCTTTCATTTTCTTTGTATATTATTAATTAAGAACACGTGTGATCATTTCCGAACTCTTCGAGACTCCAAAGCATACTCATAAATGCCTCAAATATGTATCTTTAACTCTCGCCAACCTGAACCACGAAAGTACTCTTGAAGTACCAAAGTTCTTACGAATAACCAACTAATAACTATAAAATTGTACAAATAAATACATGATTTAGACTTAGCCATCAGACATGTTTTCCACCCGTGTGTAACACCGGCTATACCCTAGTAAATAAATAAATAAAACAAAAGAAAAGAAAAATATACTTAAATAAATGCGAGACTTTATTGATTGAATTCCCCGAATACGGACCAGGTCGGGTAATGTCTGAAATATAATAAGACGAAAAGTACGAAATGTTACAGTGGTAGTTTGAAGTTAAATGTGATGAAGAGAATCGACCGGTGACGGAAAATATGTAACTGAGAAAAAATTAAATTAGAATTTGATGATGACAGTGTTTCACAAATAAATGAAATGTTATAACACGTTTAAGGACTATTTTGGTTTGGTGAGACACATGACCCGTATAAATTATTGTTTGATGATTAAAGGGTTATTTCACAAATAAATGAGATGTTATAACATGTTTAAGGGCTATCCGGGTTTGGTAAGATCTTAACCCGCGAAAATTATTGGTTGATTTTGAAATGGTTTCACAAATAAATGAGATGTTATAATCCATTTAAGGACTATTTAGGTTTGGTGAGACACATACCAGCGAATTCGGGTTAAACGACCAAAAGATTTATTGGTATGCATTTATATAGATAGATGATAACTTTTTAAACTTATTTTCCTTTTCTTATTTTTTCACACGGTAAAAAATTACACACTAATATAGAAGATCTTCGAATCCTCTATAGTTAATTCTCCAACCGGGACAGGCGGTTTTGAGAGCGGAGTCTAGGAAGGTTGCTAAGCATGAGACATCGTGTTTGGAGAATCAGCACGTGTTCATTCCATTTTCCTTCGACACTTTTGGATCCCTAGCTCCCGAGGCGGTTCGCTTCTTGGAGCGGGTGCAGAAGGTGGTCTACAGTGACTCGCAGAGCCCGAGGAACCAAGGATTTATATTTAGTAAAATAGGCTTTGCGATTCAAAAGGGGATAGCGGCGCAGCTTGTTGCTCGCTTACCCATTATCCAGATGTAGTTTGGTTTGTGTTATATATAAAAGGATCAATATTTTCTCATTCTCCAACGGAACGTTAATTTTGCAACCTTATTCCAAGTTTCGGCTTTCTGAGAAACTTTCGAAAAAAGTTTTGTGATTTCGTCATGGATGGATAAAGGGCTCGATAACTCATAGCTTTTTCCTCATAATCGTGCGTTGCAAGCTCTCTTGAAGCAACTTTGGGAGCCAGGCCAATCTTCATTGCAACTTGTTGATAAAAGTTCGAATTGTAGACCAATCAATAATAATATTGATAATAACAACAATGATAATTTATGTGTGAAAAGACAAATTTTCTCATGGCCCACCAATTTTTAACGGCAGAAAATAACGGGGTTAGACAGTTGGATCCGCTGTGTATCACATGGATGAAAAAAGTGCTTATCTCTTAATAATAATTATAACATAACCAATTGATATCTTCGCATTAATTATTTTTTTAAAGACCATTAATTAATACAATATATTCAGCTGCAAGAAAAAAAATATAAATAGAGGGATTAGTACAATTTAGTTAACCTATCAGTCGTCAACCCACCACATAACGGAAAATACAAGAGCCAAAATCAAGAACACTCGATTTAATCCCCGATGTTAACGGTTTTAAAGTGAAATCATGTAATGGTTTACTACTTTGTTATAGCTACAACAAAGTAATAGGCCGTTACAAGATTACACAATTATGATACCATTAACATCAAGGAAGAAATTGAGACTACAGAAAGGAGGAATGCTTCGGTCTTGAACACCAAACTGGACATACTCGCTTATTGCAACGAAGGGCTAGATATGTCATTGTCTCAAAGTATGTAGTGTATTATTTAATATTTATGTATTTTAGAAGGGTGAAATATGTAAGCAGTTAAGCACATCAATTGTTTGGAACTACCTTGTTCTTGAGTTTTTTAACCAAGGAAAGGAGAGGGAATGATAAGTAAGGGAAGGGAAAGATTTTTTTTTAATTAGGTGTGTTCTTGAGTTGAAAGGAAATTAGAGGAAAGGAAAGAATAACTATGTTAAAAAATAGTTATCCTTAGTAATCATCCCATTTTTGGGAGGATAACTTATTGGGAAAATTTATTAATGTAATCCCTCCTAACTCCTCCTACTCCTTTCCTTTCCATCCTAAAAAAACTCAAGAACACCCATTTTTTAACTATCCTTAGTTTTCCTTTCCTTTCCCTCATTTAAAAAAACTCAAGAACAGAGCGTACATGTCCGATGGAGACGTCGTATCAACAAGTTTGATGTCTTACAAATAGGCCCTCCGATTTAGATAGATATTTAATAATACACTAAACTTACTTTATACTTTGAGACTTTGACATATCTAGCCCTAAATTTATATGTGAGGGATTAATGCTAACAAGTGAAACTTCGATCACTTAAAAGGGAATGCTAGTCTTTGGATCCAGATTTGATCCCAATTAAGGAGGTAGTAGGGAGCCGGAGAAGGATTTCGGTTAAAAGGTTTTTGTTCGAACCAATCAAATTTGTAGACGAAGAGGATTCATCACCAGAATTTGTTTTTAGGGTTTTCTTGATTTGAGTCTTAAAATTTTTGTGGTGGGTTGGCGAGTGAAGAGGGGTTTATAGGTTTATAAGGTGGGTTTTAATGCTTGAAAATCACCATTTGAATGAGATTTCGGTGTAAACTTTGCCAAAATGAATTAGTTTAACTGAATTTTAGCTTTTATTTTTTTTCCTGTTTTAAAACAAAAAAAAAATATGTATTATTTTTTTTCCTGCTTTAAGAAAAGCTTTATTTCTTTTTTATTTTTTATGGCGACATAATTTATGTATTAATTGACCACAAATTATTAAGTAATTTTCGACTTGAATTTGGTTAATTGGGTTTCACCGATTTTAGACCAACCGGTTTGGGTGCCATTTCACTGATCAAATGCAAGTGTGGCAATTGGAGTTGACAACCCCATATTTAAGTTTTGGGCCAAGCTTATGTTATTTACCAACCCGTTTTTGAAGCCCAATTTAGGTTTGATTAAGTTTAATGTTTTTTATATATACTTGAACTTAAATATTTTTACTAATATTTTAATGTAATGTTGTTTAAATTTAATTTATTAAATGTAACGTAGTATTTTTAATGGAAAACACTATAGAATTAATAATCAAGTTTCAAATTTGTTTCAATAAGTCACTAATATTTTTTCTTTGTCTCAATTAAACTACTCAACTTTCAATTTGTATTCTAAAACGAGGAGAACAACTACTATTTTAACCTAAATGACATATTAAAAATATAAAAAATAATGACGTTTTAGTTATTTATGAACCAATAATATGAAGGTAAAAATGATAGTATTAGAACACTCATTAAAAATTGAGTGACCAATTTGAGAAAAAATTAAAAGTTGAATGACATAATTGAGACGCAATGAAAGATGGGTAACCTAACTTAGAAAAAAACTGAAATTTAGTGACTTATGATTGAGACAGAATAAAATATGAATGGCTTAGTTGAACAAACTTGATATTATTTAAAGTTGTCCATATTTTTAAATATATTAAATGTTTTGTTTTTTTTAAATTAAGTTACATTAATAACTTTAATAATATAAAACTATTATTATTATTATTATTTTTTTTTGAAAATTAAGCTTCATTCAACACACCCCGACTAGGACCTCAAAGCGAGGACCAGCGGAAAATTACAACATGTACATAGACTTACACCAATCATCCCAAGACAATACCTTAAACTTTGTTCTATTTTGACACAAAAAAAGGATAAACTTTTAATATTATAGATAACAATTCTGCTCGGTGTCCTCGTATTCCTGAAGATCTTTTCGTTCATCGCACACCATATACACAAACAAGCAATAATGATAATTTCATGAACCATGTTTTTCCTCCACTTGTTACCTGCCACCATTTTATGCGCTTCCAGAAGGTCTCGAATATCAAAGGCAAAAATAGAATTTAACCCGCATCATAAACCAATGGCATTCCAAACCTCGTGAGAAATTGAGAAGTATTTTATTTTGTTTGAAAAATGGGATTTACCTGCCACTATTATTTTGTTTGAATAAGGAAGGAAACAAATTGAGAAGTATTTTATTTTTGATAAGCGTGAAAGAGATTGGGGGTGTGATGTGGACACCACTCACATGACATAATATTTTCTAATTACCTTTTTTATAGCAGTAAACTTTATGTATTACGTAATTGACCATTAATTATTAAGCATAATAGTCATTCAAAAAATAATAATTAGGAGTTAATGCATATTATTTGATTATGTTAAGTTAATTATTAATTTAATTACCATCATCATAGCTATGGAGTAATTGTACATGCGCATGGGCATACATCATGGTGTTACTATTTGCATTAACAAATACAAAATAGTTACAAAATCACATATAATAATTTTAAACACTTAAAATTTGTGATCATTGATGCTAGGGGTGATGAAAAAGAAGATACGTTCGTGATGTTAGAAATTTTTTGAGGAATATCATAAAATACAATTTACTTGTTGCTATACTTATTATACCTTATGAACATGGGCGGATCTACGGTAGTAACGGGTGGTTCCGCGGAACCACCCGAGTTTCGAAATTATAGTGTATTTATATATAGAAAATAATAAAGGAACCACCCTATAAATTATACAGGAACCATCTTAAAAACATATAAAGTGCTTGCCCGGATGGTAGTTTGTGGGTTTTGTAACCCGGAGGTCGCAGGTTCTATTCCCGTTTTTAACAGTTTTTTTTTTTTACTAAGTTACCCTAAGTCCTGTTAGGGTTTTTTATAACATAAGCTGATAAGCAAAGCAGACAAACCCCTGAACCAATCCGTGTCCTCATGGTCCTTAGCAGCTGCAGCCGCCTCTGTCCTCTGTCCACCGCTCCACCCTCAGGCTCAGCTCAGCCACTCCGGCAGTGGCACACCGCCGTCCGCCTCCGCCTCTGATTGAATCAGTCACTGGTTTCAAACCCCTGAACCAATCCTTGCCCCCATAAAAATCAATTCCAACAAAAACCTTTTTTTGCTTGCTCTGCTCACTAGTCCGGCAGTGGCACACCGCCGTCCGCCTCCTGTTAGGTATTTTTTTGCTTCTTGTATGATTCATTTTATTTAATCCATTCGAAATGATTATTGAAAGTAGTTTGCTTTGTGAAAATCTTTTTGAAAGAGAGTGTTGTATTCTAGTTATCCGATTCATATTGATCCAACCCAGTCCTTCTTAATTCTTATGAGTTATGACGATTCCCGAATCCAGGGATGCCCTCCACCTGTTCGACGATTTGTCTGAGTGAAAATTTGTTTTGATATTTGTAATTGTAACTTTATTTTTTATTTATTTCACTAAATAAACTTATGTGAATACCTTTATTTTTTTTATTTATTTCAAATAAAGCCTTAATGATTATTGGTTTTAATTTGTTAGTTTGTTAGTTTTTGTTAGTTTCTTAGTTTTAAATTTGTTAGTTTGAAATTGTTGATTTGTAGGTATTTTGAATATGAAGAGATATTATCAAAGTGAACCATCGAACCTTGGATCATCATCTTCAAGTAGTAAACCATTAAAAATAAATTTGGATGATCTACCATGGGATCCTTCCGAAAGGCAACCAATTTCATCTTATCACCCAAGTCAAAAAGATGAAATTAGACGGGCATATCTACTTAGAGGTCCATGTCAACCAACCGTGCATGATTGTCCTCTAACAAATTTTAGTGGTAAATTAAGACGCTTTAATGAGGAATGGTACACTAGTGAATTTGGAAATTGGTTGGAATATAGTGTCAAAGCGGATAAAGTGTATCGTTTGCATTGTTACTTGTTTAAGGAAAGTGGACAAAATGATGCAATGATGGTAAGAATTTTTTTTAATTCATAAAGACTATTGTATTGATATTATGTGTTTTTTAATTTCTAATGACGGTGTCTCTTTTATTATTTTATCGTATTTTTATTATGTAATGAACTTTTCCCGAACCATCGAACCGACCCGAACCTCAAACCGACCCGAAATTTTATATACCCGACTCGGTGAAATTGAAACATATAAAAGTAGTGAACCACCCAAAAAAAATTCCTGGATCCGCCACTGCTTATGAAGTCTTATTAACTTGTTATGTTACATGTTTCTATGATTATTAGAGTAAGACCAATAGTAGATCATGAGTATACTCTCGTACCTTGAAAAACATCAAGTTTGTTTACTTTAAAACGTGTTAGAACCAAGTTTGCAGGGCCGGCCCAGAGAAAGACGACCCACCCAGGCCCACTCTATTGAGAGGCCCATAATTGTTTTAAAAAATTATATAATTTTACATTTTTAATTTAAAACAAAAGGATACAAAATGACTCCATGGTGTAATGGAAAGAGTTTTAATGTACATAATCAATCAAATGTTATGAGTTCAATTCCTATAACTTTTTTACTTTTTTTAGAAAAAAAAAACTGTATTTTTGTTTTATATGATTAAAATGTCCCATTGTAGGTGTTTTGTTCTTTATAGAAAAAAATCTTTATTTTGTGTTTTATATGAATAACTTTATTTTTTCTTTAATTCATATTGGGCTTTGAAAATGCAACTTAAAATGTGATTTTTGTGGCTTTTTTTACTTGCATCATGTCCCAAAATTTTAACTGATTCTCAGAGACGGCCGTGCAAGTTTTTGTCTATAATTTTCCAAAGCTACATATCAGTCCTCCAAACTTAACAGCTTGCTGAAATTGAACCAAACTTCTAACTATGAACAAATTACCAACCAGCCCCTGAACTTGCTTATTACATAAACCGCTCACTCAACAAAAGTATGAATTCGACTTTAATCTCCTACACTTAAATTAATTAGATATGAGTTATCTGTGTCAGTGCCTAATTTGAACAAGATGCTAGCTGAAACGCCACTTATTTAATAAGAGCGTGAATGAGTAAGTGGATGCATTCTTGGATTCGAAGAGAGAAAGATTCATTATTTTCGAGGGAACGTAGCGTGGTTACAGAAAAACGAGAGTTTCAACTTTAACTAGGTATGCAATACTTCATACTTGGTCTATTTATAGTCTTACAGGGGAATTAATCATAACACGAGGAACCATACTGCTACTAACCTACAAGAGAGTTACTAAACAGGCCAAGTATGTTTTAAATTTGTTAGTCTTATTAATTGTACTTCGCTAGTGGTAGTAGTAGTAGGGGTACTCGTGTTGTGATTAATTTCCATGTAAGTCTGTAAGTTTTAAATTATGTGTGTGATTTGAGTTATAGACACTCTTTTAAGATTCCGAATACTGTTTCATCAAAAACGCGTTGTAAAAATGCCTCGAGTTAGTAGTTCCAAGTACTTAATGGCCAATAGAGTACGAAAGGTATTGAAATATTTCATCAAACACGAAACCAAGTCAAGGAAACATTATATCGATCAGACACCGTAATTGCATATTAAAACATCACCTGCAATCTTGTAGAACCTAAAACCACCTCCAAATCAATTTGTCATGTAAAGGAGAAAAAAAGGATTTAATTAATCACACATAGGGAGATTCCTTTCGGCTGAAACTTTAAAACCGGATTGCAGTTTAGAATGAAGTTAAAGATTGGATATAGCGATGCACTTCTCTGCCTCCAATTCTAATCTGGGAAATGGTGGTCATATGCTTACAACTCTTATCCAGAATATTGTATCTTATGATCTTCTTATTAATATTCAACACCATGAATGCATCTTCTTCTTCTTCTTCTTCTTCTTCTTCTTCTTCTTCACCTCTAACAATATCAATTACTTCAAACTGGTTGTTGCGAGTCATCTGAGGACAAACGCCCGGAAGATCATGAAGCTTCACTTTGTACTTGACAAACCACCCCAAACGGTCCCATGACATTTCATACACAAGTAGATATATATGGTATTCATGCTTGGCAGTAGCCACCCAATGCAGATGTCCTCGAGATTCCCCAAAGTACAAATATGTGCTACGATAACCATAACGCCTCATAGGTTTCTCAGGGGACGGTATTGGCAACTCTTTTAGCTTTTCTAGTTTAAGATCAAAGTAAGATAGATAATTACGATCAGAAGGATGCCAGCAAACAGCCTCATTCCAGTAAACCCCATTACCGAAAGGCGTATTATAAGAACTCTCGGAGAAATAATGGTTTAGATTCTTCCATTTCCTTGTATCGGAAGAGTAGATTTGAATTTCGGCAAGAACCAAATCACTAGATGGACATGAATATGAGAAAGTAATACAAATTACTTTGTAATGTGGACAACTTGTCTGATGATACGCCAAACCAATAAAACGGTCCGGTTTATGAGAATAAACCAACGGGATGATCGCAAACTGCTTGGTGGTGGGATTGAACACGTAGTACATACGATCGCGTGTGTGTCCTTGACGGCTACAACAAAGAAGTAAGCCATTACATGATTGCAGGATTCTGATACCATTAACATCAGGGTAGAAATCGAGACTACGGAAAGGAGGTGGGGTTCGGTATTCATTATCAAACGGGACGTACTTGTTGCGAACAAAAAGACCAGGAGAGATCGAAAGCTTGTCATTACGGAGGGTGAAACGCCGGTGGGTTAAAAGTGATTGCCAATCTTTGGATAAACATTTGAACCTTAGAATGGAGGTAGCAGGGAGCCGGACAAGGATTTCGGTTAAAAGGTCTTCATTCGAACCGATCAAATGTGCAGACGGAGACAATTCATCATAGGAATATGTTTTTAGGGTTTTTCGGGTATTTTCCATTATGTGATTGAAGACTGAGGAGGGGTTTAGAAGGTGTGTTTAATAGAATTTTAGCAGTAATTGACTTGTTATTTATTTGTATTAAGTCACGATTGATTATTAATTTTATCTAATTAAGGCTATGATATCAATTGATTTGATGAAGTTATTCTAAAAAGAGGAAAACAATGAGAAATATGAGAAGGATTTCTAGCCACATAAAAAAACCTTTTAAAAAAATTAAAAATAATTAAATAAAAAAATCATAACTCAAAATATAATAAAAAAAAGAAAAAAGTAAAAACACAAAAATGTTTATACTGTATTTCTCGTTCTAAAAAAACACAATGGTAAGTTAAAAAGTCGTTTTTTTGTTTATCATTGTGTTTTGTGTTATTTTCGTCATTGCTTGTGTTTTTTTTGCTTGACACTGTGTCTTTTTTTCTTTATATTGTGTTATATTACTCAACTTGTGATATAATTTGTTTGACATTATGTTACATTTTGCGATCTATTGTGTCTTTTTTAATTATAATTATGTCTTTTCGTCAATTTTTTGAATTTTTGTGTATTTTTAATTTTTTTTAAACATGAATGATGGCGGAAACATTTTAATTTTTTTAACATTTTTCGTTTTCTATTTTTATTTTTATTTTGAGTTATGTTTTTTTTATTATTTTTTTGAATTTATTTTTATGGGGTTTTTTGTGTTTTAACTTTACCCATAAATTAATTTTGTTAAATTTATTATTACCTTTTTGTATTAAGTCAAGATCTCTTTCCGAAAATGGGAAATTCAAAATTTAAAGCCATTGTTTTCATGTAAAGGTTTTTTTTAATCAACCTCTAATAATACCATTTTTAAAAGTTCAAGTTGGTTGTGTATCTAGACGTTGAAGTGAAAAAATACCGTTTGCGTATGGATTCTTGTGTACGGGTATTCAAAATTTAGAGCTCTAATTAACATATGTAATTGTCGAACTAGAAAGCATAAAAGTTCGTCGATTGGGTTGCATGGTAATAGATCTTGGCTCCTAAAAGATTTACCTTCAACAAAGTTATATAACTATATTCATGGCCAGATTACATAGATTCCTATAAAGGTAATTTGTTTCGTTTAGCAAGCTGTTAAGACAGGATTCTTACAAGAAGAAAACTAGCGAAACGAGGTATAAAAAATGTTCCAAACACTTATGTTTATGGGGAACTACTAGCGAATCGGTTAATCATCTCTTTTTATTAGTGTAGTTGGTGCAATATTTCCATTCCTGACTGCGAATCTTTGAAAAAGATCCTTGATATCCCGATGAAGATCAACCAGCCTCTAGCTTTCAAAAAGGTTATACAAATTTGGTGTCAAAGATTCAAATGGAATGCGCAGAATGAAAAAAAAAATATTTAGTGACAACATGAACTCGGTGTCAGAGATTCTTGAGAACGTACGTGCATGACGCGTCTTGATTTGACACACTCTTAAGTGGTTAGTATGAAATAGTTGTTTAAAAGAGCATCTCATGAATATGAAGGGTGTTTAAAATATATACTATCATTATATAATTTCTAATTCGTGTTTTTATGTCTTTGTTTTCGAGGCTATTTATTTTCCAGTTAAGTCGAAGGGGCTATTTAATTACTAATAAAGAAAAGATTATGGATGATTGCTTAATTAGTGGACTTTGATAACGTATGTACATGTTCCTCTCTGATCTATAAGACAGAAGTTTTGCATTCATCAAAGAACACACAAAAACAGAAGTTCGAATTCGTGTCCAATCGTTTGTGTTACATATATTTTTTTGCAATCTGTGAATAGGATTTGGTCAATTGCTCTAAAGCTTGTTCTTGTTCATTCGAATCAATCAATCAAGAATTTTTACAGGAGTTGTGAAATCTGGCATGAAATGAGCTGCTAAATTGCATATAGGGCCTTTAAAATTATACACACATAATATGTCGGAAAACGTGGTACTTGATTTGATTCTCAAGAACATACAATTGTAAAAGACTCAAATAATTGAAATTGATAAACAAGAACAAATGATTACAAACTACTTGAAATAAAATTACTACGAGTTGTAGACGACTCTCATCGGATCAATTACTGATGAATACAATAAACGAGAAGAATAGCATCATTGTAGAATTGTGTTTTTGGACCTGCAGCATGAGAGGTCACAATTTATAGCTTCAAGGGACTCGCTTATTTGGAGAAAGATGAACCAATTAGCTAGCACTAATTTTGGGATCTTGAATCAGTTAAGGAAGGAGCCTTTGGTGAGACAGGCTGGATCCATGAGACATCAAGATGTTGTGATGAGAGCGGACAAGGCCGGCTCAACGCCTTTTGTGGCCTAAAGCGACATATCTTACGGGGGACTTTACCAAAATACAAAAATAAACATAAAAGTCCAAAGCACAAATAGCGAAAGTTAACTGTACGAAAATAACAAATGAACTAAAGGAAGATGATGGAACTTGTTAGTTGCTACTAACTAATCAGGACTTTCTAGTTTAGAATTATGCATAAAAACACAACAAGATCACACAAAATTCTAGATTGTAGCATCATCTAGCTTTTATAATCACAAAAAAAACCCATAAAAGACAATGGAACATGTTAGCCACACTTGAATACTATCAACATAAATCTTGATTCTTAGTTCAGTAACTCTGTTAGACACCCAAATCATTGGACATACACACACTCAGATGGTTAAACATGTCCCAATAACATTCGTGAATAGATTCAAACTCAAACACGTCAAATATATAATCGTACAAATCACGCATAATACTATCAACACATACAACAAGCATACAAATAATTTTACATGTACCAAAGCCTAATTGAACATATCCGATGCACCGGCCGGGAGACTATGCGAAAAACACAAAACAATTTCGACGCGATGATTCGGTTTGGTGGCGATTAAAATGTTAAATAACCAAGACCGGGAACACCGCCATTACTACCGCTTCATTGTTCACGAACCGGCTCCGATTTTTGAAACTCAATTCGACGCTTCGTTTTACTAAACTAATCGCCGCTCAAAGCCTCAAACAGGGAATGGAAAATGGATTACCCAAGTCTTAATTAAAACATAAGCTTAACACATAATTTATCTATAATGTAATTAAAAAATTAGGGGCCTTAATATGTGGAGGTTTAATTTTGTTGCTTGGGTTTCTTCACACTAGAGCCGGCCCTGAGAGCGGAGGCGATGATGAAGAAGCATAACCCGGGCCATGAGAACATAAAGTGAGGCTTGATCGCCCGTTGAACCAGAGAGAATCCCAAGATGTACAAAACACATGAAAAAAACATACACATAGCATTAGTATCTGATATTAAATTGATATATTATTAACATAATGATATTTCTTAATTACCAATGGAGTCTAACTAACTAATGGAGCTTTAAAAGACAAATAGATTCATGGTTTATTAGTTAGTTCCGTCATACTGTGATCGATTTCAAAGGAGTTCGTGAATCCGGACTAATAAAAATAGAAGGGAACGATTGTAGAATTAGAATCAAATTCTTATGAATTTGAAAACCAATATGGTAAACGTCGGTCATATCGAATAGCAACATAAAACTGTTATCCAAAAGATTGTACCTTATGATCTTCTTTAATTAATAGTTTCAACACCATAAATGTATCTTCTTTCTTCGCCTCCAACAACATCATGAAGCTCCACTTCATACGTACATGACAAACCATCCCGAACGCTCCCTTAACATATCATACACACTCAGGAGAAAGCGGGAGTCATGACAGGCAGTATCCACCACAAGTAGATGGTTTCGAGATTCACCAAAGTACCCTAATTAACGTCCCACAGATGCTACCCTCACTAGTAATGGTGATGGAAATAGCAAATTTTTGGGCTCTAGTACTTTGGGGGATCTCGAAGCCATCTGCATATGGTGAAAACGGCAATCATGAATCTCGTTTCCACCTAACTGTGTATGAGATGTCAGGGGACCATTCGGGGTGGTTTCTCAAGTACTCATGGAAACTGAGGAGGAGATTTGAGTGTAAGCTTTGCTACCCGACTTAGGTTAATTGAATGTTTATAGTATTTGTTCTACCTCTATTTATATTTGTTTTCTTGCGACAAGATATCTTTTATTAATTAATGAAAAGATATCAACTGATTAAGTTTAGAATTAGATTAACTGAATTTTACATTTTATTTCTTTTTCTCTTGAATGTTTATATATAATACTTATTATCCCCCTATTTATATTTGTTTTCTAGAAACAAAATATAATTTTATTAATTAATGAAAAGATATCAATTGATTATGTTTAGTATTAGGTTAACTGAATTTTACCTTTCATTTCTTTTCCTATTTTACAGCAACATAATTTATGCATTAATTATTAATTAGTAGCTAATGCATATCAACTGATGGGTTTGATTGTTTGAATCAGATACGAATTATCAAATACGAATTACATTAAGGTGCTAACTATAGAATCAAGTAATGTAATTATGTATACAACATAGTGTTATTACACTACGATGTAATTACATAATTGCACTGCTTGTATATATATAATTATACTACTTGATTCGCACAGTTAGCACACTAATTTAATTTGCACCATAACTTCCCTCATCAACTGATTATGTTAAATTAATTATTAAGTTAAATAATTCACCATCATCATAGCTATAGAGTACATATCCTGTATTATCAACCGAGCTCTTATGAGCAACCTCCTCCAACCGATCCTCGTTCCTGATGGAGGGTCAAGTCAATCCAACCTTTTGTTTGCGGATGAACAGTCCTTAGAGGGTCTTGGTCGGAAACAAATATTCTAAGCGTGGTGCGCGTTTTACTCAGTTTCTATTTGGTATCCTGAAAGTATATTTAAACAAGAGTAAACTATTTAGTGTACAAACATGGCGACCCGCTTACATTTCAAAATCGGCAATTCCCAATGTTGTTATCTAGGTCTTTGGGTGGGGAAAAATATGAGTTTAGTCAATAGTTAGGATGTCGGTAATAGAAAGCTTCCCGGGGCTAGTACTAGTTAAATTGGTACCAGACGCGCTGCTAATTTACCTTTTTTATCGCAATAAGAAGCCCTACTTCTAGTTATAGATCAGTTGGAACCACATTAGACGGGACTTTAATTCCTTTCAGAAAGAACTATGGAGAAAAGGAAAATTCATTGGGTTCATATGAATCGAATTAGATTGGACTGCCTTTATACGAAAATCAACATATATTTGATTTCCAACCTTTTTTCTAGCCAATCTTTATATGTTAGTTACCTGAGCAATTTAGCCAAACAACACCAACAAGCACATTTTAAACGAGACAAACTTGATTTTTTTCGATGTACGAGTGAATATACTCGTAATCTACTATAATTGGTCTTACTCTAATAAGCGTTGCAACATGTAAAATGACAAATAAGATTTCATAAGTTGTATTCTCAACATGCATATAAGTTTCTGAAAGACAATGACTATAAATCAAATGATTGTACTGCTAAGAAACAAGTCATTGAGGCATTATAGAAACATAGGAAGATTTCATCCTTTGGTCTTAATGATGAACTTGTTTGTACCCAATTCTTCCAAGGTAAACATCAAATGGTATTGAATAGTTGCTAGAAAATCTTACTCAGGAAATTAATTGTATATTATGATCTTCCTAAAAAAATTCAACACCATGAATGTAACTTCTTTTTCACCTCTAACATCAACGATTTCTAATTTGAGTGCGTTTGAAAAGACTATATGTGATTTGGTAACACTCTTTGTAATCATGAATGAATCCCGTGTTTCATTTATGTTTGTTTAAAGCCACTATATGTGATTTTGTAACTATTTTTGTATCCATGAATCCATCTAGTAACTCTATTCGTGCGCGTACCCATGCACATGTACAAAGGGGAAGAAGTAGCAATATGCGGCATGGGAAGTTAGAACTTGTTATTGATGGCCCTTAACCGGATCGATTAAACATGAAACAATAGAAATCAAACATGTATGAACCTCAATTAGATAATTAACGATTTGATGGAAATGATTCCTTGAAGAAGATATTTTTACAAATGATCACGGTAAGCCTAGTTAAAGGTTGTCAGAATTGTGTTTTAAACTTCGAGCCAGTTTGCGAAGAGGTGCAACGCACTGGTAGGTTTAGTTACATAATTAACATTTAGCTAAACATAAAATCTTAACATAAACTATATCCCCAACACTTTAAAATGAAATAAACTCGGTTAAACAAACTCATCATCTACAATGGAATCAATCTAGTAAGTTTAAATAGGTATGCAATACTTCATACCTGGTCTATAAACAGACAAAGTATGCTTTAAATAATGTGTGATTTGAGTTATAAACACTCTTTAATCTCTGGAACTCTTTTGTTCCTCACATCCTTCTTGTTGCTCCAGTTAATTCTTGTCTTTCTAGCTTTCTTACACACGTTCTAAGATTCCGAATATTGTTTCATCGAAGTTACATTAAACAAAACATGTTGTAAAAATGTCTCGAGTTAGTAGTTCCAAATACTTAATGGCTAATAGAGTACGAAACGAATTGAAATATTTCATCAAACACGAAACCAAGTCAATGAAACATTATAACAGACATCGTACTTGCATATTACATCAGACATGTAACGGAGAGAAAAAAATAAAAATAAAAATAAAAATCAAACAGCAACTCAGATTCAATTAATCACACATAGGGAGATTTCTTTCGGCTGAAACTTTAAAACCGGATTGCCGTTTAGAATGAAGTTAAAGATTGGATATAGCGATGCACTTCTCTGCCTCCAAGTCTAATCTGGGAAATGGTGGTCATATGCTTACAACTCTTATCCAGAATAGTGTATCCTATGATCTTATTAATATTCAACACCATGAATGCATCTTCTTCTTCTTCACCTCTAACAACATCAATTACTTCAAACTGGTTGTTGCGAATCATCTGAGGACAAACGCCCGGAAGATCATGAAGCTTCACTTTGTACTTGACAAACCACCCCGAACGGTCCCATGACATTTCATACACAAGTAGATATATACGGTATTCATACTTGGCAGTAGCCACCCAATGCAGATGGCCACGAGATTCCCCAAAGTACAAATATGTGCTACGATAACCATACCGCCCCATAGGTGCTTTAGGGGACGGTATTGGCAACTCTTTTAGCTGTTCTAGTTTAGGATCAAAGTACGATAGATAATTACGATCAGAAGGATGCCAGTAAACAGCCCCATTCCAATAAACTCCATTACCGAAAGGCGTATTATAAGAACTCTCGGAGAAATAATGGTTTAGATTCTTCCATTTCCTTGCGTCGGAAGAGTAGATTTGAATTTCGGCAAGAACCAAATCGCTAGAAGGATATGGATATGAGAAAGTAATACAAAATACTTTGTAATGTGGACAACTTGTCTGATGATACGCCAAACCAACCAAACGGTCCGGTTTATAAGAATAAACCAACGGGATGATCGCAAACTGCTTGGTGGTGGGATTGAACACGTAGTACATACGATCGCGTGTGTGTCCTTGACGGCTACAACAAAGAAATAAGCCATTACATGATTGCAGGATTCTGATACCATTAACATCAGGGTAGAAATCGAGACTACGGAAATGAGGTGGGGTTCGGTATTCATTATCAAACGGGACGTACTTGTTGCGAACAAAAAGACCAGGAGAGATCGAAAGCTTGTCATTACGGAGGGTGAAACGCCGGTGGCTTAAAAGCGATTGCCAATCTTTGTATAAACATTTGAACCTTAGAATGGAGGTAGCAGGGAGCCGGACAAGGATTTCGGTTAAAAGGTCGTTGTTTGAACCGATCAAATGTGCAGATGGAGAGAATTCATCATAGGAATCTGTTTTTAGGGTTTTCTTGATTTCGGCTTTGGTATTTTCCATTATGTGATTGAAGACTAAGGAGGGGTTTAGAAGGAGGGTTTAAATGTTTAATAGGTTTTTTTAGCAGTAATTAACCTTTTTTTTCTTTGTATTAAGTCACGATTGAGTATTATTATTATCTAATTAAGGCTAAGATATCAATTGATGGGTAAAGTTATTCTAATAACAAAAATGAGAATGATAAGAAGGTTTTGTAAAAAATCTTCTAAAAAAAATTAAAAAATAAATTAATAAAAAAATCATAACTCAAAATTTAATAAAAAAACGAAAAAAGTAAAAACACAAAAAAGTTTCTACCGTATTTTTCGTTTTAAAAAAACACAATGGTAAGCGAAAAAGTCATTTTTTTATCATTGTGTTTTGTGTTATTTTCGTCATTGATTGTGTTTTTTTTTTGCTTGACATTGTGTTTTTTTTTCTTTATATTGTGTTATATTATTCAACATTGTGATATATTTGTTCGGTATTGTGTTATATTTTGCGATTATTGTGTCTTTTTTAGTTATAATTGTGTCATTTGTTCATTTTCGTCATTGTGTCTTTGATAAGACCATTGTGTCTTTTCGTCATTTATATATATATATATATTAAAGAAAAAGTTTGTACGGGAATGATGGCGGAAACATTTTAGTTTTTTTATTTTTTCGTTTTTTAATTATACTTTGAGTTATGATTTTTTTATTATTTTTCTTGAATTTATTTTTAAAGGTTTTTGTGTGATCACAAATCCATCTCACACTTATCACTTTTGTCTCCCTTTGTATTTTAACTTTACCCCCTATGTAATTGTCGAACTAGAAAACAAAAAAGTTAGTCGCTTGGGTTGCATGGTAATAGATCTTGGCTCCTAAAAGATTTACCTTCAACAAAGTTATATAACTATATTCATGGCCAGATTATATAGATTTCTATAAAGGTAATTTGTTTCGTTTAGCAAGCTGTTAAGACAGGATTCCTACAAAGCGAAACGAGGTATAAAAAATGTTCCAAACACTTATGTTTATGGGGAACTACTAGCGAATCGGTTAATCATCTCTTTTTATTAGTGTAGTTGGTGCAATATTTCCATTCCTGACTGCGAATCTTTGAAAAAGATCCTTGATATCCAGATGAAGATCAACCAGCCTCTAGCTTTCAAAAAGGGTCTACAAATTTGGTGTCAAAGATTCAAATGGAATGCGCAGAATGATAAAAAAAAATATTGACGGCAACATGAACTCGGTGTCAAAGATTCTTGAGAACGTACGTACCTGACGCGTCTTGATTTGATACACTCTTAAGTGGTTAGTATGAAATAGTTGTTTAAAAGAGAATCTCATGAATATGAAGGGTGTTTAATATATATATATATATTATCATATCCTTTCTAATTCCTGTTGTTATGTCTTTGTTTTCGAGGCTATTTATTTTCCAATTATGTCCAAGGGGCTATTTACTAATAAAGAAAAGATCATGGATGATACAATAGCTTATTTGATTGTAACCCCTTGAATAGGATTTGGTCAATTGGTTGCTCTAAGCTTGTTCTTGTTCATTCGAATCAATCAATCAAGAATTTTTACTGGAGTTGCAAAATCTGGTATGAAATGAGTTGCTAATTAATTGCATATAGGGCCTTTAAAATTATACCCGCATAATATGTCAGAAAACGTGGTACTTGATTTGATTCTCAAGAACATACAATTGTAAAAGACTTAAATAACTGAAATTGATAAACAAGAGCAAATGATTACAAACTACTTGAAATAAAATTACTAACAGTCGTAGACGACTTTCATCGGATCAATTACCGATGAATACAATGAACGAGAAGAATAGCATCATTGTAGAATTGTGTTTTTGGACCTGCATGAGAGGTTACAATTTATAGCTTTAAAGGACTCGCTTATTTGGAGAAAGATGAACCAATTAGCTATCACCAATTATGGGATCTTGAATCAGTTAAGGAAGGAGCCTTTGGAGAAACAGGCTGAATCCACGAGACATCAAGATGTTGTGATGAGAGCGGAGGCGATGATGAAGAAGCATAACCCGGGCCATGAGAACATAAAGTGAGGCTTGATCGCCCGTTGAACCAGAGAGATTCCCAAGATGTACAAAACACATGAAAAAGGACATACACATGGCATTCGTATCTGATATTAAATTGATATATTTTTAACATAATGATATTTCTTAATTACTAATGGAGCTTTAAAAGACAAATATAGATTCATGGTTTGTTAGTTAGTTCCGTCATACTGTGATCGATTTCAAAGGAATTCCTTAATCCCGACTAATAAATATAGGAGGGGAACAATTGTAGAATTAGAATCAGATTCTTGATTAGTTGATTCATATATGTGCAACATTTAGCACTAGTTATGCCATTTGATTTGTAATGTAAAGTAGTGAGTCATGATGATTAGTAGTCTTATCGAATAGTGACATGAAACTGTTATCCAGAAGATTGTACCTTATGATCTTCTTTTAACAGTTTCAACACCATAAATGTATCTTCTTCTTCTTTGCCTCTAACAACATCATGAAGCTCCACTTCATACGTACATGATAAACCATCCCCAACGCTCCCCTAACATTTCATACACACTTAGGAGAAAGCGGGAGTCATGACACGCAGTATCCACCACAAGTAGATGGTTTCGAGATTCATCAAAGTACAATGGCAGATGCTACCCTCACCGGTAATGGTGATGGAAATAGCAACATTTTAGGTTGTAGTACTTTGGGGAATCTCGAAGCCATCTGCATATGGTGAAAACCACCAGTCATGAATCTCGTTTCCACCTAACTGTGTATGAGATGTCAGGGGACCATTCGGGGTGGTTTGCCAAGTACTCATGGAAACCGAGAAGGAGATTTGAGTGTAAGCTTTGCTACTTGACTTAGGTTAATTGAATGTTTATAGTACTTGTTATCCCTCTATTTATATTTGTTTTCTTGCAACAAGATATCTTTTATTAATTAATTAAAAGATATCAATTGATTATGTTTAGAATTAGATTAACTGAATTTTACCTTTTATTTATTTTCCTCTTGAATGTTAATATATTGTACTTATTATTTCTCTATTTATATTTTTTTTTTCTTGCAACAAAATATATTGTATTAATTAATGAAAAGATATCAATTGATTACGTTTAGTATTAGGCACTAACTGAATTTTACCTTTCATTTCTTTTCCTATTTTATAGAGACGAATTTATGCATTTATTATTAAGTAGCTAATGCATTAATAACCGATGGGTTTGAATCAAATAAGAATTAAATTAAGGTGCTAACGGTAAGAATCAAGTAGTGCAATACTGCAATTATGTATACAACATAGTGTAATTATAGTGTAGTGTAATTACACTACGATGTAATTATATAATTATACTACTTGTATATATATAATTACACTACTTGATCCTCACAGTTAGTACACTAATTTAATTTGTACGTTAACTTTCCCCATCAACTGATTATGTTAAATTAATTATTAAAATAATTCACCATCATCATAGTTATAGAGTACCTATCCTATATTAGCAACCGGGCGCTTATGAGCAACCTCCTTCAACCGATCCTCGTTCCTGATGGAGGGTCAAGTCAATCCAGTATTTTGTTTGCGGATGACACAGTCCTTATAGGGTCTTGGTAGGAAACAAATATTCTAAACGTGGTGCGCCTTTTACTCAGTTTCTATTTGGTTTCCAGAGAATATATATAAACAAGAGTAATCTTTTTGGTATACAGACATCGCGACTCGCTTACATTGCAAATCGGCAATTTCCAATGTTGTTATCTAGGTCTTTGGGTGGGGAAAAATATGAATTTAGTCAATAGTTAGGATGTCGGTAAATGATATATTTGAAAAACAGATCAAAATGGAAAGCTTCCCGGGGCTAGTACTAGTTAAATTGGTACCGGTCGCGTTGCTAATTTATCTTTTTTATTCACAATATGAAGCCCTACTTCTAGTTATAGAACGGTTGGAACGCATTAGACGGGAACAAATTTAGCCAAACAACACCAACTAGCACATTTAAACGGGACAAACTTGGTTCTAACCCATTTTAAACGAGACAAATTTGGTTTTTTTCGATGTACGAGTGAATATACTCGTAATCTACTATTGGTCTTACTCTAATAAGCATAGCAACATGTAAAATGACAAATAAGATTTCATAAGTTGTATTGTCAACATGCATATAAGTTTCTGAAAGACAATGACTATAAATTAAATGATTGTACTGATAAGAAACAGGTCATTTGAGGCATTATAGAAACATAGGTAGATTTATTTGGGCTAATTAATTGTCAACTGAATTTCATCCTTTGGTCTTAATGATGAACTTGTTTGTACCCAACTCTTATTCAGGAAATTGTATATTATGATCTTCCTAAAAATTTTTAACACCATGAATGTAACTTCTTTTTCACCTCTAAGATAAATGATTTCTAATTTGAGTGCGTTTGAAACGACTATATGTGATTTGGTAACGGTCTTTGTAATCATGAATGAATCCCGTATTTCATTTGTGTTTGTTTAAAGCCAGCTATATGTGATTTTGTAACTATTTTTGTATACATGATTCCATCTAGTAACTCAATGATCATGGCCGTCTCCGAGAATACCCAAAAAAAAGTGGGCCTGGGACATGAAATACGAAAGGCCCTAAAATACAAACTCAAAGATCTTTTATATATT
The DNA here is from genome assembly GCF_021521415.1 of Bidens hawaiensis. NCBI lineage: Eukaryota > Viridiplantae > Streptophyta > Magnoliopsida > Asterales > Asteraceae > Bidens > Bidens hawaiensis. Next base: position 3,543,473 of record NW_027491030.1, read on the forward strand.
TTAGACAAATGTGATAACAATAAAACAAAACAAACGATTTTTTTAGCAAAATTTTCTAACTAAAAGACTTAATTCGTCTTCTATTTTTACGTTTTTTTACTACCGGATAAGTGTCTAGACCTAGGAGTCGTAATATCTTTAAAAAAAATAAAAATTAACATAACTAATTATAAATTATCATTCTATCATGTATTAACCATCAACTAATTACTCATTATCATTCTATCATGTATTAACAATCAACTAATTACTCATTATCATTATTGAATAAAACTTAACAAATAAGAAATTAGAAATTAACAACTAAAATTAATATTATTAACAAACAAAACTTATACAAAAGTTAACAAAGGCTTGAATATTGGTTAATAACCTAGTCACTGGTTTAATAAAAGATTACAAGTGAAATATAAGTAATAAGTTAATACCTTATTAAAAATATGTAGTCTGGTACATTCAATTTTCAAACATGGGCTGGCTAATTAATTTGTTTTTAATGAAGTGGATTGTGGGGAGTGGGTCTGGCTAGTCTGCTACATTTAATTTGTTTTCAAACAGGTCATGAAGAATAAATATATAATTTTTTTAAAATGTCATGGGCCTAAAGGGGAGTGGGCCTGGGGCTGAGCCCTCCCTGCCCTCCCCTTGGGCCGGGCCTGTCTATGATGTTTGCGTTCGTGCATGTACCCATGCACATGTACAAAGGGGAAGAAGTGGCAATATGCGGCGTGGGAAATTAGAAAGAGTTATTGATGGCCCTTAACCGGATCGATTGAACATGAAACAATAGAAATCAAATATGTATGATAAAATGTCGGGATCTTGGTCTGGTTATAAGATTATATAATATTGAATCAAAATAGGATATGATAAAATGACCAAAAAGGACAATCATATTTATTGTTAGCATATAATGTCATAATATGACACCTTATTTCCCATCAACTATAACTATATTTTTTTTTTCTATAAATTATGCATAAGTTAATAATAATAATAATAATAAATTCACCAATAATTCAGTATATTAGAGTTTTTTATGATGTATAACTTTTAAGAAAAATAAATGTATATCAATAGAATTGAAAAAAACCAAATAAACTTTTGCAGAATTCAATAACTTTTAAGAAAAGTAAAAGTTGGGGCAGATTTAGAAGAGTTGGTGCTACCGCTCCTTGAACTTCCAGTGATGTGGGATTGCCAACATAAAGAAGAGGGAGGGGCAATATCAAGCAGTGCCTCCGGAAGGTAGCGGACGGCCATTACACAGCGGCGATCAAAGTCCTGTGTTCATCTGGGGTCGCGCCTGCCGAGTGGTATACTTTGAGAGCATTGATTGATAAACATCTTGTGGTGGACCCCACGACCATGCCCTCCGTCGTGCCATCGGAACCAGCCTTGCAGGTGGACGGTGATTGTGTGTTGGAATGTATTAAAACCTTCCCGAAAGGTACATCTTGTGGGAGGGATGGTTTGCGGGCCCAACATATTTTAGACACTTTCTGTGGCCAGGGGTCTCCGACCGCCTCCGGGCTCTTAAAGGCCATCACTGATGTTGTCAACTTGTGGCTTGGGGGGCTTTGTCCAAAAGTTCTAGCGGAGTTCATTGCTTCGGCATCGTTGACCCCCCTGTTGAAGTCTGACAATGGAATTAGACCCATCGCAGTGGGGGCCATTTGGAGAAGATTGATGTCGAAAGTCGCTATGCGTAAAATAGGGAAAAAGGTGGCTGCTTATCTAGGGGATTTCCAATTCGGGGTTGGGATCCCTAATGGGGCAGAAGCGGTATTGCATAGTGCTAACAGATTTTTGAGCGCGTTCATTCTGACGGGTCCCTGGCTATGCTCACTATTGATTTTTCTAACGCCTTCAACGAGGTGGATCGGACGACCCTTCTCAGGGAAGTTAGCTGCATATGTCCATCCATCTTCCCATGGGTCCAGTTTTTATATGCCCGCCCCGCCCGTTTATATGTGGGGGATACTCATATCGGGGCTTTTACTGGGGTGCAGCAAGGGGACCCCCTTGGCCCTCTTCTTTTTGCGTTGGTCCTTCATCCGCTCATCCTTAGGGTGCAGGGGACCTGTTCCTTGCCCTTCCATGCTTGGTATTTAGATGATGACACTATTATTGGTAAGGTTGAGGAGGTCGCTAGAGCGTTGGGCATTATTCGCTCAGAGGGGGCGTCTATAGGGCTTAGGCTTAATATTCGAAAAACAGAGGTTTTTTGGCCGTCATGTGATGATTCGAAGAAAGTGTCGGGTTTATTCCCTGGAGAGATTAGCAGGCCTGCGATGGGAGTTAAACTCTTGGGGGGAGCGGTTAGTCGGGATGCAGGGTTTATTCGGTCTTTGGCAACTAAAAGAGCTTTGAGAGCGGTTGAACTTATGAAACGCCTGTCGGACCTGAGGGACCCCCAAAGTGAGCTCCTTTTGTTACGCTCGTGCATGGGGGTTGCTAAGTTAGTGTTTGGGCTCCGGACCTGTCAACCTAAACATGTCAAAGAGGCTGTGTCCATCTTTGATGCGGGCCTGCGGGGGGCAATTGAAGATATTGTTGTGTGTGGAGGACCGCATTATGGGGACCTCCAGTGGAGGTTGGCTTCCTTCCCTATGCGTTGCGGAGGCTTAGGAATTCTCTCGGCTGAGGATGTCTCCGCATATGCATTTGTGGCTTCCAGGTCTCAGTCGTGGAAATTGCAGGACCACGTCCTGCGAAACGCTGGTGTTACGGGGGTAGATCCTGACTACTCTTTTGCACTTGGTAATATTGGAACAGCTCTCCCGAACCTTGATATAGGCGGTTTTACTGATAAGGAGACCGCCCCCAAGAAACCTCAACAAACCTTGGCGAGTGCTCTTTATGGTAAACACGTACATGATTTGGAGGAGCGATTCGATATGACCCCGAGACAAAAGACAGTTTTAGCTTGTCTCAAGGGGGCTCATGCCCAGGATTTTTTGACTGTTTTGCCCATTGAAGGTCTTGGGCAACGGATGTCGGCAGTTGAATACAGAGCCATCCTTAAATACCGGCTTATGATTCCCCTTTTCCCTCCAGATGAATTATGCCCCATTTGTAAAAAAGCTTGTTTGGATAGATTCGGTGAGCATGCCCTCCACTATAAGGAATTGCCGGGATTCAAGTATCGTCATGACTGAGTTACAGATGTGTTATGGGATGTGCTTAGACGTGCTGGGATCTCAGCCAAGAAAGAGGCACTTGTTAACTTTTTGACTAATCCGCGTGAGGGAAGATCTACCATGCGTCATGCGGATGTTCTTGTGTTTGGCTGGGCAGGGGGTAAGCATGCGTGTGTTGACCTCACTGGGGTGTCCCCGTTGGTGGGGCTGAGAGACAGTGGCTTCGTACCGGGACAGGCGGTTTTGAGAGCGGAGTCTAGGAAGGTTGCTAAGCATGAGACATCGTGTTTGGAGAATCAGCACGTGTTCATTCCATTTGCCTTCGACACTTTTGGATCCCTAGCTCCCGAGGCGGTTCGCTTCTTGGAGCGGGTGCAGAAGGTGGTCCACAGTTACTCGCAGAGCCCGAGGAACCAAGGATTTATATTTAGTAGAATAGGCTTTGCGATTCAAAAGGGAATAGCGGCGCAGCTTGTTGCTCGCTTACCCATTATCCAGATGTAGTTCGGTTTGTGTTATATATAAAAGGATCAATAATTAAAAAAAAATGTATATATTAAAATGTTTTATGATGTATAACCCCTTGAATAGGATTTGGTCCATTGGTTGCTCTAAAGCTTGTTCTTGTTCATTCGAATCAATCAATCAAGAACTTTTACAGGAGTTCCAAAATCTGGTATGAAATGAGCTGCTAAATTGCATATAGGGCCTTTAAAATTATACACACATAATATGTCGGAAAACGAGGTACTTGATTTGATTCTCAAGAACATACAATTGTAAAAGACTCAAATAATTGAAATTGGTAAACAAGAACAAATGATTACAAACTACTTGAAATAAAATTACTGAGAATATATTGTAGACAACTCTCATCGGATCAATTACCGATGACTACAATGAACGGGACGAATATCATTATTGTAGAATTGTGTTTTTGGACCAACATTAGAGGTTACAATTTATAGCTTCAAAGGGCTCCGTTTATTTGGAGAAAGATGAACCAATTAGCTAGCACCAATTTTGAGATCTTGAATCAGTGAAGGAAGGAGCCTTTGGAGAGCCTGCCTCAAGCTGTTGTGATGAGAGCGGAGGCGATGATGAAGAAGCATAACCCGGGCCATGAGAACATAAAGTGAGGCTTGATCGCCCGTTGAACCAGAGAGAAGCCCAAGATGCATACAAAACACATGAAAAAGAACATACACTTAGCATTAGTATTTGATAATAAATTGATATATTTTTAACATAATGATATTTCGTAATTACCAATGGAGTCTAATTAGCTACTGGAGCTTTAAAAGACAAATAGATTCATGGTTAATTTATTAGTTAGTTCCGTCATATACTGTGATCGATTTCAAAGGAATTCGTTAATCCCGACTAATAAAAATAGGAGGGGTCGATTGTAGAATTAGAATCGGATTCTTATGCACTTGAAACCCAAAATCAATTTGTTGATATGTATTTTTCTTGATTAATTAGTTGATTCATATATTTGCGAAAGTTAGCACTAGTTATGCCATTTGATTTGTAATGTAAAGTAGTGAGTCATGATGATTAGTAGTCTTATCGAATAGTGACATGAAACTGTTATCCAGAAGATTGTACCTTATGATCTTCTTTTAACAGTTTCAACACCATAAATGTATCTTCTTCTTCTTCTTCTTCGCCTCTAACAACATCATGAAGCTCCACTTCATACGTACATGATAAACCATCCCCAACGCTCCCCTAACATTTCATACACACTTAGGAGAAAGCGGGAGTCATGACAGGCAGTATCCACCACAAGTAGGTGGTTTCGAGATTCATCAAAGTACAGTGGCAGTTGCTGCCCTCACCGGTAATGGTGATGGAAATAGCAACTTTTTAGGTTGTAGTACTTTGGGGAATCTCGAAGCCATCTGCATATGGTGAAAACCACCGGTCATGAATCTCGTTTCCACCTAACTGTGTATGAGATGCCAGGGGGACCATTCCGGGTGGTTTGTCAAGTACTCATGGAAACTGAGAAGGAGATTTGAGTGTAAGCTTTGTTACTTGACTTAGGTTAACTGAATGTTTATACTACTTGTTATCCCTCTATTTATATTTGTTTTCTTGCAACAAGATATCTTTTAGTAATTAATGAAAAGATATCAATTGATTTAAGTTTAGAATTAGATTAACTGAAGTTTACCTTTTATTTAGTTTCCTCTTGAATGTTTATATAAAATACTTATTATCCCTCTATTTATATTTGTTTTCTTGCAACAAGATATCTTTTAGTAATTAATGAAAAGATATCAATTGATTTAAGTTTAGAATTAGATTAACTGAAGTTTACCTTTTATTTATTTTTCTCTTGAATGTTTATATAAAATACTTATTATCTCTTTATTTATATTTGTTTTCTTGCAACAAAATATATTGTATTAATTAATGAAAAGATATCTATTGATTATGTTTAGTATTAGGTTAACTGAATTTTACCTTTCATTTCTTTTCCTATTTTATAGCGACAGACTTTATGCATTAATTATTAAGTAGTTAATGCACGTCAACTAATGAGTTTGAATCAAATACGAATTAAATTAAGGAGCAAGTGGTGCAATTATGTATACAACATAGTGTAATTATAGTATAGTGTAATTACACTACTTGTATATATATATATATAATTACATTACTTAATTATCACAGTTAGCATGCTAATTTAATTTGTACGTTAACTTTCCCCATTAACTGATTATGTTAAATTAATTATTAATTTAAATAATTCACCAACATCATAGCTATGGAGTACCTATCCTATATTATCAACCGAGCGCTTATGAGCAACCTCCTTCAACCGATCCTCGTTCCCGATAGAGGGTCAAGTCAATCCGACCTTTTGTTTGCGGATGACACGGTCCTTATAGGGTCTTGGTCGGAAACAAATATTCTAAACGTGGTGCGCCTTTTACTCAGTTTCTATTTGGAATCCAGAGAATATATATAAACAAGAGTAATGTTTTTGGTGTACGAACATGGCAACTCGCTTACATTTCAAAATCGGCAATTTCCAGTGTTGTCATCTAGGTCTTTGGGTTGGGGGTGGGGGTGGGGGGGGGGTATGAGTGGATGTCGGTAATAGAAAGCTTCCCGGGGCTATTACTAGTTAAATTGGTACCGGACGCGTTGCTAATTTACCTTTTTTATTCACAATACGAAGCCCTACTTCTAGTAATAGATCAGTTGGAACACATTAGACGGGACTTCAATTCCTTTCAGAAAGAACTATGGAGAAAAGAAAATATATATTGGGTTCATATAAATCGAATTAGATTGGACTGCATTTATATGAAAATCAACATATATATCCAACCTTCTTTCTAGCCAATCTTTATATGTTAGTTACGTGAACAAATTTAGCCAAACACACCAACAAGCACGTTTTAAACGAGACAAACCTGGTTTTTTTCGATGTACGAGTGAATATATACTCGTAATCTACAATTGGTCTTACTCTAATAAGCGTAGCAACATGTAAAATGACAAATAATATTTCATAAGTTGTATTCTCAACAAGGAAGATTTATTTAGGCTTATTAATGTTCAACTGAATTTCATCCTTTGGTCTTAATGATGAACTTGTTTGTACCCAATTCTTCCAAGGTAAACATCAAATGGTATTGAATAGTTGCTAGAAACTCTTACTCAGGAAATTCATTGTATATTATGATCTTCCTAAAAAATTTCAACACCATGAAAGTAACTTCTTTTTCACCTCTAACATCAACGATTTCTAATTTGAGTGCGTTTGAAACGACTATATGTGATTTGGTAACACTCTTTGTAATCATGAATGAATCTCGTTATTCATTTGTGTTTGTTTAAAGCCACTATATGTGATTTTGTAACTATTTTTGTATCCATGATTCCATCTAGTAACTCTATGATGTTTGCATTCGCGCATGTACCCATACACATGTACAATGTGGAAGAAGTGACAATATGCATCATGGGAAGTTAGAACATTATTGATGGCCCTTAATCGGATCGATTGAACATGAAACAATAGAGATCAAACATGTATGAACCTCTAGATAATTAACGATTTGATGGAAATGATTCCCAGAAGAGATTATTACAAATGATCATGGTAAGCCTAGTTAAAGGTCGTCGGAATTGTGTTTTAAACGTCGTGTTAGTTTGCAAAGAGGTGCAATGCACTGGTAGGTTAATTAATAATAGTATTTCCATACTCAACCTACTAGTTACAGAATTAACATTTAGCTAAACTTTAAACAAAACTTTAACAAGATTGATCAAGGCTAAACCAACCGTATACCTTTTGAATTGTAATGGCACGTAACTAACGAGTCGTAATCCTTATTAAAGAGACTCAAGATGAGATACTGCAAATCTATATCAACTTAATTCTTGCCCTTTTAGAACTATTTTGTTTACGCTCTAAGATTACAGATATCGTTTCATCAAAATAACATTCAGCAAAACGAATTGTAAAAATGTCTCGAGTTAATAGTTTCGCTCAATTAGTTACCAGTAGAGAATGAAAACCAATAATAGATTAACTGTAGACAATCTTTGTACTCTGTGGTGAAACAAACTCGGTTTCGTGATGAACATTAGTATATAATTCTCATAATCTACAATGAATCAATCTAGTAAGTGTAGAAACATGCGAAAAAGTACCCATGAATTAAATGTCAAATAAGATTTCATAGGCAATAAAGCATTGATATTTCATAAAACACAAACCCAAGTTAATAAAGCATTATATCAAACACTTAACTTCTTCAAGCTAAAAACTTACCTCTATAAGAAAGATATCAAATGACGAACCATACGCAAACGGCAATTCACACATAGGTTGGCCGCAATTTAGAAATTGTATTATTGTCGTTTAGAACGAACTTAAAGATTGGACATACCGATGAACTTCTGTGTGTCCCGCTCTACTAGGACAAGCCCGATTGAATAGCTGCTTAAAACTCCTATCCCGAATATTGTACCTTACGATCTTCGTCAATAATCTCAACACCATGAATGTATCTTTTATCTTCTTGGCCTCTAACAACATCAATGACTTTAAATTTGTGAAAATGAGGGCTTGATGGATGTTGGTAGCTCATGATCATATCTTGACAAAAACCCGGAAGATCATCAAGCCGTACTTTGTACTTGACAAACCACCCCGAATGGTCCTCTAGCATCTCATACACATTTAGATAGAAACGGGATTCATGACAAGCGGTATCCACCAGATGCAGATGGCCTCGAGATCCCCCAAAGTACAATGGCAAACACCCGTCACCATAACGTCCTTTAGCAAGATTTTCCGGTTTTTTTGATTCTGGCTCTCCTATTTACCATTTTGTGATGGTTTGAAGACTGAAGTGGTGTTTCTAAGCTGGTTTTAATGGTGGAATTAGGTTAACTGAATTTGTTGTATTAGATGATTAGTTATCAGGTAAATATAAAAATATAAAGTTATAATTGTTATCACACAAGTGATATCTTCTACAAAATATATCTCCAAAGGGAATTTAAAACCAACGTTATCATGTAAAGGTTTTAATCAGCAGCCTCACAGCTTCACTGATCCAAAATTTTGGTTTTCGTGTTTTTTAAAACAGTTCGGCTTTGGTTACTTTTGGTTCGGTTTTTTCAGTTTTACTCGTCTTATTGTTAATTAATAATTAGTTGATTTTTATACATTTAATATTTAGGTTATGTTATTTATTTAATTCTTATAAATAACTTAAAATAAAAAATACAGAATGGAAAATTTATAAATTCGGTTCTGGTTCAGTTTTTATTTATTTATTTATTTATTTTATTACATGCAAAATCAAACCGAAAGTTTGGTTTATATGAAAAAATATAATAAAATCGTCAGTTTTTGTTTTAGTTTAATTCCCCTATTAAACTACCAAATCCATTGACTGAAAATGTCCCGTTGACTACCTTTGACTTCCTGGTCAACTCTGACCACCAAAGAGTCAACGGAAGTAAAAAAAATCAACCCTTTATAACATTTGCATGTATACCCTAGGCCTATATCTTTCAAAACTATGCATAGTGATGCAAGGCTGATAATAATCTTCATATACATGACTTGAGTTTGAATTTTGTTTATCCATTTATTCTCTTTTAAAATCAACCCTTTTAAATTTTAACGATTTAAGAACTTGAAAACTATCCGTTTTGTTGGTTTGGCAAAAACCGGCTGACTTAAATTTTTACCATGTGAATTATTGTTCTATAACACAATATCCAAATAGGATAGTAATACAAGGGTACTACTGTCATTTCACAATCGATGAAACTATGTTTCAGGACCAGAAGCAAACACATTAACAAGCCCGCGAAAGACTTGTGCAGATAGTTTGTGGGCCAGAAGAACCTCACCATCAACGTTCCACACGCTCTCTTCCCCAAATGAAGTGAATGTGAACGTTGTCGTCTACACAATAAACAAAAAATTAACCCGACATTGCACATGAACAAAGAAGACGGTTTATATTAAACAACAAAAGTAACGAAAACTTGTACCTTATAATGTTCCGCAAAATCAAAGTTCAATGGATTTCCACCCTTCCTTGCTAGTTGCGTTAGGTGCCTACACGTCGTAAATAAAGATAAAATAGTTTTATTTTATTTTATTTTATTTTATTTTATGTTTAACCATTTGACCAGTTAAAATATATTAAAAATATACCATAAATAAAAAGCGCGTGGGCAGTCTTTGATCAAAATAAGATGCAAGAACCCGTCTGAAAGATGCGCATCAACGACTAAGCCATCAGGCGCCTTTTCATTTCTGCACGAGATAACCGCAGCACCAATACTAAGAAACCGTCCTTTAACTGTAACCAGCTTTGATTCTTGTTGTGGGTCCATCGTTTGATTTGCGTTACAAATGTGACACTTGGCACGACACGGGACCCTTTTGGGGTCCTTTGGTAGGCCCCAACATGTCTTTAATCTTTTTCGGTTGGCCTGTGTATCGGTTTTCTCTGGTTCCACTTTCGTAAACGCTACCTCTGCCTCGTATGACCATAAAAACAAAAGGGTCAGGTTTTGAAGTATTAATAATGACCGCGAAAACAGTTGTAAACATTAAACACTACCTGTGTTTAAGAAACACTTTTGTTCCTGCATAATCATATCTTTTTGGCCCCATCCATCGATATTTTTCGCTTTCTTTGATCACATCTCCATAAAATCCATATCTAGTAACATTAAATAAAATTTAAAAATATACCCAAAAAATAATTAATGATAAATGTAATTGAGAAAACTACAAAAAAAAGAAATTACATCACACGAGGAAAAACGTTTAAGAGTCTACCCAGCAAACGAAGCAGTATATCGTACACGAGGCTCGTGTTTGGATATTTGTGATGTTTTCCATGTTACAATCTGAGCTATATCCAGGCGTATTCTTTTACCAGTAATAATTTGCAATGCTTATGTAACAGGATCCCGAGCTCCAGTTGTGCTGCAAGACAATAGAATATCAAGTTCTTGACATTATATGGTTAAAAATTAAAATTATATAAAATCATTTGACATGAAAATTACCATATGACAATAGCATCGGTGGACCCGGAAGGAATAAGTCCAAAGCGAAATCGATCATTCGGGAAAGAAATCTCGGGATCTTGGTCTTGTTAGAAGATTATGTAATATTGAATCAAAATAGGATATGGTAAAATGACCAAAAAGGACAATCATATTTATTGTTAGCATATAATGTCATAATATGACACCTTATTTCCCATCAACTATAATTATAATTTTTTTTCCATAAATTATGCATAAGTTAATAATAATAATAATAATAATAATTTCACCTATAATTCAGTATATTAGAATTTTTTATGATGTATAACTTTTAAGAAAAATAAATGTATATCATTAGAGTTGAAAAAAACCAAATAGACTTTTGCAGAATTCATCAATAAGTCCTTTGACTAAATGTTTGACTGATTATATCCCTAGACTTTCAGAAACTAACAATAAAAAAACTTCAATTTTGGAGACTTAAATCACATATAAGAAGGACTTCATCCTTAAGTTCTGCAAAAACTTACAAATATTTGGAACCTGTGATGATTCATCAAGTGATGAACTTAAGAGAGGTGACTCATCCTCACCAGAAGGCAGCGGTTGGTCAACTATGGCATTATGGGTATCAACTGTTTGACCATGGTCCGGTGTGACCGGCGGATATGGAGCTTTATGCCTTGACAACAGAACACCATTTAGAATCTCATTAAAAAGACCATCACCTCCCTGAATCACATCAGATATAATAAAGTTCAAATAACAATATATATATATATATATATATATATATATATATATAAATTAAAAAAAAACAAATCCCTATAAGAATTATTTTATAAAGTGTTTAGAAATACAAAACTTACAACAGAAACAACTCCATCATATGAAGCAGGCTCCATATTTGTAATAGAACTCATTGCATCGAAAGCATGACCTGCGCGCTCTGTCACAATAACCTATAAAATAAAAGTTATCAAGATGAATTCAGTAAACCAAAAAATAGTTGAACACACGCCTTTATTTATCACAAACGTTGTGAGGTACCTTTATTTTTATATCGGCTTGAGAAAAGAGCGGAGCAACGTTTTCCCAAATTTGACGCCCGCTTCCTTTTCCACTCCCCAGGTTAACAAAAGCCTAACCAAGATTTATAAAAAAATAAGAAAACGATCGTCATTAAGAGTAAGTGACGAGCTAATTATTAAACATACCAGAAGATTCTTAGGCCTGTCGGTTTCCATGCCAAGCAACGTGTTTAATTGATTAACCCATGTTTTACATGTTTGCTTGTTGTCATGACCAAAAGTGTAAACAACTGGAGTCAAACGAGAAGGTTGACTCTTTGACATTTGGACACCGTGCACTCTGAACCTGTATATCTGCAAGAAACTAAACGGATTTAAGGTAGGCCCATAAAAGGTGTCGAATTTAATGAATATTTAACTGTAACGGGCCAAACATCTTGACTACAGCTAATCGTTTGACCCGTCGCTTTACTTAATTCATGTTGACCTGTTACTAAACAATATGGCCCGCTCATCTGTTCACTTCTAGTTTTACTTAGTGAAAGAATCTTGGCCCGTTTGACTAGTACTATATACCCGTTTGAACCATAAACCATTGACTTGTTTGAACCATAGCCCATATTAACATGTTACCCAAATCGATTGATACGACAAACAAACCTCGGATAAATGACCCGACAAGCATCCTGCATTTTCATGTACGAAGCCCTAATCAGTGAACTCAACAGCATAAACCTCCGAAATATTGATAAAAGTATCGGTTTTGGAAGCATATAGTATTCCTAAACAACTTGAGCTGTCCTCCTGTTTATTCAAGACAAATTAGAACAAAAGCATAAAGTCAACATTGCATACTTATGTGTAGTAGTTACTGACACAACACGAAAATAATCATGTTTCGGGTTGTCATGTTTAATTCGTTTAATTCATTAAATAGGTTGTTTAATCCATTCTAAACCCGTTTAAAAATAAAATAAAAGGTTAAAAAACATATATTTTATAATTATAAGGTTAACCTGCCAACCTGTTTTTGACACATTTACAACCCGACAATTCGTCACCTGTTTGACTAGTTTTGATAGTCAATAAACATATGGGTTGTGTTCTGGTACAAATACAGGTGGCAATCTTGGCCCAAAACATTTCAAATGGGTAAGTTTGAGTTGCTTTGAAAATTATATGGGCTGGTTTAGGTCAGATTTTTTAACTAAAAGGGTCAAATTGGTCACTTGAAAAAAATTAAAAAATCATAACTCAAACTATAAATTAAAAAAAAAGGTAAAAAAAACTATTTTTTCTCCGTTGTCGTCGTTCTAAAATAAATAAAAAAATTGACCTGAAACCCGTTCCGTCCCGAACCAAAAAACCCTTTCTTTAATTGATCCGTTTCAACCCACGGCCCGTTTCGACCCAACCCATTTACCACCCTTAATTTGAAGTGATCTGAATGTGTTGAGCTAAAAAAAACTGTAGGATTAATATTAACTATAAACAAGTATGAGCACGAAACAAACCAAATTCATGTATTGAATTAAGAATATAAACTAACATTTGAAGTGGATTCCGTTGAGTTCCAAGATAAGACATCTGGTTTAAGTGTAACAACAACTTGTCCAACTTGATCCATGAAGAAATTAGAAGCCAAAGTTGACTGAGAATCATCATCACCGTCACCCTTGAGTAGGGTTCAGCGCGTCGTACACGGAACCTCTTCAGCTTCTAGGTCCCAAAGCTTCGTTTTTAGCAGGATTGGCTTTGCTGTTCAAAAGGGGTTGCGGCGCAGCTTGTTGCCCGTTTGCCTGCCACTTTATTGTAATCGTTTTATAGTAAATTATATAAAACTTCGATTTGAATCTGGGTTTCTCTGCATATCTGATAAGACCCACAAATTTAAAGATATTATTATCGTTTGTATAATGAAGCTGTTAGTAGTTGAAATGAGGATGTTCGATAGAGATCTAGTGAAAGGTTTTGTAAAGTCAAAAATCAACTACTTTTTCGGGTCAAAAGGGAGTATATGAATATTCATAAATATAAAGAGAGGACTCTGGTTTTTTACTTGTGATTTGACTAAATCTGTTGTTTAAGTCCGGTAGTTTCAAATTTATTGTTTCGTCAAATCGTTTTGTTTTTACTTGCAAAAACTTGACCGAACTAACTCTGTTTGTCAAACCACAAGTACGAAAACCGTAATTCTCTCAAGTATAATATGATATGATATGATATTATATAAAATAATATGACAATTAAGCTTTAGATATAGAGCTCAAAACGAGTCAAGCTCGAGCTCTCGTATATTAATTGAGGAGAGCCCGGGCTTGGATAAACTCATTTTTCACTGCTAGAGCTTTTCAACACTATGTAAAATCAAACACTTTTAATACACGAATAATTTTAAGTGGAGAATCAAAGATATTTGAGAAATAATTTGTTTGTAGTGTTGATTAGATAATAGATATAGCGGTAGAGACGTGTTTAAGAAATCATAGCCCCATACCCTATTATAAAAATTGTTCTATACTCGGGTCGTAACCACAAAACTCGTTGGGTAACTAGCTTTTGGTATCGGGTATGCCCATGGGTTTCTGTTATTATATGTCGAATACACATACAATAAACCAAATATATTATATATCGTTTACACTTAAAATAAGTTGGGCTGATATATGGTCAAAACACAAGTCTACTTTCTTACATCCAAGGCAATAATTTATTTTTGTAATTTCTTAACGGCAAACCTTTTTGAAAACTTATGATATTTTATGGGCATTGAGATGAAAATAAACATGTCGTTTCAGTTTTCTTAAGTCTTTTTTTATATAGCGTTCGAAACCATATATGATATTCCTGAGATAAAAATGTTAATAATTCATACTAATTTTAACTTTATAGAGCTGACTCACATAATAACACTATCAAGGAGGAAGCCTGTCATTATGGAAAAACCCATTGAGTCACGTCTTCTTAAGTCCTAACCCAGTAACCCATAATCTTATTAGGCCTTTTCAAGCCTGCCTTGAGAAACTAGCTAGCCCACAAAAAGGTACTTTAGTTTCATCCGAATACATGAGAATAAAAACGAAAGGCCCGTAGCGAACCATAATAACATTATCATGATTCCTGTCTTCCTGATATCCCTCAAATGTTGTTTTCATAACACATGCTAATTAATTTTATATAATTGAAAATTTTGTTTTAAGTTACAAAATCCGTTATTAGAAACGTACATTTGTACACTATTTAGCTTTTTTTTTTTTAAAAAAAAAGTATTAGATTTTCTATAACAAATTTAGATCAAGTTTAATATTAGTTTTATGTCATAAAAATTGTTTTATAATTTTATAAATTGTTATGTGGAACTCATGAAATTAAAAAATATATATTTTTGATTTTTTTTTTCAAATTGTTCTTGATCTCTTTAGTAATATCATCATCATCGTACTCAGTATATCCCACCAATAGCAAAGCTATGGTAGGGTCTGAGGAGGGTAAGATGTAGGCAGCCTTACCTCTACCCCATAGGGATAGAGAGGCTGCTTCCGGTGAGACCCCCGGCTCGATAGTAGTTTTGCATCAAGCCTTGGACATAAGGCACATAGCACTCAATCATCGGGACACTGGCTGATCGGTGCATGTACCCTTATCTTTCAGCTATCAACGCCACTACATGATGCCTGATTAACCGTCCGTCACTTTTAACGTTATTTTCACGAGATTAGTAAAATAACGTCAAAATTAGTGCAATTTCACTTTTGCCCACCCGAGGGTTCACACATATATATATATCATATGTGCACACCGCAAGCAGGGCTATGATCCCTTTAGTAATATAATTTAGGTAATTGGTGTTTGCATTACCAATGAAACTTACATTTTTTCTTTAAATATTTTGGAGGCCATATTAATAATGCATGTACTATGACAATATGCTTGTACCAATAAAAGAAGCATATATCGGCCGGCATAGTATGATAAAATCATAGTCCCTTTCAAAAAAGGAAAAAAAAAGGATGTTTTGAACTCTATCGACTTGGCGGCTTTATGGAGGATGACACTTGAATTGTAGGTGTTCCATTCATGTGTTCTTTTGTCAATTGTCATACTAACTATTAGCCTATTACATTAAAAGAAACATAATATATAAGATATGACATTTAACACAAATTTAAATATTCAATTACACGCAACACAAAATAAAACGAGGTGATAATGATATGTGATATAACCTAAAGAAATATATATGTGTAAACTATAAGTATAAGAGCACCGACAATAAGAGGTTTGCGGGTGTTGTCAGTCAGACGTGGCACTGGCGAGACCAAGTTGGAGGAGGGTTGATGTGGGCTAGAAGTCCGTGGCATAAGTCCGGAAATCAGAACCAATGTCGGACGAGGTGAGGTGGGCCCCATTTCAAATAGCCCCAATGGTTTAATGACTTAATCAAGAATACAATTCTTTATTTAAAAAACGGCCTTTTAATAGCTAGAATTTCTTTTAATAACTAATAAATAGAAATAATAAAGCACATACCTTCAACCATTTATTATTACCATACTGTACAATTCTCATTAAAACATCCATTTTCAACATAAAAATGGATGATTACACCCCATTTCAATCGATATCACAATTCCAAAAGCAGGTCAATTGCAGAAGTACGTGATCATGTGGCGGTTTGTGAAGATTTGTTGTAAAAAAATGGGTGTTTTTGAAAGAATTTTGGAAGCTGATGAGGCAGTTTGTGAATGCTTGAGTTCTCAATGTTTATAAATTCTATAAATTAGTGATTATGATATCATATATGCAAAGGATACTTGTAGAGGGTAGGGTTGAGCTCGGGACAATACATATATCCATATATATATATATAAACATGATCAAATACATTTTATTCTTAACATGAAAATAGTGAGAACCAATTTGTTGTTATTAGTAGGTTTACTTTTATAGGTGTTTGCTGTTATTTTATTTTCGTATTTGCTAATTTTTTATTATGAGACGTTAAAAATATTTGCTGATTTATATTTTGTTGTTATTATTAGATTTTTTCTTTTGCTGTTATAAGTATATGCTGGTATTTGTTGTTATTATTTTGTTCTTAATTTTTGATTCTTTTGTTGTAATTTTAGGTTTTTTTCTTTGTTATTATAAATAACTGTTCATGTAGATTACTATTGTAGTTTGTATTGTTTCTTACGTTTTCATATTTTTTTAAATTGGTATTGATTCCTACGTTTTCATGTTAATATTAAAATGTACATGAACCTTCCCCTATATATATATATATATATATGTATACCCCCGTACTTGTAGTACCCGATTGTACCCATACCAAAAATCAATAAAAACATGTACCAATACTCGTACCAAATTTTTCGATACGAAGAATGAAATAACCTTACACATCACAACAGAAAGCTAGTTATTCATTTCACAAAGTACAAGTTGCAAAAAATCAGTTTTCTTATAACATAAACTATAAGTAAGTAATTAATAGGTGACATTGACATTGCAAAATGCCATAAAGATACTCCAAGAACTGAGACCATATAGTCCTAGCTAGCAACAACTATATCTGATCGAGTCATCACCAATTCCCAGTATTCACAAAAATTATTCAGATTTACAATGGTTAAAGCAATTAGACTTCATGAACATGGAGCCCCTGAGGTATGAGTCTTCTTCTTTGTGTAAATAGTTAATATTCAAGCAATTTCGGCTCCGATTCTTGGCTTCTTGCTAGTGTTTGCTTATTAATGTAATTGAGTTGATGGTACAGATGATGAAACTAGATGATGTGGAGTTAGGAGAACCAAAAACCGGAGAAATCAAAATGAAAAACATCGCGATTGGAATAAACTATCTAGACGTTTATATGCGCAAAGGTCTACTTATTGGTTACTCTCCACCATTACCTTACACACCTGGTATATTAGTTTTAATTCATTATCCAAATCATGATTAATATTGGTTAAAATTTAAGTTAATTAACTTACTATCAAAATGAAGGTATGGAGGCTGCTGGAATTGTAATAGCAATAGGTCCAGAAGTCACCAGTTGTAAGGTTGGAGATATTGTGGCATATGCCGGTTTCCCAGTGTGCGCGTACACTGAAGAACAAATACTTCCAGCTGAAAGAGTAGTACAAGTACCGCCATTTATCGATCCTATCATAGCTGCCGCTGCCATCTTTAAGGGATTAACCGCTCAAGTGCTAGTCCGCAGCTGCTTTAAGGTAATTCGAATTTTCTTTTAATCAATTAATTTCTCTAACTTTTTTAAAAAGTATATATAACCACCATTTGGCTATATCCAGGTTGGACCTGGGCATACAATACTTTACCATGCGGCGGCTGGAGGTGTGGGATCTTTGGCGTGCCAATGGGCGAACGCGCTTGGGGCTACAGTTATTGGGACCGTTTCAACAAAAGAGAAAGCGGTTCAAGCGAAGGAAGACGGATGCCACCATGTTATTATCTACAACGAAGAAAACTTTGTTGATCGCGTTATGGAAATCACATCCGGAAAAGGAGTTGATGTAGCCTATGACTCTATTGGGAAAGCCACATTTGAGGTAACTAAAAGTTGTAACAAAACTTAATCTCATAATTAATTAATTAATTACTTGTGGTTATGAAGGGATCGTTGGCGTGTGTGAAGACGTGTGGATACATGGTTTCGTTTGGGATGGCATCTGGAGAACCCGAGCTAACGTATAGGCACCTTACATACAAATCGGTATTTTTTACCATTCCACAGTTTTTGCTTTACACAGAAGCACGTAGCGACCTCCTTGCAGCTTCAGATGAGGTATTCTCTAATATCGAGAAGGGGACCCTGCGAGTTCGGGTCAACCAGTACCCTCTATCGCAAGCGGTCCAAGCCCATTCAGACCTTGAGAGTCGGAAAACAACGGGTTCCATTGTGTTGATACCAAATAAGTAATATTTTTTCGACAATGCCTAAGTGATTTTCATAAAAATGTGTGTTATTGTGCAGTTTCATTATACTTTGTTGTTACATGTTATTTTTCTTCAGGTTTGATATAAATGAATATAAATGTTTGTTTGTTTTATTTTTATTTTTATTTTTTGGAGGAAAAAGGCTAAATTGGTCTTTTTCCTCCGAAAAAGACCAGATACGTTCTAGTATTGTTTATAAACAAACAAAAATATCTAGTAAAATCCTACTGATCATAGCAGAGTTATTGATTGCTTACGAGCATTTCATTTATCAAAGGGGATAGAGAGACCGCTACTGAGACCCCGGCACTAAAAACATTAACAAAAAGCGCGTTTATATAAAACTCAAATGGAAGAAAGTTTATTATAATATCAAAAATTATCTTCAAACATTACAAACAGGCCTTCATTTGTAACCGAAGCGTAAAGTCCAGTCTAAGTAACCGACATATCAACTGATAGTCAGAAATAGAAAACGTAACCGGAAAATTTATTTCCACAGAAGAACTCAAAATACAAAATAATTGGGCATTAGGTATCATATTAGTACTCAAGGTAACAACACTATAGAACCTGCGTTTTTTTTTACTATCCATGTCTGAATTGGCTCGGGCCGCTTGTGACAAAGGGTACTTGTGATTTACACTAACCCGCAGGACTCTCTTCTCAATATTAGAGAATAGCTCTTCTGAAGCTGCGAGGAGCTCGTTTAATTCTTTCATGTAAAGCAATTTTTCCTCTCCAAAGGTTCAAGTTGAGATCTTCTTGCTTTTGGCTTTTCACGTCTCAGCTGAGAGGTCGCGAATAATATCCCTCATCGACGGCCTAGATTGTTGGAAGCCATATTGAGGCTTTTGACAGAACATGAATCAGAGATCAGAGATACCACATTCAAACCACTCTTTGTAATTCAGTAGGCTAACTGAAATGACCTGATAGCTCACCTATAACTGTTGGGAAATACTGTCCATATTTCTTCCTTTCCTGCAAAATAAAAAGAGGTCAAAGGTTTAGAAATCTTATTACAACTATAAAAATAACAAACACCAACAAAGTGAGAAAGGTGTCAATAGCATAACTGTCTTTGCTTTAGAATATTTTGCCCATACAAAATTCAAAATCGAATCCAAAACATAATACCAATGACAAAGATAAGTAAAACATACCTTAGCAATTCGAAGCACTGGATTGGAGAGATGCGATTCTTGAACAAAAATAGACAGGTAGTTGATTAATATATGAAATAATAGAGTAAATAAACAAAATATTGAAATATATTAGACTTTGAAGATCGATTTGCAGACTTACAATGCTTGTTTTAAGTCATTTTAAATCATAATATTTTTTATTAAAATTATATTTTAATAAAGGCTATTGTTCTCATTAAAAATTATATTTTTATAACTTTATATAATTTTATTCTTATTATATATATATATTAATTTAGAGATTTCTGTTATCTCACATTTCTATACTGTTCTTCTCCTACCTATTTTAATGCATAAGGTACAAATAAATATTGCTTAGGTAGTTACAAATGAATCTTGACCACACACGTTAAACCTGCCTAGTTAGTACAAGTTCTCACAGCGGCCACACCTTGCAATACCTTCATTCTCTTAATCTCCAATTCTAGTGGAGTCTTGGCCTTCTTTTTTATGCAAAGCCTCTTAACACGTGTCAGCCATAGAGGTTGTCTGCTTATGTGTCATGAATACAAGCTCTTCACATTTACTTACTATATATTTTTTTTCAAAAAATAAAAGCTTCTTTTGGAAGCTTTAGAAAAAAACAACCGTATCTATTTAAAATTTCAAGGTATTTTCTTCTTTCCAAAACCCTAATCCACCATCTCTCAATGGAATCAATCTGTTCTTCTTGTTCATCAAATGCAAGGTTATTGATGAACGAAATTGAATCAACCTGTTCTTCTTCATCAAATGCAAGGTTATTGACCAAGGCTTGTAAATCTGTTAATGCAAGCTGCTGTTGTTCATCAAATGTAAGATTATCGACAAACATTGGTTTCTTCCTCTTCTCATTTGGTGAAGATTGTGATGATTATTCATGATAGTAACCAAATGAGAAGAGGAAGAAACCAATGTTTGTCAATAATCTTACATTTGATGAACACCAGGGGATTATAGCACATAAGCTTTTGGCAGAATTAGGCGTGCTTTTAGAGAAACAGAAGGATGATACCAGCACCGACGGGCTCGGTTGGCCCGAGGAAAATCTGGGGAACATGGCTTGAATCAAGAGCTCTTGGGAAAATCCGGGCGAACAAATTCAGAAAAGGAAAGAAAAGGCTTGTTTCATTATTTCAAAGTTAGAGTGCGTTGAAGAACTACTCGATACTCTGCCCGCATCAAACAGGGCTAAGATACAAGCACGGTTTCTAGTCTGTGTGCGGAGGCTGACGTTGTCATTAGTAATATAACATATTGTATGAAGAGTCAGTGTGATGAATGTCAAAGTCGATTTCATGAACTTGCCACAACATTGAAGACGTCTTCTTAGCAAATTGTAAGGTTCTTGATCCATTTTACTCGCGCGTGTTAAATATAATCAAAACGGAAACTGCCGGTGCCATATTGTTCTTAATTATTGTCTATTAATTAGTAGCTTTCATGAACTTGCACTCTTAATTATGTTTAATCTTTTATGATTTGTCCACTATTTAATAGATGTTGATCTAGTGAAGCAGACAAGAAAGGATCCAGCATATTATGAGTGTGTGGTATATCAAGGTAGAATAAGAATGAATATGGAAGCAGACAGACTAAGCAGCTTGCCTGATGATCTTATCCATAAAATCCTATCATTTCTCAAGGTCACAGAAGCTATTGATACAAGTGCTTTGTCACCTAGATGGAGGTATATCTGCACTTCAATGCCCTATCTTAATTTCTCAACTGAGGATTTCACTACGTTGCCAGAGTTCTCTAAATTTGTTACCCATGTCCTGTCTCGCCGTAACAATCTAACAGAAGTGCATACGGTGAAGCTCGGTTTTCGTAATAAGGCGAGCCACACGTTTGTCAAAAGAATTCTGAATTATGGATTATTTCACAATGTCCAGCAACTGAATGTGGTATGCTTCCATGAGAAAGATATTGAGCTTCCTCTTTCTCTCTTTAGTTTCTCAACTGAGGATTTCACTACGTTTGAAATAGCTTGGTTAACCATATTACTCCATGAATTTTCTAGTTGATTCTATCACTCCTGATTTCACACTACAGTAGCCTTCTTGTCCGACTTAAGATATCCAAAAATTTGGATAACACTTGGATTCGGATTTTTGGATGATTCGGCAGCGAACCGCCCACGTCGCCACGATCCGAACACTTCACCGGACCATTCAATCGGTAGGAGCGACAGGCGGTGTGTACAAAGGACGTGAGCTGATGACTCGCGTTTACTAGGAATTCCTCGTTCAAGACCAGCAATTGCAATAATTTATCCCCATCACAATGAAATTTCAAAGATTTCCCGGGCTTGCCGACCAAGGCTATATACTCGTTGAATACATCAGTGTAACGGGCGTGCGGCCCAACACATCTAAGAACATCACAAACCTATTATTGCCTCAAACTTATGTGGCCTAAAAGGCCATAGTCCCTCTAAAAAGATGGCTGTGGAGGGATACCTCCACATAGCTAGTTAGCAGGCTGAGGTCTCGTTCGTTAACGAAATTAACCAGACAAATCGCTCCACCAACTAAGAACGGCCATGCACCACCACCCATAGAATCGACGGGGCTCATTGTTAGTGTCATGAATTTGATAAATTAAAATAACTAGTAGAATTTAAAATGTTTATCAAAATAATAGAAATTTACTCATTGTACATTGGAATCAAAAGTAAAAACTCCGAGTTTTTCATCCGAGCACGACCTCGAGATTGAATAAAGCTACACACCATTGACGAAAGGTCAAATCTAACTACAAGATTGCAGCTCTGAACATCCAACCCTTCTTCAAGAAAGCTAATTCAAAAAACATTTTGGATTATTTTTTTGTAGCCAAAGATATGCGATGCATAATCTTTGTTGAGTTGCTGTGTGAGTTGTACCCGGATTTATTTACCTGGAAAGCTGAGTATACAGCAGGTCGTCACTTAGATTTGCAGTCACAGAGCCGCAATGCTCAAAATAAGATTATTGGCGAGTTTCGTTAAAGCTACATCCCGTTAAAGAGTTACATGATCTTTGTCAAAAGCATCACTTTGAAATCAAGAAAACTGCTAAGCGTACCGATTGTTA
Organism: Bidens hawaiensis; assembly: GCF_021521415.1. NCBI lineage: Eukaryota > Viridiplantae > Streptophyta > Magnoliopsida > Asterales > Asteraceae > Bidens > Bidens hawaiensis. The sequence continues at coordinate 3,566,431 of NW_027491030.1, forward strand.
ACCGATTTGAGGTCTCCTGGGTTGTTAACCGATTTGAGGTCAGCTTTTGTGAACAATGATTGTTATACACAATCGGCATTCAAAGTTGATTTGCATAAACATATTCTTCATGGTTCACAAGCGCTACACCAGCATCTTGTCAGAGTCATTAATGAGATTGACCATTTAACCTTGGAATCTACTTTCGGATGGCACTACGAGACTTCTTTTCCTAAGGTCAGTTTTTTTATTCTTTTTTGTGTATTCCGAAAGTTTTGCTTAAAAGAATCACCACAAAACAAAGAACAAAAAATACCATGAATTAATCCAATTACGACAACGATTTCTTAACCCGTTTCAAAATGTTTTTGGATGCGAGTCTTTCACCCATCTTCTTGTCAGCTGCCATAGCAGATTCCTTAATAACATGACCTTCATATTCAACTTCGAGACTAAAACATACGGTACCATCCTCGGTACGCTCAGCAGTTTTCTTGATTTCAAAGTGATGCTTTTGACAAAGATCATGTAACTCTTTAACGGGATGTAGCTTTAACGAAACTCGCCAATAATCTTATTTTGAGCATTGCGGCTCTGTGACTGCAAATCTAAGTGACGACCTGCTGTATACTCAGCTTTCCAGGTAAATAAATCCGGGTACAACTCACACAGCAAACTTTTTAGTGCCATCGCTGTAATCACCCGCTCAACAAAGATTATGCATCACATATCTTTGACATCCCTAAAAAAAATAATCCAAAATGTTTTTTGAATTAGCTTTCTTGAAGAAGGGTTGGATGTTCAGAGCTGCAATCTTGTAGTTAGATTTGACCTTTCGTCAACGGTGTGTAGCTTTATTCAATCTCGAGGTCGTGCTCAGATGAAAAACTCGGAGTTTTTACTTTTGATTTCAATGTACAAATGTACAATGAGTAAAGTTCTATTATTTTGATAAACATTTTAAATTCTACTAGTTATTTTAATTTATCAAATTCATGACACTAAAGTATAAGTGTTATTGTATAGTTTTAGCTTTATTAAAATAAATTATTTATTTTTTAATTAAACATCTTCTAACTATTAGTAATCAATAGTTCAATTCTTTCTCTTTTTTAAGTATTATAATCAAAACCATATGATAAAAAAAATTCTACTACGTTTATTTCTCAATTTGATGATTTTTAGTGAGGACCCGAAGACATTGGAGAAGGTGCAAAATTACCTTAAGAGCGGAAGTATTATGAGAGAGGAGTCGCTAATCCATGCTTCAGGTCCCTGTGCACCACTTAATGATCTTGAACGAAGCCCGTTTTTGTGTTGAATCCATCGGGGCTTCTTGAAGCCTTAGTTCGAGCATTTCAGTGGTTTACTTCTATTGCTCCAAGCTACCTTCTGATAGGTTTGTTTTGAACTCAGTTATTATTTGTCTCATTGTTATTTCACCGATAATACCATGCTTATATTGTTTACATGGTGTATAGATATTTTAAGCCATATCCAAGATTTGACATTGATAAAGAAGCTGGAACTTGCAGCATTCTATTTCCAAAAAGTTGCCCGCTTCCATGTGTGCATATTTCAAGCAATGAAAAAATGCTAAAACAACTTGCATGCCTTGAAGCTTGCAAGCAACTTCATAAGATGGGGGCGTTAACAGATTATCTTGTCCCCGATACCTTGGAGAAAGCTGATGTTGATGCACCAGAAATTGGTAAAAAGTTGATATTTATTTTGGAAGTATTTATCTATTTTTGCAACCTCAAGCCACGCCACGATAATGAGTTTTTAGCTTTTGCAAAAAAATCGGCTTCTGCTTATGTTACTATTCAGCGGTTGAATAAGTAATTACATATTTAGATTTCTAAGTAGTTATACTTTCAGGGATTCATCAGTAACGAACCTTTTGATCCAAAAACTTGGGATCGTTCCCGGTGATCTTTTTGGAAGCTTCAAATTAGAAGAGAATGTATCTTCAACCAAAAGAAAAATTTATGTTGGAATCAATAGAGTTATAAAAAAGAAAGTAATAGCCGATGTTGTTGAAGCGTTGATTGGCGTTGGTTTGGTATTAAGGTTGACTTGGTCAACACACCGTACATAAAGAAGTAACCGTACAACCAGAGAAATATCTAAACATTAAACACTTGGAATCTTTGTTGAACTATACATTTCGTGATGTTTCTTTGCTTGTTGAGGCGTTGACTCATAGATCTTATATCGAGATTCCAAAATGTTACGAGGTAACAGTATACATTTACTTATTTACCCTTATTACCTTTCTTAAAAGCGGATAGTTGTAATTTACTTAGGCCAGTAAAGAACCAAACGTTCGGTGAACAGTTCATGAACCGTTTATTGGGAGGTTTTTCTAATTAATAGACGAACGAACATGGACACATTTTTGTTCGTTCATTTATGTTTGTTAGCATATTCTTATAATTTTCTTGACCCATTACAACTTTGCCCAGTGTTAATAACTTTCGCCGTTGGTGTTCTTTCTGATCTCTATGCATTTCACCGATCCACCGGAAATTTCCTCTGCCCCTACCGTACTCCAGCTTGGTAGTTTCCACCGCATGTCTAGAGTTGAGCCTGGGATTTGACGGCGGACTTAAAAAGCCACTTGCAGACGCTTTACGCCCAATCATTCTGGATAACGCTTGCATCATCTGTATTACCGCGGCTGCTGGCACAGAGTTAGCCGATGCTTATTCCCCAGATACCGCCATTGCTTCTGCTCCGAGAAAAGAAGTTCACGACCCGTGGGCCTTCTACCTCCATGCGGCATTGCTCCGTCACGCTTTCGCCCATTGCGGAAAATTCCCCACTGCTACCTCCCGTAGGATCTCAATCCCGGTGTGGCTGATCATCCTCTCGGACCAGCTACTGATGATGGCCTTGGTAAGCTATTACCTCACCAACTAGCTAATCTGACGCGAGCCCCTCCTCGGGCGGATTCCTCCTTTTGCTCCTCAACCTACGGGGTATTAGCAGCCGTTTACGGCTGTTGTTCCCCTCCCAATGGCAGGTTCTTACGCGTTACTCACCCGTCCACCATTGGAAACACCACTTTCCATCTGACTTGCATGTGTTAAGCATGCCACCAGCATTTATCCTGAGCCAGGATCGAATATAGTTATCTAATAACAGTTATAATATATACAGGGCCGTCTCCGAGAATTTAAATACCTCGGTCGAGCCTAAATAAAAAGGCCCGTAGGCCTTAACGAAAATTTTTTATTCGTTAATGTACATGAATGAAACTTTTATCGACCGATTTTTATAAGCATAAACCAATCTGAGCATGTAATTATCTCATAAATAATTGCAAATAACCTTATTTTTAACACCAAAAATATATATATGTAATATGTATAAAAAGTTTATACCCCCAAACTTATGTGCCCCGGCCGGTGGTGCGGCTCGCACACCCTCCGAGCCTCCCCTGAATATATAAAATCATAATAAATGTAACTAAATATTAACAAATATATAACCCGAGTTTGAGCTTGAAAAACTACTCACGAGCTGAGCTTGAGCTTTATAAGTTTATCTCAAAACGTACCGCACTCGAGCTTTCTAGCCGAGACGAGAGCTAGTGCTCGGCTTGGCTCGTTTACACCCCTAGTATTCCATATCATACCTAACCATCCCTAGATCCGAAAACCCCCAAATTCAATTTGTATGTTCAAATTAACGTATTCATATGTCAATAAACCTAATTAATTAATTATTTCTCACCAATTTAATCAAATCCATTCACTTACTTACCTAAGAAATCACTCAATCACAAAACAATGTATCAAACATATACACAACGATAAACGAGTAAATTAATTAAAATTCAGGTTAAACCTGCAATGGATGCTGACGTGTGGATCCATCTTGAGCCACACTCATCAAGACAAAACAAATTATCCTAAATTCGATCCATACTCTTACAACAAAATAATCATCATAATGGCTAATGTACCCGTAGAGCACTAATAGAGATGTCGTGATCTCAACACACTGCCATGGATGATGGTACCACATCATTTGTGCATCAATGATGGGTTTGTGGTTATCCTCGGCATGCTCTGGTAGATTTGATTCGGTAGTCCCATGTTGGAATTAATCTTTGACTTATAGTTTTTATTACTCGTATTTGGTTTAATTAGTATATTAGGTTGTTTTAGTTGGTTGACCGAGTTAGGTGGATATGGACGTTGTGGGTGCATGAGTCTAGAGTTTGTTTTGAATAATTCCTCCATATTTTGTGTGGTTGTAGTTTGTTTACGTTAGGCCACTAGGTTATATATAGCCAAGTCTTTTAATGAATGAAATACAACACAAGTCTTCATCATCTCTCTCTCTCTCTCTCTCTCTATATATTTTTGTTCAACCCAAACACATAAACCTAGTATCAAACTCAGTATAATAATTGAATAACAAGGGACCTGATACCAACATCCCAACTACTTAATATATAACCAAAATATGAAGCTAAGAGCATCACATGTACATATTAGCATGTATTCCAATCACTTAAATGAGCATGAAACATTGAGTACAATTAAGTCTCTCTATATAATAAACAAGTGAGTTTTTATATCAAATTCTCCTTTTATTTTTTACCAAATTTCTTCAAAGTGACACATGACATTTCCTAATTATTTTTTAATTATTTTAATTCAATTTCAAAGTCAAACTTGTGATGCTTATCATATTCAGAATTTTAATCATCCCAATTCACATGTTCTAACCTTAGGAATCACCATCTACCTATTACATTAAAATTCATCAGTATTCAAGATAACTATCAAACCTTTGTAATCAAATTCCCATATTCAATTGTTTCACCTTCACAAATCCAATCATCGATTCACCTACACATATTCAATCGGATTCATTCGATTCACAAGTTTAATCGATCAATCTTCTTAATGCGATTCATTTAATCTGATTCACGTACTTGATTTATATGTAATCCGTTGTCTGTCAATTGAAACCCTAATTCTATGATCATTATATAACACCAATTTTTTACCTAGAGATATATTACAAACAAATTAAAGTATGTCATTAGCTATCGATAAGAATTTTTTAAATAAAGACATTTATCTTTAAAAACAAACATTAAAATATCCAAAAAAGCAAGTTGATATAGTACAAGATTCAGTGTTTAATAGATTAACGAGTAAATGTCTTCGAATATGCAATGTTTAACTTACTTTTATTCTTAGTGGATTGTTTTAGAAGAATTATGGATTTTTTTTTTGTTTTTAAGTAGTATAATTGTCTATACAATATGAACCTATTATTTATCTTATTATCTATATATATGTTTCTTTTATTTTGTTTTATTAGATTATTGACCAACCCGTGTGCCACCGGGTTTTAACCTAGGTGTATACTAAACGAATCAAGATATAATTAAGTCAGGTTTGAAATAGCATATAGCAGTTTTGAGTGCTGTGATAAATCAAATCATCCACTAAATGTTTAAACTAAAAAGGAGGTTACAAACTTACAGTTTGATTGTTGTCCGTTTAACTTTGATGCATGTATTTGTATTCAACACTTGAATTTGTATTTGATCCAAACCCTTTATACTTATGGTTGTAGTACCTTAAAATATTGTACTGTGAAAAGTTCTTGTGACGTAGTTATAGTTATCAACCACCACTGAATGTACTTAAAATAAGGTCATACAGTAAAAATAAATACATAGAATATAACAACAAAGAATGCAAATTTATTTATGAAATGAAAACAAACATATTATGATATTAAGATTTGAAACAAAGGTTCCTCTCCAAGGTTCAGATGATGTTTCTTCCGGCTGCACGCCTCTCATTAGAGAGGCTAAGAGTAACATTCATCATTGATGGCCTAGAGTGAGGGTTCGTACGCACACAAGAGAATGCAACCTCCACAAGTAATTTCACTTGCTTAGCAACTGGTTCCACAGGTGGAGAAAGGCGCTTGTCCAAAAATTCAGTATAAGGCATGCCTTGGGTGTCTTCTAACAACGTGAGGAGATCTCCTGGATGCTTACCCATTATAACTTCTAGTGTCACCACCCCGAAGCTGTAAACATCACACTTCTCATTCACTTCCATCGTGTATGCAAGCTCTGCGAAACAAAATCTCACGTCAACATCATGTGTATACTATTAATAGTTGAAATGTTGATTTATACCTGGAACGATGTAACCAAATGTTCCAGCAAAAGAAGTCCAGTTGGACGAGTCAGGCTTTAAAAGCCTAGCGGTGCCAAAATCAGACACATGAGCAACCCAATCGGAATCGAATATTACATTGTTGCTTGTTAAGTCCCTATGGATGATTGGCTGTGAACAATCATGGTGCATATAGGATAAGGCCTTCGCAATACTTTTAACAGCCATCACCCTTTTTTTCCAATCAAATTCAACAGCTTGTTCCATGTCATTCAGTATGTTTCTTAAGCTCCCTCCTGCCAAGAACTCATACACCAAAAACGAGTGGCGTGAGTGTGAACAAAATCCATAGAGTTTTATGATGTTTTGATGGCGTATCTCTGTCAACACTTGGATCTCGTTTTCAAAACTCTTGAGATTTTGCACCTCACCATCTTCTGGTGCGTGAATTTTCTTCACCGCAAAAACTTCAGATGACATTTCTGCTTTATAAACGGTTCCGTATCCACCAACACCAACAACATAATTCGAGTTGAAGTCCTCCAAGGCCTCAATGATTCTCTCATACACCATTTTCCCATCGTAGCTCCAAATGGTAAAAGGCTTTACTTGTGTCTCTTCTGGCCTTATGGTAACATTCGGGTTTCTTTCACGAATATAGAAGAATATGACGACAATAAAAAGCACGAACAACAAGAATCCCAATGTAGGAAGTATGATCATAACCAAGATCGAAACCTTCTTTTTTTTACCTTGATTACTTGGTTGGATGGGACAGACTAACCCTGTGTTATTTCCGCATAACCCCTTGTTGTGTCCAAGGGCCTCCATTGGAGCATCTTCAAATGCCTTCATCTTTGGAAGTGGGCCCTCTAGTTGATTGAAAGATACATCGACTGTGGTTAAACTTAACATTTCAGTGAAACTTGAAGGAATGGAGCTTGTGAGGTTATTGTGAGAGAGGTTCAACATTTGTAAAACTGCCAACCCCCCAAGCTGTGGCGGTATTCTCCCGGTTAAATTATTTTCACTTAGTTCAAGGGATTCTAACTTCCCCAACTTGGAAATTTGTACAGGAATAGCTCCTTCAAGCTTGTTACTACTTATATTCAAGATCCTTAACTTTAAGCATTCTCCTAGATTTTCATTGATCGGGCCGGTAAGATAATTTTTTGCAAGGTTAAGTTCTTCTAAGTTGTTCAAATTACCCAACTCTGAAGGGATTGTACCCGATAGCTTATTGTCATCCAAGTGCAAGCTCGCGAGTGAGGTTAATCTTTTAAAGCTAGTTGGGATTTCGCCAACCAACTGATTTGATGAAAGATTTAGCTGGACTAATCCCGTCGCTCCTCCTAGGTTTGAAGGTATTTTTCCAGACAATTTGTTGTTGGATATCTTTAAGCTAGTTAAATTAGGACATGATCCCCAGTTGCTAGACACCTCACCGTAGAACTTATTGTAACTCAAATCTATATAATCCAACTCCGGATATATCCCAAAATCTTGGGAGATGTTTCCGGTCAATTGGTTATTTTCAAGTCGTACTCTAATTAAGCTGCTACAGTTTTTCAAGCTCTTTGGTACATGGCCGGAGAAGTGATTGTCGCTCACTGTGAAATGTGTAAGAAGACCAGAGACACATATATCGTCTGGTAAAGGACCAGAGAGCATGTTGTCGTATAGTGCGAACGTGTCTATCTTAGTTAGATTCATATTTAGAGGAATGGAACCTACAAGATTATTCATGAACAGGCTCAAAGCAACAAGGGGTGTTCTCCTTCCTAATTCTGGGGGTATGATGCCACTGAATTTGTTATCAGCTAAGTGCAACTCTGTAAGCTGAGTGTAATTTGCAAAATAATTTGGAATCGACCCAGATATGAAGTTATCACTGAAGTACATCCTTCCTAGCCTACTGAAATTTTGGAAAGTAATTGGAATGGTACCTGTGATCAGGTTCCTACCAATCTCAAGATCTTGGAGATCCCGAGCCCTAGCAAGTTCGGCCGGAATGGACCCAGAAAGTTGATTACTATACAGATAAAGGTTTTGGAGAGTGGTTAAATTTCCTATTGAAGAAGGAATGACTCCAGTGTGATTATTGGAAGACAAGTCAATGGTTTGGACCGAACTCAGTGTCCCAATTTCTGAAGGGATGGGTCCCTCAAGGTTATTGTCATTTAAGGCAAGCCAAACTAGTTTTTTGAGGTTGCCTATGTTACTTGGGATATGACCATTAAGAAGGTTACCGTACGCATAAAGGTAAGCCAGGTTTGTGAGGTTACCTATGCTATATGGGATATGGCCAGTAAGACGGTTAGAGGCCAACCAAAGCATACCCAAAGATCTTAGCATTCCTATCTCGGGCGGTATATTCCCTGAGAAGTTATTAAATGCCAGGGCTAAAGTTCTGAGATTAGACATGTTCCTAATGCTGGAAGGAATGTTACCATAGAGTGAGTTGATTGAAAGATCGAAAGTTTCAACAGTTTGTAGTGACAATGTATCAAGATTATCAAGTGTACCTGTTAAGTTTGCATACTTAACTATGATGCTTGTTACAACACTTTCAGCAGCTGCAGTACCGTTACTGCAAACGATTCCAGTCCAGTTGTTATGGCATGGGTTGTTTCCAACCCATGATGAGAGAGCTGATTGGCTTTGTTTATCAAGGCTGGCTTTCCATTTTAAAAGAGAAGACGCTACAATTGTCGGTGTGGCAGTTGCAAATGTAGGAGCACACAAAAGATTATAACAAGTGAATAATAATAATAATATGACCGCCATGGAGTGGGACATGAAAGATTGTAAAATTAGAAGGATACCAAATGGTATACCTCTATAAGATATATGATAGACAGAAAAAAAGAGTTGAGGTATGTGAAACACAAAAGACTTGCTTTGCTAACAAATAATACATGTTACTTATAGAAACTGAAATTACACATTGCCCCCCTAATGTCCTATCATTTCATCATGATAATTAACCCTCTATATTGGCTTGTTGTCAATTACACCCCAAAGTTGTAGATGCGAATAGGGGTGTTCATCGAATCGGATTACAGATTGTTTAGCTGGTTTATTGGCTTGCTATTATAGCCCAGTGAAGATCCTGGATGTTAAGGGCAAACTGGTCATATTATGGGATTGTTGACTGTTCATGGTTCAAAACTGGTAAAGGTTCTGGTCCAGTTTGACTGTTCATGGTTCAAAACTGTTATTATGGGATTGTTGACTTTTTTAGTCAGCTTTTACTTTTTACTTAAGGTTGACCTTTCCTAGTTTATATTAAAAGGTCATGAATTATTGGCTAGCATGCATAATTGATCCAAGAATCTAGTGAAGATATTGAAAAAGACAGCTAGTTGACCAACAACTCGAACCAAGAATAAAACGTCATTACACATATTAATAAAATTATTTTGAATATATTATGACTATTATATGAAATTAAAATACTAGAACATGCATATGAATACGATCTAAGCATGAATCTAAAGAAGTTGATGAAAAAGTCAATGTTCCACTTGGAGCTGGTTAATATTTTGATTTAAAAGAAAACAAAAACAAAAAAAACAAAAACGTCTTACTTCTTTGTATTAATTCCTTATGTAAATTGCTGCTAATCGATCAACGACCACTCTCATAATCTTGTAACCATTAATTTCACCAATAACAAATCTATGATAGGTCTGAAGAGGGTAACATGTACACAACCTTACCTCTACTCCGTAGGAACAGAGAGACTGCTTACGTTGAGACTCCCGCTCGATAATAGTTATGCATCAAGCCTTCGACATAAGCCACATAACATTCAACCATCTGGACACTGGCTGATTGGTGCATGTACCCTTATCATTCGGCTGTCAACACCACTACATGATTTCTGGTTAACCTTCCGCCATTTTTAACGTATTATCACGTGATTAGTAAAATAACGTCAAATTAGTGCAATTTCGCTTTTGCCCACTCGAGGGTTCACACACATATATACATTATATGTGTACACCGCAAGTAGGACGGTATATCCAACGACCACTTTGAACAATGCACTCTCTTAAAAATAAACTAGTATATGATGGCCACACTTAATGATAAAACGATTTTTAGGATAAGATATAATTAAAATCTCTTTCTTCTTAATCTAACTATACTATTAAACTTATACTATTAAAGCAATATGATAAAATAAAAAATATGTTATTAGTGGAAATCGAACTCACTATCTTGCTTTTAAAACATTTGTGGCTTACCAACTCAACTAGAATGAATTGATTTTAGTCATCTCTTTTTCTTAGTTGGTATATATTAACAACTTTCCATTTTAATATAAATTATTCTTACTAATCTATGTATTTAAAAAAAATTTGTCTTATGAATTCATAAGATGTGTTATTTTGTATATTATTAAATTTAATTTTTTTTTCTCTTATTTATTTAATCACCCGTGTATCACACGGGCTCTATCCTTGCTAACCTAATAAATAAGTAACTTAAGTGACATATACTTATCCCCAATGTTTTCATAATTGGATCGGACAGGCAACCGGTTCGCCGGTTCAACTTTGATGAAAAAATCAACGGGTAGGGCAGAAAAAAACATAAAATATTTTTTTATAGTAAACCGATTCACTGAGAGCCGAGCGAACTAAGAGAACCGGACCGGACCGGTCTGGTCCTGTCTCAACAACAATGCAATGCTTATCCCCTGTATAGCAAAGCTATACTGACACGTGTCATCCTCACATTCAACCTACTCAAACCCAACCCATAAAAAACCTAAATACCCATTTACTTGTTTTTTTCTCGCGGGCCTTCCTTAACCCTTAATATGAATTGTTTTGGGGAAATGACTCGAATGTTCATTCGACCGACATGTTAAAGTAAACAAAATGTTCTTAACCAGTTTTTTCTCATAATGTCCATCATCAATCGTGTAAACGTCCCAAACACTTGTTAATCATTAGCTGACTAGATTTTCAACCACTATGTTTTTTCAACACGTTATAAAATTCTCTAGGCGATAGTTTCTTTTGAGAAAAATCGTTAGAGCTGACAAACTTTTTAGATATCCAGCGAGTTTACCTCATCTTTTGAGGATACTTTTTTGTTTTCCGGTTAGAGTTTCTCGTCTTTCGACAATATATTTTTTACTTTCGACGAGATTTTTTATGACGCGTTACAAAATTTTGTTTGTTGGAAATCTCATCAACTCATGATTAAAAAGCGTGTGGATTGTGGGTTGAAGAGATTGAGGGTGGGCATTATATGAAATGGTTAGTTAAATGGAAATTTATATATATATATATATATATTTATTTATTTATAGGAGAACTATGCATCACTCTTTTGTACAATGTGCATCCAAATTTGTACAATGTAATATTTGTTTTATCTAACTTTCTTTTATTACTTTTGGTGTCACACCCCAACCTACGGCGGAAATGCCGGAGCGCGAACTGATTGCCACAGCTCTCAAGGTACTATCATGAAATTATAAAGCGATAATATCTAATTAATTTATTTATTATCAAACAACATTTAAATACAACAAAAGTAAAGAAAATTTACAAATACAAAACCAACTATTCTTGTATCCGTTTATTATCCTAAAGTCATCTCTACGTGAGCTTCAGTTCGATAAGCAATCCAAATCTATAACCTACAAATGCGTACAAAATATATATTTGTCAACAACACATGTTGAGTGAGTAGATCACCAGTTTTGACACAAACAAAATGGTAATAATATATAATGATATAAATGTATAAAAATAGGCAAAACTGTTATCTGTGAGTGTAAACAATGAAATCGTTAAGCAAGTAATGAGATGTCGGTGAAACCATTACCAATGCGATCGGGATACGGCCACTACGACGGTCGTATGATCATACTATAATGAGATTATGTTGGACCACTCCGAATGCGGTTCAGGTAAGCAAGTAAGCAAATAGCAAGCAACAGACAATCATTCAACTGATACACAACACAAAGATCACAGTTTGCGTTTGAGAATTAATAAGATAAATAATATGATAAATGGTACGCAAGTGTCCCCAAAACATTTGAAAACAAGTAAAATAGGGGAGTGATTACTCACCTGATCGGATGAACGAAAGAAATAAGTGCGTATGTGAGAAAAATGAACTCTTCAGGATCATGGATTCCTAATTAAATATAATAATATTACGAGTTCAATTATAACCGATATAACATGTATAACGAGTTTAGGATTTCGATATGATTTGAGTTATGATTGGGATTAAGATGGTATTGATTTAACGATTGGATTTATGTTGTTAATCTTATTGCTAAAACAATATTATTGTTATAATTTTATTATTTTATAGAATCACCATCACTTATACTTGATAAAAATCATATAAAGACTTATAAATAAATAAGTTAAATAACAATTTTACTTTAAACTATACTTATAACTATTTATATAAATAAAATACGAATGTATAAATAGATAGTTAATCATAATATTAATGTGTAATCGTTTAGTGATAATATGAAATAAGATATAAGTATTTTGGTTAACTCTTTTAAGGAAAACGGTTTGATACGTTTAGTCTATATATAATATGTATATAAAAATAAGTATAAGTAAGTTTATAAAGGCGTTCACGACAAGAATCTCCAACGATGTTGTCGGGTTAAATAAGTTAGAATTTCTTATTAGTATTTACAATATTTATATATACATAGTTATACATACATACATACATACATACATATATATATACCCACACATACAAAAGCTTAACGCTAGTAATTGATAAAAACGTAATCTAGCGGCGTTGGTTTAACAAAATAGTATTCGTTTTATATTATCTATATTACATTTACAATTGTTGCTTAACTCACACGTCACTTTTTACTTTTATTTGGAGTCTATTTAAAATTAAAATCTAGAGCATTTTGATTTAATAAACTAAAAGCACCGGCGCCAGTATAACCGCCATACAACCGTCGCTCTCCTCCGGACAGGCGCTACATCTACATCTGTATATATATATTTTGCATCCCCTCAAAACAGGCATCCTTGAGATTTTGCAGAGCAACCGGTAAATGGAACCACCGTCGGTAGAGACGAAGCATCAATCATGCTCAATATTTCAATAACCAGATATTGATATTAAGAACCGCCATCACAATAACCAGATGAATGAAGATTTGAACATCGGAGCCCTAGATATCACGAAATCCCGTCATCAATGATTCATTAATCAGCGTGCCACCGTTGTCGTTACCATCAATGTTTCAAACCCTGCAACAGCCGTTCGTGTGATCCACATTATAACGAATCATTTGAAGTTGTTCTTCAAGATTAATCAATCGTTTTAGTAAATTTTTCAGTTTCCACCGTGGAAGAACATCAATTCTAGCGGACAACAACTAGAACTAACACCAACGTCACGTGCCACGTCTGCAATCCCCTTAAGGAACCGACACCAACGTTCTACGTACGGTAGGCGGTTTCCATTCAACCATCACATCGCTTCTTCAACAGTACGGGAAGGGACTATTGATTCAGTATATATATGCATGTATTTTCAGTTATTAGATTCATACGTTTGTTTTTGCCATCTTAAGCACCTTAATTTCTACATTAGAACCTTCAAATATGGATATCAACAATCCGTGACTTCCTTCGCTCCTCTCAAAATTGGTACCGTTAACTATTGATATGCGTATATATGCTTCTGTGTATATTGAGCGTGGCATATATAAAATTTCGAAGGTTTATGTAAATTTAGAAGTTGATAATCAAAAATCAGTATCGTACTTGATTTCGAGTTCTTATGCGTATTGAAGATTGATTATTATTTAATCGATACACAAAATTTGTACAATATTTCAAATACTTAATTGATCTAATTTTTCTGAGGAACATAGGGAATTCGTGAACAGGTTATAATAGTTATCTGAATTCTTGAACAGGTGATCAAACCAAAAATTGATGTCTCATATAGTTGCAATGCAAATATGTATGTGTAGGAGTTCATTTACCAGGAACTTTAATTCATAAGTTGTTTGCTTTACAAAGGTTAATTGCATGCATTACACAAAGTTCTGTTTATTAATTCAGTTTTTGCTTTACTCTTCTTTGGCATGCAAAATAACAATTTGGAACCATCATGTATTCAATCAGTCTTAGAATTGATGTTCAATTAATACCTATAAGGTACAGATCATGCATGCATGTTGGTTAAACATGTTGCAACAGTGTGTGTTCGGAAGTGATTGATTTTGTCTGAATCGGGGTGGATTGTTTGTCTAATGACTAATGGAAGTTTTCGTTAAGCATTTTGTAAGTGGTATGAAATATATTGAACTATTGATGTACAGATTGAGTTTCGCAGGTTTCAAAATGTGTCAATTACTGTAGGCATGTAAATAGAAAGTAGTATAAATTCTTATTCGCTACTCTAGCAATACTTACGAATTATTGTGGCGATAAAACCCCGCAGCATCGCGCGGGTAATCTTGCTAGTTGTATAACAATTATATATCATTTAAAATATAATAACCAATTAAAAGAAAAAAATATATAAAAGCCGCAGCATCGCGCGGGTAATCTTGCTAGTTGTATAACAATTATATATCATTTAAAATATAATAACCAATTAAAAGAAAAAAAATATATAAAAGCTGGGTTGGGGGAGGCTCAAACCTGCGCCCCCAGCCGGGTTGACACTATGAGCGCACACACCGCTGGGGGTGGCAGATGCTAAACAACCTCAAACCAAACCAGATTAAACCCAGTTCTCTTAAGTACCCTATTTTTTACAATCCGATTATCTGCTCATCGATTGTTAGATTAAGGTTAGGGTTATTGAAATTGGAATCAAAACGAATTTGTTGGATGTATTGATTACCTTTAACGGAGCCAAATCGATGACGAACGAAGGAATAACGGTTGCGGCTAAAACACGATCACGAACTCATAACAGCAACTCGCAATATACAATTAGGCTTAATGTTAATGATTGCGAGGTCAAGACGACTGAGTACACACGTTTAATTTGATTATTATGCCGTGTAGATTGCAAAATCAATTCCATGTTTAAAACGAACATTTAGATTGTCGTGTATATTTGATCGTGTTTTCTTAAATTAGATTGTCGGTGTTGCTCGGAATACACGTATAAACGACCTACCAAAATCAATTCCATGTTTAAGGCGAACATTTAGGTGCAAGCAACTGAAACGGGTCGCGGGTTCTGATGTGGGTCGGATATAGGATATGGGTTGGGTGCTGGATCTGGGTAAATAACATATTTAAATTATATTTGCAAAAAGTCCCTATAGTTTCAATATGGATACATGATGGGTTAAACAATAATGTAGGGTGTAAATTGCATATAAATGAAAGTTATTATATAAAATAAATAATTATAATAAACAATAAATAATAAAATATTATTAATTTGATAAATGCAAAGTTTTGTTGATTAAAATTACTCGATAACTATGACTGGTCGGATATATATATTATATGAAAAATCTAAGTTGTTACATTTGGCCCCTACACTTTTCATACTTTACAAATATGTCACACAATAGTTTTCAGTTGTTGCCGTTAACATTTTCTCACTTTCAACTTTGTTTTCCTATACTTTCCATCTTTTACAATTTTTTTGTTTAACGTTTACGTCTAAATTTAACGAGTTAACACGCTGCAACGCATGTGTGTGGTTCAATGTTTTTATATGTTTTCCACGTTGAAAGGCCCCGTCGTAACGCGTAAATGCTAAGTTGACTTAGTTATTTTTTCTGCGTTTATGTTTCGGTATATTTTTTTGCGTGTTAACACGACGCAATGGGCGTGTGTGGTTCAACCTTTTTACATCTACTTTTTACTCAGTTTCCTTAATGGTTAACGTTAGTTACTAGCCACAGGAGAGGGGATGGCGAACAAAGGCGGTGGTAACTTCTTGCTTTCGAGTGAAGTGGATTTATAAATAAACGGTTTTACACCGCCGCGTCAATTACTTTGATGAGTCAACATGGACATTTGTTGTCAACTGTGACCCATGCAAATGTCACTTATAAAACGCAATCTCATCCAGGTTTCAGGTTCTAGGTTTTACACAAAACTCGTTTGATGAATTGGACACCACATTGACATGGTGTGAGAAATTAGTTAAAGTAGCTATTGAGATAGGCTTTTGTCATCAAAACTAATACAATTCAATTACTTAGTCTATTAGTACAAATGAACCCCCTAAATCACCCAACCTGCTTTTAGGTTTTGTCATAATCGAACGTGTTTGTAAAGAAAGAACTCAAAATACCAACAAACTATTTAATTAACTAATACTTCAATTTGTGAATGTTTGTCATCACGTAAACAAATCAAATACATAAACTAACAAAATTGAGTGCTTTATAACATATATTACCCATTCACCCATAATAGATCACGAGTGGACTAGCCTTGCATCGTAATCATTATTTATTCTTGATTGGTGTGTCAAACAGCCAAGAACGTGGCTGCCTCCAAAACCTCGTACCAACTCTGCACTATGTGACTTTTTGTCTTTTTCCTCCCAAGACCTTGTACTGCCTTTTTTTTTTATTATCCACTTGGGCTTCGATCATTATTTTTATTGTTGGGCCCACCAATTCCTTAATTAGCTTAGCTCACGTTGTTAGCAATTATTTATGCCTTCCGTTTGATCTATATATTATAACTCAAGATTCACACCTGAATTTAATATAATATGAACTCCATGTGCAACTTGTAATTTATTTTTCCATATATTCGTTTCCCTGTATTAGAATTCCATAACATTTAAGTTTACTATCAAACTAATTCAACATCATACTCATTTAACTACCTTCATGAATCTTGTACACTTGATTTAATTAAAACCATAAAAAGTGGCATAATGTTAAATCGTTGATCACAAGATATATATTTTATCTCTTTTAGCTCAAATAAATCTTTCTAGCTCGTTTATTTTTATAACATATACTTTATATAAACCACTCAAGGTAATTGCATTCCAACAAATATATAAACTAAAATTGCAATATTATCAATAATTAGTCGCAACCAAACAACCACTCATCAGTAATTTCACTTACTCAGCAACTGGTTCCACAGGTGGAGGAAGGTGTTTGTCCAAATATTCAGTATTATGCCTTGAGCGTCTTCTAACAAAAGAATTGTGTGTGTTATTATTTATATATAGTACAAATATATATATATATATATATATATACACGTACATTTTGAGAAACTTTTGTCACGGAAAAATAAAATGAAAATAAAACGTACAAAAACTACATTAAAAAGGGAAATAATATCAGGTGCAATTGGAAACCAAATTACAATTGGAAACCGAATTAGAAGTTTTTCATTTACTAAATATATTGCCATAATGCCACTTAATATACAGCTTCCATTACGCTTTCATTACATAACTGCCATTAAATATACATATGTAATGTTTGCAAATGTTTTTCTTTTTAATTCGCAGTTCGAAACTGGTTTTGAACCGATTTAAAGCAAACCAGTTTGAAACCAGCCCGAACTGGCTTCATCAGTTATGAGTTTCCAGACCTTCAACCCGGTTCGGTTTTTAACCGGTTTGGTTTTGACTACTTTGACTTCAAACCGGTTCAGTTTAAACCGAAACCTGTTTGTGCATCTCTACCCCTCGTTTTCTATGTAACTTTTTATGTTCTCGTCATAATACGATTTGTTTTACGTATTGTTAACGGTTATATATATATATATATATATATATATATATATATATATAGACAGAGAGAGAGAGATGATTAAGATATGTAAGAACTATTTTGAAATTGAGAATTTGAGAACCATTTTGAAACATAAAAAAATTCTTTTTAAAAAAATTATAAAACAAAAAGCGAAAATAAAAAAAGTAAAAAAACCAAAAATTTTTATTTTTCATCCCGGTTTCATAAAAAAAATTAAAAATATCGGTTTAACAAAATTATACATATATGTATAATGTGTATTTTTTTAATTTTATACAAGTTATTCTTTATGCACATATGTATAGTAAGTCGTGGAACTAGTTCTCATGTATCAATCACACTTGTAATTAAGAGACGCCATACATATGGCTATTAGGAGGCGTACGTATGGATCAATCCTAAGATTTTTTATTTTCAAGGATGGATGTTGGGTATGCCAACCCACACATTTCGGGTGATTGCTATGCAGAAATAGCCACCTACGTGTCGTCGCGTATCATTAGTTCAGTTTTGCTTGTATTCACATCCATATGATATGATTAAATTCATTGAAATGCATTATCTTGCGTCGTAAAAGTTATTGTATGACGTATCTTGAGATCATTTCTAATGATATTTTATGATTACTTGAGCCTGATTTTGTTATAGGCATTCAACTCATTTCGCAAAACTTTTGTATACACAGATTCACATGTTACTTTGGGTCGGGTGAGGTGAGAGGAATAAACACTAATTAATATGAAGATGTTCGATAGCTTTGTATTTATGATAATCATGTAGATGTATTTCGAGTTTGAATTATCCATCAGTTGTAATTTCGACATTAAAACTTATGGAATTGTGTCTTTTATTCCTAAACCAATGTGTAGTGACACGTCAGCCCATCTGGGTTGAGGTGTTACACTGGTTATCTTATCGACATCATTAAGTTGTTTATCGAGGCCTTCGATTAATTTTTGGTGGTACGCATCCATTGATGAACATGCCCCCAGTGTTAGATTTAATAAATCTTATTCAAGGATAGCCGCCCGTGAGCCCTTGTTAAGAAAGATCGTTAGTAAACAATTAAAAGAAATTACACCAGATAGTTTAAATAACGTAACGTGATACAACATCTTAAATAAATAGCGTTCTTCACACTTACATAACCAATATGGGGTAAACGAGCCAAATCCAAGTTCTACTCACCTCATTTTGACTTACAAGGGCTTGAGCCAGAGCTTTTTCTCTAAAGCTCGGCTCGAGAGTTGTTTTTTCAAGCTCGGACTTAGTTCGTTTATGATTTATTATTTAATTAAGGTATATTGGTTTTTTTTAATCCCAACTATCATCTTTTGGTTGCTGCAGTCCCAACTAAAGAATTTGTTGCTAACGATCCCATCTTTTAACGTATTTGTTTCCAACAGTCCGCAACTAACAGAATCCTAGCGCCATCGCTGAAAAAACACTTTTGGCTGGAAAAACTCACATTTTTTGTCCGAAAATTCAACCTAATTCAACCTAAACACCGCCATCACTAGTAACCAACTGATTTCGAAGATGATTATAGAGTTAGGGCGACCTCAATAATTAGAAAAATGTTCCTAAAGGTCCGATCCATGTTACAAAGATGTTTAGCACGAAAATGTTGAGTTTTTCGGCCATAAACGTATTTCCGATGACCTGCAACTAACAACGTCAGAATTATGTTAGTCGCAGACCATTGGGAACAAATATGATAAAAGATGAGATCGTTATCATCCAATTCTTTAGTTGGAACCTACAACGACCAAAAGACGATATTTTTTATTAATAAAAAATTAAAAACCAATACACCATCAATTAATATAAACTTTCTATATTATTTATATAATTTGAGAGAAATCTTAAACGAGTCTGAGTCTTAGCTCAGTTACATAGAAAATCCAAAAGAGGTACAAGGCTCGAGATCAAGCTCGATATTCATTAAGTTTCGACAAGCCTAAACAATTTCCCATATTCTGCTCGAGATCATGCTCGATAACAAAACGAAACTTTTATTTTAAGGAACGCCGTACACTCAGAAACCGGGCCTTCGTGTTAACGTAAGCTTATATTATTATCACGTAATCCAAATCCCCAATTTCATCCGTTTCAGGGTTTGTGATCCGATTGCGATCCATCTGGTTTCTAATTTTCTAATTATCTAATTAAATTGATCATTCGATTGGATTCAGATCCAATTACAGCGGTGAATCGATCAAATATGGTGTTATCGCAAAAGCTTCACGAGGCGTTTAAAGGTACGGTAGAGAGGATTACAAACCCTAGGACGGTATCAGCGTTCAAGGAGAAAGGCGTATTAAGTGTTCAGGAGTTTGTTATCGCCGGTGATAATCTCGTTTCCAAATGCCCTACCTGGTCATGGTATATTTATTCGGTTTCGTTTCGTTATATTGTTTGTTTATATATAATTGATTTAACTGTTATAGGTGTTGTTATTATACATATTAGAATTGATATTAAGGGGAAAAAAAGGTAATTTGCCTAGGAACTAAGGCGAACAAAAACCGAACCATAACTGACGACCAAACGGTTAAAAATTAATAGAAATTAAGCATAGTCGAACAAACTAGTCGGATATGGTTAATGGTTAATGTGTTCTCGTTAACTGATACCGAACCTTACATTGTATGTTTGTGTTTTTCCAAATTTTATCTCTATTTTCAGCTTTGAATATTTAAATTGATGCTGTAATTGTCTATAACATAGCTTGGAATCGGCTTTGAAACTTTATAATTGGGCTTGGGACACCATAACTGAACATTTTTCAACCGGAACAAAGGAAAAAATAAAAATAAAAAACCATATTGGATAAATAACCAAAACTGACCCATGGTTAACCAATCATCCGGTTATGGTTATGCACCCATAACTGAACTGGATTTGCACAAAGAAAATCTTATGAGAGTATTATATGGGATAGAGATAGATGAACACAGGAGGCAAGGAGATTGAACGAGAGATAAGTAGTTAAGTGGTTTTGGATGTGGAAGATTGCAAAATTGGGGCTTCTAATGCATAGAACAAATTTGGAATGCATTCAAGAAATTGGGTGTTTTTTTTGTGTCGCTGCAAGCTAGGGGCAGGGTAATAAGCTGTTACTTTTGTTTTAGAGCTGACAACTTTTTCAATATCTCAAAGCTATGTTAAACGCACGTCAGGATAATATTTTGTCATAGTTTAAGTGCATTAACAAACATGGTATGATACTATAATCCTGTTGTGTGTACTCCTTATTAGTAAAATAGTAAGTGATGAAAGAAGTGCATAACATATACAGATAGCTTATGCTCAGGACCTCATATAGGTCTAGGTGTTGTGTATACAATCAGTTTGCTTCTATCTCACGTCCAGTAATGGAACGTACTTACATGCTAATATGCTATACAATGTTTTCGCCTTCCATATAATTTTATTAGTTGCTTTTCACTCTTCTCTGCAATAAAGTGAAAGAAAATGTGTATTATTGACTTACTGTTTCAAAAGAGCTTCTCATTTCCTCAAATAATAGGAGGTCAGGCTATTGTGATTGAGCCACTATACAGTCTATACTTGCAGCTATTAAGTCTGTGTTAATTATTTTATTGCATCAAAGTAATCATGTTGATGGAACAAAGAAGAAAATGTGTGTCCTTTATTTATGTCAGTGGTATATTTATGGATCATATGTACTTCATTAGATTTCTATTTATTAGTTTATTGCTGAAGAAAATACACATTACGACTTGCACCCTAGGACTTCCTTCATTTAGATTCTCTTAGGCCTGAAGTTCTGAAGTTGAGTTCTCTGTAATAGTTTCTTTTAATGAGCTAATGCTTTGAGTTTTAAACAAGAATAAGGTATATAATAAATTTATCATGTGGTGAGTGAAAACTCACGCATTATAATTCACACCCTATAACTATAGTCATTTAGAATCTGTTAAGCCTTATTTTATGATAACGAGCTCCTTCTACAAGTTTCTAGTAGTGGGCTTTTGTCTGAGCTGTATAAACAAGAATGAGTTAACTCCCTTTCATTTTCTTTGTAGGGAATCAGGTGATCCAAACAAGAGGAAGTCATATTTGCCAGCTGATAAACAGTTTCTGATCACTAGAAATGGTAAAATAGTGTTACCATTTATGAGGTTGCATTTTCTGTTTGTACATGAGTTTACCGACTACTAGTATTCTTTGGTCACTCAACGCCTGAATCGCTTCATCTATACAAAAGGAAGCATGAACACATGCTTATATAGTTATATAATGTTTTTTTCATGCAATATATGTCTTAAAATTATTATGGGCTTCATTCAGTTCCTTGTTTAAGAAGAGTTGCATCAATACAAGAAGAATATGAAGCTGCTGGTGGCGAGATATTGCTTGATGATGAAGAAAATGATGGCTGGCTAGCTACTCATGGACAGCCAAAAGGTATGTATCCTTCTAGAGATTACAAATATTAGCTTCTTTACAATATTTTAAACTTAGTTGAACTATTTTCGTAGATACCAAAGATGACGAGGAGGAGAATGTGCCTTCTATGGAAACCCTAGAAATAAGCAAGAATAGTACAATCCAGTCAATTCCTTCATATTTTGGCACTGAGGAAGATGATGATATTCCCGACATGGAGGAATTTGACGAATCTGACAACCTTGTTGAGGCAGATCCTGTAAGATAGTCATATTCTATTGCTCTTTTTATTATTAAATATTAATATGATTGTTGTTGTTATTATTATTATTATTATTATTATTATAAGATTAGAAAGTTTTGCTGAAAGATTCCATTGCAATATTCAGGCAACCCTTCAGCCTACATATCTTGTTGCTCAGGAGCCTGATGATGACAATATTCTAAGGACTCGAACATATGATGTCAGCATCACGTAAGTATAACCTCACTAATTCTGTTTTATATTGAAACTTAATATATGTCTACAGTTTATCTGTATTAGACTATTAGTTCTCCTGGTTTTGTTGTTTATGATGAAACATGCATTTGTTTAGATTATTATTGGTTTGCTGTTATGTGACGTTCCAGTGTTATGTTTCTTTCAGGTATGACAAATATTATCAAACTCCTCGAGTTTGGCTTACAGGTTATGATGAGGTTAGAAACATCAATCATGAGTACACAAATATAAGTTGAATATTTAAATATATGAGCGCTCAAATTACCAATTTGCTCATTATCTGTTACAGTCAAGGATGCTCCTTGAGCCAGAATTAGTTTTAGAAGATGTCAGTCAAGATCATGCTCGCAAAACGGTAAGCATTGCATACTTGTAATGTGTAGTTATTGTCTTATTGAACAACGTCTTAGCCATTGAAATGAATGGTCTTTTTGAATGTATTTATTTTTATAATCTAGCTTGTTTGATATGATTCTATTAACGATGTATTGATGTTTGTGAATTTGATCATACTCAGGTAACTATTGAAGACCATCCACACTTGTCTGGGAAACATGCATCTGTACATCCATGCAAACATGCTGCTGTGATGAAGAAACTAATCGAACCCTTAATAGCAGCCGGGCTTGAACCACAAGTTGACAAGTAATTTTCTTCCACCTTACTGAAATATAACTCTGTTACTTTGTGTAATTTCATTTAACATAAAAGCATTAATTATGTTGAAACAGGTACCTGTTCTTGTTCTTGAAATTTGTTGCTATTGTGATTCCAACCATCGAATATGATTACACCATGGACTTTGATCTCGGGAGCTCCAGCATCTGATTTATTCACAATCTCTTACCCTCAGAGGTTACACATTTACTGCTTGAAAGGTTTGTTCATGACCCGATAATTTCTTCTAATTCTGGTTTGAAACTGGTTTTCGTCATGTTTTGTTTTGCTTCAGGTTATAAGCGGAAATGGGCTCAAGGAGTGGTGCTGCAAAGCTAGCATGGTGTAAGTTGGTGTTGGATTGTTTCTCTTGCTGGGTGTTTGGTTTGTTGTATATAGGGTGTCATTTGCTAAAAGAAAACTAAGTAAATGAAGTTGTTGGGAGTGTAAATTGTTGGAAAACTTATATTTTATTTATCTATTTATATGGAACTGTTTGAAGTTGTGTTATTCTTGTCTTGTCTTGTCTTGTCTTGTCTTGTGGTTGTGTATAATGAATGATGGTAACTTGTGAATTCATGGTCTATATAATATAAGGTAACATGAACCATCTTCCAGTATAGTCGTGGCCTGCATGGCTTGAGCCTTAAGTCGTGTTAACCGAATATGTGTCTGTTAACATGCTTATCTAGATGACTCAAATGAGTTGAGGGGTTGTGGTCAAGTTCTAAACTCGTAAAACAGGCCATAGACAAGTTGGCAGGTTATAATAAACGGGTTAGTCAGATGACTTGTTTTAACTAAACCGGTTAAATATGTCTGATTGAAGAAACACTAACCGGACCCCGGGCAGATTACGAGTAACCTGGGGGTTAGATAGATGTTTCCCACGAGGGGTTAGACCCTTGGAAGATGGTTCTTCTGATAACCTGCAAAACAGACACCGTGAGCTCGTCACTGAGAAGGGGGGGTTCCTCCTTGTAACCACCCTCCGGCGTGAGAATCAGACTAGATTGCTCTTTAAATATAAAAGTATATTAAGAGATTGCTAGAGCAGATATCAGGTATAATATGATGATAATGTGATAAGATATGATAGGATGAGATGGTCATACCATTTGTGGTATTTATAGCCGAAGGTAGGTTTCCAAGGAGGTATGGCCGGCTGCAACAGTGTTCCTGTTCCACCAACAGTAGCCTACGCACGTGCCCTGCTGGTAGTTGGTGGGTAGGTAGCGGCTGATAGCGACCAGGCCTGCTGTATACTATTCCTTTTCCACCAACTGCCGGCTACGCACGTGGTATGACAAGAGTTGGTGAGTAGGCAGTGGCTAATAGTGACATACAGTGTAGGAGCATGCTGCTCGCCATACTGTTGTCCATAAGCTGTCGTATCTTTAGTCAGATCTTTTTCCCATACCTCGTCAGGTACAGTACAGAAGATCTTCCCGTATCGTACGGACTGGCTTATTTGGGCGGGAGTATTCCCCCTCCCGCCCTTGTGCGGGATTGTTCCCGGCTTCGCTCATTCCTTCAGGTGACACTGAATGATCAAGAGCTAAGTGCCTTGTGCGTGTAGCCTTGCTGCGCGGGTGGCCTTCCCTAATGGCTTGTATCCGAGGCTGCGGGGACAGGCGGAGTCCTTCACCATTGGGAGGCATTTCCTGCGGGACCAGCTTGCGTACTGCGCGTAAGGACGTCACGTCTCTGAGCATGGTTGGTCCTGCGGATCCAGTTGGTTTCTGCGCAGACGTCCCTGTTTAAGGTGAGTCTTGCGGGTCCAACTGGGCTCTGCTGGGACCTACCTCTTCAAGTCCCCCCAGTCCAATGTTCTTCTCATGCGTGTTTAATAAAGTGAGGTGAACTTTTGGACTTTAAGCAAAGGGTTTTGAAAAGGG
Source organism: Bidens hawaiensis (assembly GCF_021521415.1). NCBI lineage: Eukaryota > Viridiplantae > Streptophyta > Magnoliopsida > Asterales > Asteraceae > Bidens > Bidens hawaiensis. The sequence goes on from NW_027491030.1 coordinate 3,591,793, forward strand.
TTTTTTAAGGTTTTCCATGGGTATTCTTCCCGCGGAAGTCCTTGTCACTTGCAGAAATTCCCGAGTTTCCTGCTTGGTCTTTGGGTATGATGCGGGTAGGTCTGTAACCTCCTCGCAAGTCAGGAGCGTTGAGTCCCACTTGTGTGGACTTTCCATGAGGTTTTGGTAGTTTTGAACATAGTGATCAATTATGTTAAAACCACCAATTCCATCCTGGAGCTTCCAACAACGTAGTTCTCGACGTTCCCGCTATGCGGGGATGTTATTTCCGTTTCCGCAAGCATTGCCCAGAAGATCCTTCTTTGTTTCAATTCCCAGCGGAGCGCTAGGTATGTGAAGGGTTTTGCCTTAACACTGTACCAGCGCTCGTCTTACGGTTACTTTACTTCCAAGGTATTCCTGGCATCAATTTCCTGCGGGTGCTAGGTATGTGAAGGGTTTTGCTTTTACACTGTACCCGCACCCGTCTTATAGTTGGTTGCCGAGGAATATTTGGCTTCAATTCCCTGCGGGTGCTAGGTATGTGAAGGGTTTTGCCTTTACACTGTACCCGCATCCGTCTTACGGTTATTTGTTCGCCAAAGTTGGCTTCAATTCCCTGCGGATGCTAGGTATGTGAAGGGTTTTGCCTTTACACTGTACCCGCATCCGTCTTACGGTTATTTGTTCGCCAAAGTTTTACTTGGCTTCAATTCCCTGCGGGTGCTAGGTATGTGAAGGGTTTTGCCTTTACACTGTACCCGCATCCGTCTTACGGTTACTTGTTTGCCAAGGTAAGGGGTATTTTCCCGCTTACTTTTTAATATTTTTAAATTTGAATTTTGAAATTCGAAAGGTTGGTGGAAAGATAGGAACAGTCCAAACCTCTGAAACGTCGTGCGACGGTTTCTTCTGACTGTGTCAGGACGTGCAGGAAGTTATGGTGACGTGACATTATATGGTCATTCCAGACGCTTTTCCAGGCGCGTGGGCGCGATTTTTCGGGCGCGTGGCCGCGAAATTACTGGCACACGTCCTTTCAACAGCTGTTTCCAGCTTGCTTTTTGCCACGTGTCATAGTTTCATTGCACCTTCGATTTCTCTCTCCTCCGCATTAAATTCACCGCATTAATTGCGATTACTATATAAAGGGGGAGAGGGTTCTTTGTAATCCACACTTTCACCTCTCTTCTTCTTCCTAGCGATTTCCGGCAAATACTCCCCTTTTCAGGCAAGCATTTTCCCAAAATCGCTTTCTTCTTTCTGCAAAATGTCTTCCCATGATGCTGAAGCTGTAGCCGACGATAGGAGTACTGCTGGCGAGTGCCAGTGTGCTCTACCTGTCGATCAGTACCAGTATGTCGTCAGGAAATTCATGCTTGAGTCTCTTGAGCCTGAGTTTCCTGAACCCCACCAGACTGTGTACGATGCCCCCATTGGCAAGATCGGGGTATATGCTGCATTCTTTGTTTATGGGAACCTTAGGTTCCCATTGACAAAGTTTGTGTACCGTGTCCTGGAGAGGCACGGTGTGCACCTAACCGAGTTGCATCCGATGGCGATTGCCAAGATCCGGCACTTCGAGTGGGTGTGCCGGATTCTGGGTATTGAGCCCTATGTGGACCGCCTGATGACCTTCTATACTTGGAGGTGCATCCAGGGGTGGTACACCCTGACAACCCGTATTAAGGGTTTGAAGATCTGCGTGACCGAGCGCAGTCTCCGATCGTGGAAGCGGGAGTTCTTCTACGTTTCTGCCCGCGCCATCCCCATTGCCATGAAGTTTAAGAAGGGGCAAGCGCTTCCGAGCCTTCATGCTTCCAGCTACCAGGAGGCGGAATGGTTCGCGAAGATATCCCGGGTCCAATCTCCGGTTTACCGGTTTGCGGAGTCCGGGATGGTGATGCTGGGGATGAGCCGGGTATGGAAGGATGCGTCCCGGTTTCCCATCCTTCTCGAATACGGTTTGAACTCTATTCCTTATGGTATGTCTTGTCTTTCTTGCTGATATGAGTTTGTCTTCTAACTGTTTCTTTTCTTTTCAGAGGGGAACGATTTGGAGTCGCTCCTGTACCCGCGGGAAGCTGACGGTCCCGTGCGGGTGGGCACTCGTGCTCTAGACGAGAACGAGTTGCCCATCCTGGAGCAAACGGCGGATCGGTTTGTGGAGGTCTATCCGCTGAGCCACGAGATCCTGAGCCAACGGCGGCCAGGTAAGGCGATACTCTATCCTCAACCCCTCAATGCTGTACCCGCTGCTGGAATTCCTGACATCCTGTCTTCTTCTGAGGAATCCGCAGATGGTCCTCCGCTGGTGCGGAAGAGGAAGGCTGCCGGTGGGAAAGGGAAGGAGAAGGTGGCCTCCACAGTTGATCCGGTGCTCCTATCTGACACCGAGTCAGATAGTGAAGAGGTGGCGGGGAACCCGGGTGGTGAGAAGATCACTGTTCCGGAGGCTACGACTGTTACCTCCGGAGAACCATTGACGACGACGGTGACCGGCATCAAGAGACCGGCTCCATCGGGCTCCTCCCCGCCCGTCCGTACGTTCAGGCTCAAGAAAACCCATAAGTACAAACATCCTTGTTTTTGTAGATTTATCATACTTCATAAATTTATTGTTAAACACTTATCTTCTTGTGCAGGCGTGGATGTTGACGCATTCCAGGGTGGAGCGCAGAGGAGTACCTCTCCGCCGATGACGGTAGGCTCGGTCAGCCTACCTGAGGCGACGACCCAGGCGCCTGCGCCTGCTTCCGCTGGATCAGTTGCTCAGTCCCTTGAGCCGACTGTTCCAGCCGAGATGACGTCACCGCCGGTGGTAAGTGCGATTTTTACAGCATCTTTCACCGAGCCGGCGGTTACGATTGCTGCGGATTCTGCGGCAGCGACTGCGGCGGCTGCCACCATGCCCCCGCCACCGGCACCGACGGCCGGCCCATCAGGTACGCATGGGAGTACTCGCCAATCTTTGCCACATTCCCATCTGCCTGACCTTTTGGATGGGTTTCCTTTGGGTTCAGGTGATGGGTTCGGCGGCTATCGGCCTGTTATAGACCCTACAGGTGCGTAGGGTTCCTTTGGCCCTTTTTTACTTATATATTTTTATCATCTTTTTCCTAACTGCTTTTTTGTTTTTTGCAGTGTCGGATTCCAATGAAGTGTATGTTCCGCGATGGAACATACGCCGAGGAACAACCCTTCGTACCCCTGTGGAGTGTGTGGAATGGGCTCGCCACGCTGCTCCCCATGGTGCGTTGGGGGAAGCCATGGCTAGCTACCAGGAGGGTAGGCTAACCAATGAGCTTCGGGTTCTCCAGGCCCGGATGCAGCCGCGCGTCGAGCTGCTTTGTCGTGAAAACGACAAGTTAAAAGCAGCTCGCGCCAAGGAAGTATCTCAAGCGCGGGCTCTTCGGGAGGAGAACCAAAAGTTGGCCGCAGCTGCTGCGGAGAAGGAGAAGGCCTTCAAGGCCCTCGAGGTTGAGGTTCAAGCGCGACTCGAGGCCCGCTCCAAGGCTGCCCAAGCTGTTAACGAACAGCTTCGGCTGGCTAAGGAGACTGCGAGGAACGCAACCGAGAGGGCCACCAAGGCTGAAGCCGTTGCTGAGCCTTTACGCGTGGAGAACGAGGAGCTCAAGGCCAAATTGGAGGCTCTCCAACGTGCTCATGATGCCTTGGCGATGGAAGACGCCAAGAAGCTCCAAGAGATCCTGGACCAGAGGGGCGTGCTTGATCACACCGAGCGGAAGCTTAAGGGCGTTGAAGAGGCTGCTGCAAAGGAAGTGCTACTTGCCAACCTTAACAAAAGCGAAGCCGAACGCGCCCGCACCCAAGCTCAAGCCGCCCTCCAAGAAGCTCTGGTTGCCAAGGAATGGCTTCTTCGAGAGGCGTTGCCTCAGGTATGTTTAGCTTTACGTCTTCACGCTTTCCTTTGTACATAGAAAAGGTGTTTGACACTTGTATATTTTCTTTTGTAGGTTGTGCATCGGGTCTTCTCAAAGACATCCTACGACGATGCTATGAGCGCAGCCCTCAACGCTTCTCACGAGGATGGGGAACGGGCCGGCTTCCTGCTTGGTCTAGGGTTCGTTGAGAAAGGCTTCCCGCCTTCCAACTTCCCTTTGTACAATGTTGATACTGAAGCCATATATGACCAAGCAGTAAATCAATACGCCGCCTTCCCGCATCCAGTGGTGGAGAAGGTGAACCAAGTAGCTGCTGCTGATGATGGGTTAGCTATCCTTAAAGCCTTCCTCGAACCGCCCCGTTCTTCTGATGGAGCGGGTCCAAGTGGAAGCGGCCCTGAAGCTTGATCCTGAAGATCCCTTCCCATTGCTAGGATAGTCTTGTACAGATGTATTTATTTTCTTTTCGTAGGCGGGTAGTTACCCGGCCATTCTTGTAATAATTCGTTTGTGAAATATTAATCTTTTTGCGTATAAGATTGTTATTTCCTTCTTTGGGTTTCTTGCTTTATAAACTTATGACTTGCATACTTAGTTTAAATTAGCAATTTTCCAAGTGTAGAATAAGTTAACCTGTTGAACGTGGTTGATAATGGGTTAAAGTTTTGCTTCCTCTTTCGTGATTGTGCGGGTAGAACCGTCACTTGCACTTAGTAGGATGGCTAAACTTTAACCTTCATCTGACCTGCGTGTAGGTTTTCCTCATCTTTTGAGGATAAGTTAACCTTTGAACGTGGTTGATAATAGGTGTGAAGTTTTGCTTCCTCTTTCGTGATTGTGCGGGTAGTACCGTCACTTGCACTTAGTAGGATGGCAAAACTTTACCCTTATCTGACCAGCGTGTAGGTCTTCCTTATCCTTTGAGGATAAGTTAACCTTTGAACGTGGTTGATAATAGGTGTGAAGTTTTGCTTCCTCTTTCGTGATTGTGCGGGTAGAACCGTCACTTGCACTTAGTAGGATGGCGAAACTTTACCCTTATCTGACCTGCGTGTAGGTTTTCCTCATCCTTTTAAGAATTTTGTTTTGAACCGTTCGACGCGCGGTTGTCAATAGGTTAGTGTTCAGTTTCCTCATTATGATTCGTGCGGATAGACCGGCACTTTCATTTTTGGGTGCTGAACCTTTCCCCTTCAACTGACCTGCATGAAGGTTTTTTCACGTTATTGGGTTTGTGCGGGTAGGACCGCCTTCCCACGCAACGACTTCACGTAATGTGAATGCCGTCCCCAGTGTTGCATAGTTTAACCGTTCGACGCGCGGTTGTTGATAGGTTATTGTTCAGTTTCCTCATTATGATTCGTGCGGATAGACCGGCACTTTCATTTTTGGGTGCTAAACCTTTCCCCTTCAACTGACCTGCGTGAAGGTTTTTTCACGTTATTGGGTTTGTGCGGGTAGGACCGCCTTCCCACGCAACGACTTCACGTAATGTGAATGCTGTCCCCAGTGTTGCATAGTTTAACCGTTCGACGCGCGGTTGTTGATAGGTTATTGTTCAGTTTCCTCATTATGATTCGTGCGGATAGACCGGCACTTTCATTTTTGGGTGCTGAACCTTTCCCCTTCAACTGACCTGCGTGAAGGTTTTTTCACGTTATTGGGTTTGTGCGGGTAGAACCGCCTTCCCACGCAACGACTTCACAATGTGAATATCGTCATATTAGTGTTCAGAAAAGTAAAATCATCAGCTTCGATGTTCTAAACAGAATCATTTCCATTAGAAGTGGCTCTTGGCCTTTTCTTTACAAATTGGAATTGATTTACATGCAGACTGTGTAAATGAGCTCCCTTCCATGTTGTTGGGATGGGAGTGCCATCGAGCCGATACGCACCTGGTTCGGGATCTCGTTCTTTACGCAGCATGTAGTCTCGACATTGAAGCTGGAATTTTTATTCGTGTTTTCCCCAGCTGGGGTTCTACACGCACCCGCCTGCTCAGCCTTTATTGCGCCACGAGGTGCGCGAGCGTCCCATCTCTGACAAATGCTTCAACCATGTCTTTTACGTCTATGCATTCTTCAGTGTTGTGGCATTTTGTCTTGTGAATGTCACAGTATTTGCTCCGATCAGCATCGTGACGATGTCGGATTATTGGAGGCTTTGGCCACGGGAGCTCTTCAGTGGCGAATATCTCAGTGACGCTTTTGGTGAGTGGCGTCCATCTGGAGTTCCGGTGCGGCTGTACATTATCCCTTCCGCCCAATCGATGTTGCAAGCCGGATGAGGTGTCAATGTTTACCCTTGACTGCCAAATGCCTAGCTTCCGCTTTTTATTTAGTCGGGCGGTGAGGACATTGTCTTCTCTCGTCTTCTGAGTGTAGAGGTTTGTGCTCTGTGGGAGATCTATACCCAGTTGCTTCTCCGTTTCCGCATAGCGTTTTGCTGCTGTCATGATGGCATCCCATGTGGATGGCATGCCATCTTTACCCGTTAGGGTGCGGATGAGCTCTGGGTCATGCGCGCCCTGGATGAAGGCAGCGCGAACAAGATCTTCGCTGATATTGCCCAAACTTAGCTTCTTTGAGTTGAAGCGAGTGATGAAGTTTGGCAGAGATTCATCTTCTTCTCGTATGCATTTGAGGATTGTCCATTGCTCCTCGGTATACTTCCGTTGCTGGCTGAAGTGTTGGCTAAACTTCTGCTGGAAGTCTGCCCAGTCGTAGATGTGGTTGACCGGTAGACGATCAAACCAAGCTCTAGCAGCCCCAACAAGCGTCATTTGGAACATGTAGCACCACGTGGGTTCCGTCCAATTGCTGACGGTTGCCCCCGCTATGAACCTGTTCAAATGATCGTCTGGATCAGATATACCGTCATATGTGCCTATGTTAGGCATTTGTTTGGCACTCTTTGGGGCGATTGCTTCCGCAATGTCCCTTGCAAACTTGGACGTTCCTGCATTTGCAACGTTTGGTCTGAACGTTTTGGAGAAGTCTCGTGGACTTCCACATGTGCTTTTTGGTTTGAAGGCTTGTCCAAAATGCCTTTTCGGTTGGGATTCCATTTCCTTACGCTTCCCTTTTGCCCTATGGCGAGGGTTCGCGTCGGAGTCGGATTCCTCCGAGTCATCCTCCCAGTATTCGAATTCGTCGGCCTGCTGTACGGAACGCAAGCGTTCGTTCAACTCGGCCTAGAATTCCTTTTGTCGTGCCTCCGCCCATGCCTTGACTTCATCGAGAGTTTGGCGGGGGAGTCTTCGTTTCTCAACCTGGGTATTAGTGGATCCCAGTAGGCGATCATTTACTGCACTTGCCCCAGCATGAGTAACTGGGGTAGTGTTCGTAAAATTTACTTCACTTGCCCCGGCTTGGGTAACCGGGGTGGTGTTTGTAAAAACTGTGTTACCGGTATTCCCCCCAGTAGCTGGGTTGTGGTTACCGGAATTTCTCTAACCATCTTCGTAGAAGTTTGAAAAAACTGGAGGAAAATGAAGTTCTAGCTTTATGCACGGATGGCGCCAATGAAGAAACACTAACCGGACCCCGGGCAGATTACGAGTAACCTGGGGGTTAGATAGATGTTTCCCACGAGGGGTTAGACCCTTGGAAGATGGTTCTTCTGATAACCTGCAAAACAGACACCGTGAGCTCGTCACTGAGAAGGGGGGGGGGGGGGTTCCTCCTTGTGACCACCCTCCGGCGTGAGAATCAGACTAGATTGCTCTTTAAATATAAAAGTATATTAAGAGATTGCTAGAGCAGATATCAGGTATAATATGATGATAATGTGATAAGATATAATAGGATGAGATGGTCATACCATTTGTGGTATTTATAGCCGAAGGTAGGTTTCCAAGGAGGTATGGCCGGCTGCAACAGTGTTCCTGTTCCACCAACAGTAGCCTACGCACGTGCCCTGCTGGTAGTTGGTGGGTAGGTAGCGGCTGATAGCGACCAGGCCTGCTGTATACTATTCCTTTTCCACCAACTGCCGGCTACGCACGTGGTATGACAAGAGTTGGTGAGTAGGCAGCGGCTAATAGTGACATACAGTGTAGGAGCATGCTGCTCGCCATACTGTTGTCCATAAGCTGTCGTATCTTTAGTCAGATCTTTTTCCCATACCTCGTCAGGTACAGTACAGAAGATCTTCCCGTATCGTACGGACTGGCTTATTTGGGCGGGAGTATTCCCCCTCCCGCCCTTGTGCGGGATTGTTCCCGGCTTCGCTCATTCCTTCAGGTGACACTGAATGATCGAGAGCTAAGTGCCTTGTGCGTGTAGCCTTGCTGCGCGGGTGGCCTTCCCTAATGGCTTGTATCCGAGGCTGCGGGGACAGGCGGAGTCCTTCACCATTGGGAGGCATTTCCTGCGGGACCAGCTTGCGTACTGCGCGTAAGGACGTCACGTCTCTGAGCATGGTTGGTCCTGCGGATCCAGTTGGTTTCTGCGCAGACGTCCCTGTTTAAGGTGAGTCTTGCGGGTCCAACTGGGCTCTGCTGGGACCTACCTCTTCACTGATAGAGCCCAATTGTTTATTGAACGGGTTAAATGTGACAACTTAATGCCTGAATACTTTGATAGGAGTTTGATATATATTGTAAAAATATAAACAAACCAGAAATTAAAAGAAGATGTTGACTAAAATATATATAAAATTTTGCTCCAAAAAATTAATCATATAAAAAAGAGCCAATCACATCTTGACATATCAACAAATACGGCAAACAAACTAATGTTGCACCAACCATCACTTTACACGTGATTTGGCACCAATAGAACGTAAGCACCGGTGTTCTAGCATTCACAGAGCCTAAATGTTGTCAACCTGGCACCCATAGAACTTTAAACAGCTAAACACATATAATCAAGCACCCACAAAGACTAAACACTACAATCAAACACCCATAAAGTCGCAGCCTAAGCGCCGTTTATTGGCACCGACATACCCTAAACATGAAAGAGACAAAATTCTGTTACTATTTATGAATTTACTTATATATTTGCCAATGATCTCTAACCCAAGTGGATAAGACGAGACACCTAAAGACTTCATTAAAATCCAGAGGTCTTAGGTTCAAGTCCCGCTTGTGATAAAGCAGGCGATTTCAAGTTGGGGAAGTGGAGTTTCTCATCTATGGCCGGTTTCTTCTGGCCTGGACTAATGGGGTGGACCTGTGTACGAGCTTCCCATTGGGGACGTGTGTTCTGTACTCGAGAAACGGTGATGACCGGATAAGCCAATTGTTGTCAATGATTCGAATTGCTCTTCCGAAAAAGCTATAAGCTTATTTGTTATGTAGATTTCCCTTACTAATATCCAACATTTATTAACACATTTAAAACTATACATGTACAGAAAAATCGGTTTCAGCCAAACCACTCCCCAAACCTAATTAGACCGTCGTATAACGGTTCACTCATTTCACAATCAAACCGTTTTTTTTTTTTTTTGCCTCAAACCGGTTTTGATAAGTTTGACAAGTTCTACGTTTAAAACAATTTCTAACCAAACCGGTCTGGGTCAAACCGGTTTTGACTCTGCAAAACCCAAACCGGTTTGTTTTAGAAACCGGTTCGGTTTAGAGAAACAAAAAACGGTTATGTACACCTCTTTAAAACAATCTATCTATTCTAATAAATAACTATTCATTCTTGCCACTTGTCAATCTCTTAGTCATCCTCACATTTTTTTCAACCTATTTTAATATATGGTCCTTATCTTTTAAACCATTTCAATATATGATCCTTATCTTTTAAGTCAATTTAATATTTTTATTAAATGTAAATCCTAACCAATTCATTTATTAACATTAATTATGAAATAATAAAATATCAAGATTGAAGTTGAAGGCCTCTTGGAATAAAACTTTAAACTCACACGTAACTGCAAATTAAATAAAGTAAATGTGCATCATTGTTGAAGAATTTGGATTTTTATGGTAAACTACAAATTGTTTTTAAACTTGGATTCGAGCAGCAGTGCATAATTTTTTATATGGCTGGTTTCAAATTTGGATTCAAATTTTTCTCATACGCATTTGAACTTAGGAAAATGTGTATTTTTCTTAATTTTCTCCAAATATTATGTATAGATATTGCAAACATGGAAAATACCTATTATATATATCTTGAATATTATAATTATAATCCATATGTATAATGATTTACTATATGAATTATTTGTCATTTATTTATATAACTTTTTGTGTAGTATAAAGGGTTTTAGCAATAAGAAGATCAATATTAAATTTTCAATATTTTTTTCCATAACTCAGACCAAAATGGTTCAGAATTATATATTTTATGGCTTGATTTATACTTTTTTTATACCTCAAAATATATTTAATATTTAATTTAATATACCTTATAAGACAAATTAATTACTAAAAGCATTCAAAACTTTAAACCAAAAAATCTGTTTCAGTCTCATTCAACTATTTTCGTTTTTCAAAAATCATTTGGGATATTACTTGTCACATTATCATTTATCTAGGATTGGTGTGTAGTTGAAGAATCTTATTTGTCACACGGAAAAGTTATACAAAGACATATATGTTACCTTATCAAAAGTTATAAAGAGACATAACTAAAAATTTTGATTTTTGATAACCAGTACATATCGACTAATGCAATCACAAATGTAGTGTACAAGGAAGGTTTTACTCTCTTGTAACATATTTGTGTAATCGCAGTTATGTGATTTCTATAATATTAATGTAAATTGTAATTGTATTAACAATATATAATCATGATGTTGAATGTATTTCACTTAATGTAATTGTTAAAGTTTAAAACTTTTAACAATTACCCGTGTTGGGCCCAATAATATTTGACAGTAATAAGTAATAACCCAAACAAGTCGACAAGCCCAAACAAATAATAATCCTTTAAATACCAAACACCATAAAACCCTAATAATCTCTGACGCTCATTAGCAGCCCTAGCTGTGCCGTTCATCAACAACAATGGGTAACATGTTCTCTTCAATTGCATTATGATCTATTCAATTTATTAATCAATCAAATCTATTATTATTATTATTATTGTTAACAGGTGCTTACACTTACGTATCTGAGATATGGAGGAAGAAGCAGTCGGATGTCATGAGGTTTATGCAGCGTGTCAGGTGCTGGGAGTACCGTCAGCTTCCTTCAATTGTTCGGGTCACCCACCCGACCCGACCCGATAAGGCCCGCCGTTTGGGTTACAAAGCCAAACAGGTAGACTTATTTATTATTATTACATTACATTTGCATATGCAGTATTATTATTTAGATCTATGAACAGTTGCACATACATAAACTTAATACGTATGGTGTTATAAAAATTTATTTGTTATGGATTTGTATTAAATGTATGTTAAAATAAAAATATATACTTGTTTTTTATATCAAAGTTTTGTAAAAATAAAAAGTTAAGATTAGCTAGCTGGCCTAATTAGTTCTGTTAACAAGTTGTGCCAAAACTCATAAAACTAAGTTTATTTATTTATTTATTACTTATTTTACTTGTTAGATTTAATTTTATTTCTTTTTGTTATAATATTTATGTATAGCAAAATCTAAATTATTTAACTATTAGTGTCATATTATAATATTAGTTTTTTAAAAAAATGTATTAACTATTTCAAAATTTTACAAGTCGGCTTCAGGTCGACAAGTGAAGCTTGGTTTTGTTTTTTAAATAAGTTTATTTTTAGGCTTTAACTTGATAGGGATGGTTTGTTTATGTTTTTGCTAGCGCTCACTCAGTTTATGAACAGCCTAAAACAAAGCCATTTGAGTTGGAAATACATTGTTTTATTGTTATTTTAGGGTTATGTGGTCTACCGAGTTCGCGTGAGGCGTGGTGGAAGAAAGAGGCCAGTTCTCAAGGGTATTGTGTACGGAAAGCCAACCAACCAAGGTGTGACTCAACTCAAGTTTCAACGTAGCAAGAGGTCGGTTGCTGAAGAACGAGCTGGCAGGAAATTGGCCGGTCTCAAGGTTCTTAACTCATACTGGCTCAATCAGGTATGCTATAATAATATCAGTTTTATAACGTCATCAACGCGTTTATACACAATTTTGGTGCTAAGTACAAGTCTGTAAATTGTAATGCAGGACTCAACTTATAAGTACTTTGAGGTGATCTTGGTTGACGCGGCTCATGCTGCGATCCGTAATGACCCCAGGAGCAACTGGATCTGCAAACCGGTTCACAAGCACAGAGAGCTTCGTGGGGGGACATCTGCTGGTAAGAAGTACCGTGGTCTGCGTGGTAAGGGTCACTTAAACCACAAGCAACGTCCCTCGCGAAGGGCAACATGGAAGAGAAACAACACTTTGTCACTTCGTCGATACCGTTGATAAGTTTAAGGTTTGTTATTGCTTGTTATTGTTTGCTTTATCTGTTAGTTTTAACTTTTAAGATTCTGTTTTCGAGTTCAGAGTGTTTTTGGTTTATTATTGTCGGAACCGAGTTATGATTTTGTTATTTGAGATATTTTATGACTTGTTATGTTTTGTTTGGGTATATTAATTTGTTTCTAGTTTTATTACAACCAACTACATTGTATAAACATAAAACATTGAATACACTGAGAAAAAAAAATTAAAATAGTTTTAGTTCACCGTTAAAAGGCGGTTCAGTGGTGTTCTAAACTTCTAAACTACAACACGAGATATAGGTTGTTCGTCGGCGGTGCGAACACTTGGCCGCCATCACTGTTTTCAGTTTGTTTGAATTAGTTGTCCTCTTAAGCTTCTCTCTTTTGCCTGTGTAATAATAAACATTTGTTTATAAAGTTAAACTTAAGTTTATTTCTAAACTAAGTTAAATGAAGCAGTGAACAGTCAACACCTTTAGAGACACAACATTAGTCATCCATGTTTGTAGCTCGGCCAATAACTCGTGCAGGTTCCTGGACGGATCGTACACGAGATATCGCTAACAACGCAGGTGCGGAATCCCTGCGCAGGTAGTTACGAGTGTAGAGATAGAATCACACGAGCAATAAATCAAACACGTTATATTGATAACCGAACACGTGACTCACGGTCACTATTACCGAAGATGACACGTAACAATACGAAACACACTGAAACAAACCCTAAAACGACCAACCCAAACTGTTTCGTCTGAAACAGTTTATATACACGACAACTTCGCCATAGGCGAAGTTGTCAATAACTTCGCTGATTCAACAAGTTCGCCATAGCGAACTTGTTGACAACTTCGCGCATTACAAAACAAACATAAACAAAACATAATTACATTACAGACTCGATTACAAATGCTAGACTATGAACTACTGACACACATGTACCAACAGACTCCCCCTTGGCAGTAGCTTCATATCTTGATCTTTAAATCTTGAGTCTTGTAATCTTCACCTCTACGCGTGCGCCCCTTCTCTCACACATACCGACACTACCCTTTGATATTTCCTAGCTTGATCCTTCCAAGCAGGAATGTAGAAGATCTTCTTCTCGTTGAGCACTTTCAAATCAGCCTTCGATAGATTAACAAGATGCATCGGGTCGTACACCCGAAGTACTTCTTGTTCATCCTCATCTTCCATTACCGCCTCAGCTGTCTCACAATCCACGTACCACCATTTTAAATCTTTTAGGACGTTCTTGGGCATAACTTTCATCGGTACTTCTTTCAAATGACGGACTGGTTTATACTTCATTACCATCCAAGGTTTGCCGTCAGCCCTCATTCCACGATCTTTGTCTTCTATCAACTTTCCTTTTTGAGGCTTTAGCAGTTCAAACTTTTTGTCTTTAATGGCTTCTTTCCAGACGATCTTCCCAATGATTCTTGCCATATCATCATTACTTCTATTGATCAGCCCCAATCTCGCTAAATTTTTCACCTCACATTCTGGTAAGGAATTCAGAGATCTCAACAATCTCTTAAAGTACTGAATGCCGTCGTACCGTTTGATCACAAATAGTTTCAGTTCTTTGTCGTACAACCAGCATATGATTCCTTTCTTTGACTCTGCATAGCCCTTTATATTATAAGTCTTTCTGAACATCGTTGGCACTGCAGGCTTCTTGGTTTTAACAAACCACTGAGCACAGCCTTCTTTCCAGTTCGGCTGCTCCTCCCATACTGTATCTTCTATCACGCTCTCATCCCCCAATTCTGATCTCTCAACAGCTGGAATCTCATGTTCCACTGAATCATCCACAATCTCACCTTCTTCTAATACATCTTCCACATTAATCTGTTCTCCAATCCTCTCAATCTCATCCATAGGCAACACGTCATCATCATCCATCAACTCATCGTCCTCCTCCTCATCCAACTCCTTCAATGCATCAATAACGTCTTCCACATCAGCGTCGTCATCCACAACTACAACATCATCACCAGCTGCATTTGTAGACTCCCCCTCAGTTGTGGAGGCTCCAAGAGCCTGAGAGGTTCTTGGCAGCTCATCACCTGCACCTGAAGGTGCATTGGGATCATCGTCATGATCTTCTCGTCTTTTCGTTCTCAACTCATCGCCCCTACACGTCTTCTCCCCCTGAGATGCCAAGTAATCCTTGAAGGCATCTATTATTCGTCCATGTTCAACCAGGAGGGCAGCTTGTAGTCGATTGGATTCCACTAGGCGGTCAATAGTCTTTGACTGTTCAGCAACAATCCGCTCTAGCGAAAGAATCCTCTCGGTATCTGAAGTAGGCAATGGAGTTGGAGGAATATTAGCAGAAGTGACCGCAGGTGGTACACTTGGTAACCCTGCAGTAGAAGTGATTGTCGACTCCACAAACCGTGCAACTACCACCGGTGGATTAAGCGGTTGAGGTGGTAGGGACACAATTGTTGGTGCCGACGTCTCGATCGCTGTTACCTGTGCAGTAGTAGGAATAAGAGACATACCAGATAAGGCAGGCGGAGCAAAACGTACTAGTCTTGACGATTCTCCAGCTCCCGAACCTATCCCTCTCTGTTCTCTTCTTGAACGTCTTAGCACAATCTGTACTGCCTCCTCTTCATCCACTTCATCCTCATCCTCCTCCACGGTTCTCGGCCTCTTTCCCGTAGTCCGTTCCCGAGACACCATAAGTCTTCTTGCCTCAGCAAACGTCTCGTCTAGATCAGAGTCAGCTACCGAAGTAGCTGCTCTGGTAACATCCATAAACCGAGGACCCGAGACATCCATATCAAACAAACCATGTCCACTAAAAGCAGCATCTAGATCAACATGTTCAGCAGTGGACATAGCCTGAGATATAGTAGCTGGCACAGCAGCAGAAGATACAACAGGCGCAGCTGATACAGCATGAGGTGCTGCCGCCTGATGTGGTTGCGGATCCCTGAACTCGTCCCCTCCTGCAGGAACATACTCCGGGTTGATGAGATACCCGAAAAGTGGAGTATGCCTGGGACGCCGCTCAGGGTTGCTACGAGTGCTCGACGTCCTGCACTGAGCAAAGATACGTTTTGTTACGCACTCAACGTATCTGATAGGGCGTCTTTGCGGTATAGACGGAGCGACATGATTAATAATCATTTGTAGAAACCGAGGATACATAATAAATCGCTCGCGCGCCGTCGCCCGTCTCTGACGATCAATCTCGTAAAAGATTAGCTGACTAAAAGAATATCTGCGGTTGTAAGTCAGCGCAATCATGGCCGATTGCATCGTCGCACCCATCCCGTCTGTTCCTGCCTTTCTGCCGGACATGCATACTATTAACACATGCATCAGAAAGCGCCATTGATCCAGCAGAAAGCCTTTCCTCCTCTGCGAGTCCCCCAGCGGACCCGAATAACCCATCCTTAAGTAAGCTTCGTCACGGAAAGGAGCTACGAACTCCGTTGGGTCGTCTCTCGTTTCATCACCGAACTGCAGAGCCAACCGTATGTCTTCCGAGGAAAACTGTATGTCTTGACCATTGACAGTTGCTCGCATCACTGGAGGCTCAGGTCTGCAATCATAATACACCGTCTGCCAGAAATCTTGAATGTTGGGCAGAGATATGGGTAGTGTATTAGTGATCGCGTGAAAAACTCGTGATCGTTGGAGAAATGTGATAATCTCCCTATAGTCTTCAACGCCTCGTGCGTCTGGATCCAAAGTGATATATTGGTTATGGGCTGGAAAGAATTGTCGTTGCTCATCACCATCATCACCTCCAGCACCTCCAACAGCAGCCATATCTGCATAAAACAAATCAAGTTAGACAGTGTGTAAGCGCTCACAAGTCCGCTAAGTACCACGAGCGAAGTTGTGATTAAATTTATACAGGCGAACTTATAGGTGAGGCGAAGTTGGAAACAACTTCGCTTCAACTATAATTTCGTCTAAAAACTGTTAAAGAAAAAGGTATAGGCGAAGTTGATGTTAACTTCGCCGAATCACAACATCGCCAAAGGCGAACTTGAGTTCAAGGCGAAGTTACGGATAACTTCGCCACAGGCGAACTTAAGCTTCAAGGTGAAGTTACGGATAACTTCGCCACAGGCGAAATTAATCTCCTGGCGAAGTTGTGGATAACTTCGCCTAAACCTTAACTTCGCCTGAATCTGAAACGGCGACTGTTCAGATTCAAGGTTTAGATCCGATGTTTTCGGACCGATTTTGACGATCCATCAATGAAGAACGGCATGGATTAATGATATTGAGACGTGAAGGACGTCCATGAACACGTAACACAAAGGTGAAAAACTTGGTTTTGAAGGTTCGACGACCCGAGGTCTCGAACCAGGTAAAACTATAACGAACGAGTAAGTTTGTGAATGTTATTGACAACACATACCGTGAATAAACACTAGAAACAGAAATCAAAGATCGAAAACGGAATGAAAACAAGATCGCCGGATATAATGGTTAGATTATATGTTCGCCGGAAATTATTGAGACTATGGTACTGTTACTGTTTCAAAATCTATGTATAGGGCAGAGTTGGTTCAGGCGAAGTTACGGTTAACTTCGCCAAGGCGAAGTTAAGCACAACTTCGCCGAATTCAACAACTTCGCCCGTAATTTTCAAAATCAGCCCTTTAAGTTTGAATAATCTAGAATTTAACCTTATAAATTACCAAAAAGAGTTAAACAAATATGATCAAGATCTAGTAACCAACAATAATATAACTACAAAAAAAACAAAAAACTTAGAAAAATTTTAACGAAATAAGGGATCAAATTTCAGTCTAGTCAGGGACCACTACGTTTTAGAAAAGATCCTAACAGGAATCATACTAACGATGTGACTGTCACTTAGATCCGTGTTTAGCTGTATTATGACATAGAGACACAGGTTGTAAGCATGTAAATAACGTAAATGGTTTTCATCGTTTCTGTGATACGGATTAAGGTTCAGTTAAGCTCAAAAGTTTAAGTTGGCAACATCTCAGAGATAATGATGTCTTCTATCTATTCTCAAAGCGTATTTGGCTATACCCAAGTCACCCCGAATTGACTTCGACCCATAATGTCTGATTATCTTGTAGATACTTTATGTCTGCCTCCCGTTTTCTTCTAACTCCAGACTTGAGAAGTCTTGATTGTTACTATGTCTCATAAGTATTTAAAAATATACACGTATATATATATATATATATATATATATATATATTTTTTTTTTTTTTTAAATCAAACATTTTTATCGACTTCGGAGTACTAAATCACTGCAAGTCCCGAATCTGGATCACTGCAGTATCTTGAAATGCTTTCTTCACGGGAATCAGAACACTCACGGGCTCGTGTATGACTGGGTAGTCGCTTTTCTGCCTATCCTTCGAAAAGATATGTATGAACACATACAAAACTCTTAAGGAGTTTCCACGTAAATTCGAGTAAATTTAAGTTAGTATCACATACACTTTTACGCACCATAAAAATTACCATGACATACAATGACTGTTCTAAAGCCTTTTAAGCCTAATAACTTCACTAGTTAAGCACACACGATCAGTATATATATCATTTTCCAAGGTTGGATCAATTTTCTGTTAAACACAGCATAGAACTTCATACGAAGTAACAGACTCGAAAATTAATTTCATTTCCCTTAAAAAAAACTTTAAATTCAATCGCCCCAATCACGTCAAAGTCGTCAGGTAAACGGCTATCCTGAAGATCCAATGGATCAACTGGACCGACCACATACAAGTATGTGTCCTTCTTACTAAGTATGACCGACTAATTTTCAGCAACTGAAAGAACACACGTCATAGCTGCCCCGGTCACTTTCAGTCTTCCAGTTAATGGCTATCCTCATTCTCTACGTTGAAACGAGGACCAAAACATATCCTAGGATATGTCCATCAAACTGAGGTAACCGACTAATTTTAAGCAAAAATGACCCATGTTTTTTTTTTTTTTTTTTTTTTTTTTTTTTTTTTTAACAAAGACATGGTTACTCGGGATTGATCATCCCGTTTAGCTCAATTAGGTTTTGAAATCTGGATTTATCAAACGCTTTTGTAAACAAGTCAGCAAAATTTTCAAGTGTATCAACTTTTTCGATCTTTATCAGTTTCTTCTCAACACAATCCCGTATGAAGTGATGACGAATGTCAATATGCTTAGTTTTACTGTGCTTCACGGGATTGTTAATTACTGAGATGGCGGCAGTGTTATCAATTAAAATAGGAGTAAGTAAGAAATTCAGACCATAGTCGCGCAATTGTTGTTGAATCCACAAAACCTGAGAGCAGCAGTTGGATGCTGCCATGTATTCAGCTTCGCATGTTGAAATTGCAACTGATGTCTGTTTCTTGCACTGCCAGGAAACTAATCTTCCTCCAAGAAACTGACAGCCTCCAGTTGTTGACTTCCGACTCTGATTACAACCACCATAATCAGAATCTGTATACGCCACAAGTTCAACGTCTCCTCCCTTTGGGTACCACAACCCTAGTTTCGGCTTGCCCTTAAGATACCGCAAAATCCTCTTCACACATTTCATGTGAGATTCCTTTGGGTTTGCCTGAAAACGGGCACAAAGACAAACAGAAAACATTATATCGGGCCTAGAAGCAGTTAAATACATTAATGAACCTATTATCGCCCGATACAGAGTAGGGTCCACATCTGCGTCACCATCTGATTCAGCGCCCAATTTGTGATTGACGCAGATTGGGGTGTCATATGGAGAACTGTCCTCCATCTTGAATCTCTTCAGCACATCATGAACATACTTTGTTTGATGAATGAACATCCCATCCTTCTTCTGATCAACCTGCAATCCTAGAAAGAAGGTTAGTTCACCCATAGCACTCATCTCGAATCGTTTCTTCATGACAGCCTCAAAATCCTGACACATGGATACTCTTGATGCAGCAAAAATGATATCATCCACGTAGACTTGAACCAGTAAGAAGTCACATCCTTCTCTCTTCACAAACAGCGTACTGTCAATCAATCCTCTTTCAAAACCATTTTTCAGCAAGTAGTCCGATAACGTTGAATACCAGGCACGAGGTGCCTGATGTAACCCATATAACGCCTTGCTCAACCTGTATACGTGATCCGGAAAGTCTGGGTCAGGAAAACCCGGAGGTTGCTCAACAAACACAACCTCATCAACTTTCCCGTTAAGAAACGCGCTCTTCACATCCAACTGAAACACCTTCATCTTTTTAGATGCAGCAAACGCCAAAAACAATCTAATCGCTTCTAACCGGGCAACAGGAGCGAAAACCTCATTGTAGTCAATACCCTCTTGTTGATTAAAACCTTTAACAACCAGCCTCGCCTTATTTCTCACGATAATCCCCTTTTCATCTCTCTTGCACTTGAACACCCATTTCGTGCCTATAGCATGCACATTCTTTGGTTTTTCAACCAAAGTCCAAACTTCCATTTTTTTGAACTGAGCCAACTCTTCTTGCATGGCTTCGACCCACGAGCTGTCCTTTAAAGCCATTTGATAATTCTTCGGTTCGACTTGGCTTATGAAGCAAGAGTACAAACATTCGTTCATGATACCTGTATCTTTAATGCTTGTATAAACACAGGTGTGCTCATTCAAGCTACTTCTGGTTTGTACACTAGAGGTCACATCACCTATAACATTCTCCAATGGGTGATCTTTGTGAATTCTCGTGGTCGGAACAGCACCGACATGCAAATTGTCTTCCAAGTTTGAAGAGATCTCATCTATGGTAGTTTCAGGCTGAGAGTGAAAAGGATTAATAAACTCATCTTCAGTTGAGGCCGCAGGGGTATCGATAGGGTTTGATGTGGAAGGCTGAGATTTTTCTGTCATCTGATGTTGCACTACCTCCTCTTCCTCATCAAAAATCATCTTCGTCACTGCTCTTTCGTCTTCTTCAGAAATTTCCAAAGTAGGTACGTTAAACGACTTAAAAAGTTTAACATAGTCAAACAGCTCAGCAGGTCCATTGCTTGGTTTTGGCGGTTGGTAACTAGTAATGTCGGTGTTACAAACCACCTCCACCTTGCAAGTTGTCGTATTGAAGACCCGTCTGTTGGGAGTCCCAACAACATAACCGACTAGGATTCCCTCATCAGCTACTTCACCAAATTTCGAATTAGTCTTCAAAATCGAACAAGGAGACCCAAAAGGTTCAAGACCGCACAAGTTGGGCTTCCTTCCGTGCATAAGCTCGTAACAGGTTTTTCCAAGTCTCTTAACGGTTAACACCCGATTCAGAACATAGCAGGCTGTAGCAACTGCTTCAGCCCAGAACATCACAGGAAGCTTTGAGTCTGCCAGCATAGTTCTGGCTCCTTCAATCAACGTTCGGTTCTTCCTTTCAGCTACTCCGTTCTGTTGTGGAGTATACGGAGCGCTGTATTGATGCTCAATACCCTTCTGAAGACAAAAGATTTCCATCTCAAAGTTCTTGAACTCTGTCCCATTGTCGCTTCTGATGAATTTAACTGATTTACTCATGACGTTCTCGACTTTTGTAATTAGATTCTTCACCATCTGAGTCGTCTCGTCTTTCGTTTTCAGAAAATATACCCACGAGTATCGCGAGTAATCATCAGTTATCACCAAGCAATAAGAAGTACCACCTAGACTTTGTACATTCACCGGACCGAAGAGATCCATATGAAGTAGTTCTAGAGTACCAGCAATTGAGTTGATCGTCTTGGTGAGATGGCTTTTCTTGTGTTGTTTTCCCTTCTTGCACGCAATGCATTTATCTTCAAAGTTAAAACTCTTTAAGGGAACGCCCATCACAAGCCCATTTTTGACAATGAAGTTCATCTTACGAAGATGAATATGTCCCATTCTCCTGTGCCATAATTCTGATTCTGATTCGCTTGCCTTTGTCATTAAACAGGATTCTCCGGTGGCCATTTCAGTAGACCTCATATCCATCACGTATGTATTCGTTTCACGTGGAGCTTTCATTACTATCCATTCTTCTGGTATATGAAAACCAGGCTTCAATACAATCGCTTCATTCTTAGTGAAATGGACAGTGTATTCTTTATCACAGATCTGCGACACACTCAGCAGATTGTGCTTTAATTCCTCCACAAAGTTTACATTTTCAAGTGTCATTCTCCCATTCGACACAGTTCCTCTACCGGTAATCCTTCCTCCGCTTTCACCTGCAAAACTAACTCTAGCTCCCTGAACAGGTTTTAAGTCTTGCAACAAGTGTTTGTTGCCTGTCATGTGCCTGGAACAGCCGCTATCTACAATCCAAAGATTGTTTGCAGCCCTGTTCAACTGTTCATGCACAATAAAACAAAGAGTTAGAATCTTGGGACCCAAGACCAATTGGTCTTGGATCGATACGTCCCGTACCCTGGCTTTCTCAAGTTAGAGACTCGATAATTTCTGTAAGTCCTGTTAGGGTATCTCCTTGCAGATTGGGTGTAATGCCTTCCAAACCTTTGAGAATTGAAAGTGTTATATCTTGAGGTTTGGTTGTAAAAATGAGGTTGGTTTTTATGAAAACTTGAATTCGTTATATTTTGGCATTTTTTAAAGTTTTCATTTTTAGCAGGAACAAAATGACGCTTATTCTCATTTTTATTTGTCTTTACATCTCTAAATCTCGGTTTCAAAGGGCAATCTGCAACTAGATGTCCTAACTTGTTACATCTAAAGCAACATCGACTCTCCATTTTCTTGTCAAATGTTGGTTTGGATGTAGAGGCAGTGTTACCAGCCGTTCGTCTCACATAAGGTGGGACGTACGGATTGAGTGGAGAACTCTTTTTAGAAACTTCATTTTTATCTCCATCGGTGGGTAAACCTACCTTCTCTTTTGTCTGACCAGATTCGGACAACTTATCCGAATCTGATGAGACTGGACTTGAAACAGAAATATTCACACTAGAAACAGGCGAACTTGTTTCGCCACAGTTAACACTTGGTTCAACACTTGTAATCTTGATAGGAGTTGTCTGAGAAACCTCGAAATCAACAGATTTCTGAACACTTGGATTATAAGTATAGTTGTGGTTAAAGGGTGGTGGAACTTCGTGATGTCCGATTCCTCCCCTCTTTGCAGAGGTACCTGGATCACTCACGAGGTGATCAAGGATGGCCGAGGAATTCCTGAACTGCTCAAGTTTGCGGTTCAGTTCCACCACCTTTACCTGGTGGTCAGCAATCTGTTTATCCCGATCAGCAATCACTTTAGTTTTTTTTCTCCAAAACTTCATAACTAAGATCAATTATTTCAATTTTCTCAGCAAGTTTAATTTTTAAGCTTTGAACGTCTTTTTCACATGCTTTTATTTTAATTTTATAACTCGTTTCTCTTGCTTTCGTAAAATGGTGATCTTCTTTAATAGTTTTAAAGTCAGCATCTAAATGGACATACTGATCAGTTATTGTTTTAAGTTGCTCAGACAAATTCTTACAACTAGTACAAATAGTTTTAGGACTTACCTCGGAGCGATTATCTTTGTCATTTGCCATGAAAGCGGTTTCTTCTTCATTTGCTTTCTCAATTTCTTCAACCTTCTCACATTCTTCAGCTTCAGACTCAGCCATGTTTGCTTGCTCACCAGAACCACTTGAGCGTTGATTCCAGTTGTACTCTCCTGCCTCTCTGGTCAACATGGCATTTATCTCTCTGTTAACTCCTGAGTGTTGTGTAGGTCGACCTTGTCCTCGTTCAACCCTCTCATTTCTGCATTCCTTGGCAAAGTGCCCGTACTGTTGACAATTATAGCACCTTACTTTGGACTTGTCGAACCCGGGCCGACCACCAACAAACTTTCTCCCCGTCTTATTCATGAAACGCTTGACTCGCCTCACTATCATGGCCATTTGCCATTGCAAATCCATCTCCTCCAGATCATCAGCATCGATCTGGTCATAATCCTCATCCAGAACAGCAGGGTCCACAATCTTCCCCTGGATGTAGTTTTCATAGGAAGCAATAAATGATGCATAGACTGCAAACTGCTCTTCAGCAGATTTTACACTCATAGGCATCTTGGAATAACTATTGCTTGATGCATTTGCAGAAAAACTACTTGTGGATGCTTGAGGCTTTGAAGTACTAGATCCTCCAGCAACGAAACATACATCACCATTCGTGTTTACAGAAACGTTTCCTTCATGAGACGAGTCAGAGCCTGACTCCCCTTTAGAGTAATAAGCAGCAGATTCAGGCCTTGAACTTGAGCCTGAGTTAACCTTTGCACCATACATACCAGGGTCTTGTATCTGATCTGTAGGTGTTTCTTTTCGAACCATATTAAGCTCATAAGTTCTGAGCTTGTTCACTGCCGTTTCAAGATCATAATTAGGAAAGTCTCTGTCTTCCCTCATAAGAACGGTGTACATTTCCCACTTCGGTGGGAGAGCATCGAGAAGTTTTTCAACGATCTCTTCTTCTCGGTAAGCAATCGAATAATTGCTAAGCTCTGTCATTAGATGATAGTATCTGGTGATAATATCATCCAGCGATTCGTTCTTCAAAAATTTGAAGACGGAGAACTGGGTCTTCAAAAGTTTTACCTTCGATGCACGGATACCCACATTCCCCTCGAATCTATTTTCAAGAGCATCCCAAAGCTCTCTTGCAGAAGTGTACTTTCGGAAAGTATGGAGAACTTCTTGAGGAAGTGCCATTGTTATCGCAGCATGGGCCTTGCTTTCGGCCTCGTACATTTTCTTTTCTTCGTCCTCCATTTTGCTGTACTTCTTAACTACGTCACGGCCTTCGTATTGCATAGTAGGAGGGATATATCCATCCTGGATGCACACCCACATTTTGGCATCCTGGTATTTGATGTATTGGATGAATCTATCCTTCCATGCCACGAAGTCAGTTCCTTTCATAAGCCTCGGGGCCTTAGTGGCAGACCCCGCTTCTACTTCCATCTTGACCAAATCGGAGATATTGATCGACGACATCCTTGCAAAAACCTGAAAAAAACCTGGAAAAACAAAAAAAATATTAAAACAGCTCAGTTGGCGAAGTTAAGAATAACTTCGCTTGAAGGTTAACTTCGCTGAAAGAGAACTTCGCTGAGATCTTAAATTCGCTTGATTTGGGCGAAGTTAAGAATAACTTCGCTTAGCTCTGGCGAACTTATGAGTTGAGCGAACTTGGGTTTGAAGCGAAGTTGCGGATAACTTCGCTAAGGCGAACTTATGAAGTGAGCGAAGTTGTAGTTAACTTCGCTAATCCTTATATCTTCGCCAAAAACCCTAATTCCAGCGACGGCAACTTCGCCTGAAGAATGGTAACTTCGCCCGATGAACGGTAACTTCGCCCGATGAACAGGGAAGTTTGTTCAGATCTGTTTTCGTCAATCCAGCAGCTCCCGATCAATGCAAAGGCTTGAAAATGACTGTCAAGCACTAGCAAAACTCAATCCCAACAAAAACACGTCCCGCGAATAGGTCAAACGAGACGTTTTCTACACCCGCGTGAAATCCCGAACCTCACAATCGAGCCGATTGGCTCTGATACCAATTGCAGGTTCCTGGACGGATCGTACACGAGATATCGCTAACAACGCAGGTGCGGAATCCCTGCGCAGGTAGTTACGAGTGTAGAGATAGAATCACACGAGCAATAAATCAAACACGTTATATTGATAACCGAACACGTGACTCACGGTCACTATTACCGAAGATGACACGTAACAATACGAAACACACTGAAACAAACCCTAAAACGACCAACCCAAACTGTTTCGTCTGAAACAGTTTATATACACGACAACTTCGCCATAGGCGAAGTTGTCAATAACTATGGCGAACTTGTTGACAACTTCGCGCATTACAAAACAAACATAAACAAAACATAATTACATTACAGACTCGATTACAAATGCTAGACTATGAACTACTGACACACATGTACCAACAACTCGGTTTCTTCTTTAGCGATAATCGAAAGCCCAGTCAACAGATTACAAGACTTCTCCACCTGTTTTAAAAATGGATACGACTCGTGTAACCTTTTTATCTTAGATGAATGTGTGTTTTTAAAAAATAGAATATATTACCTCTTGAGAGAGTTTTGGGATTGTGCATTCGATGTTCTTTAAAAGAGTTGCAGCGGTGTCTAGCGCATCACGAACATCTGCGACATCTCCCTGTTAACAGAAAATATATATAGTTATGTTAATTGCAAAGTGCGCGACGCATAGCAAGTGATGTTTAAAAACTTAGGATTATAGCGACACCTTAGACTCGTGAAGCAACGGAATGTTTATTGATGCCACTGATAACTTTCTAACCCCTCGACCAACGGCTTCAAAGTTTTTAGCCTCCAATCTCGACCATTTTTCTAACAAGAACAACTGCGAGTTCATAATGTTATGCAACTTGATGTCGTTTTTGAGCTTCTCAACTTCCATTCGCTTTACCATGTTCGAGTTTCTTATCGCAAGTATCTCAAGCCACACGTTAAATAGTTTCTTCTATATAAAACATAACCATTAGTAACACATTGTCATTTTTGCCAAACATGATCTTGTTAGTTAGCTATTTAGTTAGTTAGCTCGGATTTGGTTTTAACAGTGGACATGGCGATTTCACCTCGAGCATTAACAAACCGCCATTGCAATAACCGATTATTTATCAAAGTAAAACAACGCTTATCCGCCTCTTCGGCTGTCTTTGTTTTTTTCTGCCTAAAGTACTTAAAAACTCCGCTAATTCCTCCACCGCCACACTCACCACCAACCCTGCCACCAGGACTTGGCGACTTTACAGGTGGTGTCGGCGACGGGAAAGGAGCAAAGCGTCCCGGAGACAGCGCCCACGCAAATGGAGAAGTTGGCTTTCTTCGTGGCAAAATGTTTGTCCCGCGGTCTTGTGTTGACTTATTCTTGACCGCGGGACTAGTTACTCTAGTGTTGATAGTCATTGGGTATGGAAGGTGGATCATGGAATTACTATTCGAATCCGAATCTTTATAACTTCTTGCTTTATTTGTAGATGTTGACCGAGTTTTACTTCTGGTGAACGAAGGAGATGTGTTGGGGTCGTCGCCTTTGTAACGTGTCAAGCGGGACGGAGGGCGTGTTCCAACCGACGGTGCGGAGTGACGACTACCGGATTGACGAAGATGATCCATTTGGAGTATGTTGTGGTTATTAGAAAATGATTGAAGGTATTTATGGTTGCATGGATCTTTTACCTATGACATATAATGTATCTATGTTATTGTTATGTTGAGGGCACGTTTAGCATATATTTATTGAGGTCAACCGTTGACTTGTTATGCATTGTTGAGACAACGAGACTTGAGAGCATGTCTTGCCTGATTGTTTCCTATGACCTAAGTTGAACTCATTTGCATAGTTGCGGAGTTGTTCGGTGGTAGAGCCAGTGGCGGATCCAAGAATTTTTTTTAGGTGGTGCACTACTATTTGATGTTTCAATTTCATAGAGTCGGGTATAAAAAATTTCGGTTCGGTTCGATGATTCGGGCAAAGTTCATTATATAATAAAAATATGATAATTTTTTTTTATAAAAACATAAAAACTAACAAATTTTTTTTGACGGTTTACTACTTGAAGAACAATTAAACATTTAATAAATGAATATAAACTTACCTTTAGAGTGAAATAATTCTAGGAAGAGTAGCTACTGCTGTATAAGTGTGTGTTTTATAAAACCCTAAAGTGATATATAAGGTTGAATAATAAACAAAAAATGTTCTAAAATTTGTTTCTACAGGAAATCGAACCCGCGACCTTCTGTTTACAAAACTAGCAAATTACCAACTACTCCAACGCTTGAATTGTCAATAAGATGGTTCCTTTCTAATTTATAAGGTGGTTCCTCTAGCATTTTCTATATATCAATACACTATTATTTCGGAACTCGGGTGGTTCCGGGGAACCACCCAATTGCTATATAAATCCGCCCCTGGGTAGAGCTTATGTCTCTTGGTGGGAAGTTTCGGTTTAGTTATTGGACATTGCGTTATTTAGGAAAAATCTACCTATATAATAAAAGAGTGGATTTTCAAACAATCATTTCCTATATTTTATCAAATTTCTTTAAACTGTCACGTGACATTTTGACATTTTTTTTTATTTCTTTTTCATTAAAATATTTTTCATCAAATCTCTTTAATTAACACATGACATTTTTTTTATTTTTTTCTTCTCGTTAAAATATTTTTCATCAAATATCTTTAAATAGTCACATGATATTTTGACATTTTTTTTATTTTTTTCTTTTCATTAAAATACTTTTCATTAAATCTCTTTAAATTGCCACATGGCGTTTTAACATTTTTTTATTTTTCCTTTTCATTAAAATTTAAATTAAATTCACATATAGCAAATCCTGTAAACAACCGGACTATATCAAAGGCAATTCCATTTCCATCTTTCAAACTTAAACCTAACAATTCCTATTGGCCGATGTTCTTAAGGTTTGGGATTTTTCCATTATAATTTTGTGTCTTTATTGGTTTGTTTTTTACAATTTGAATGAATATGATTATACATATACATTAAGTGTGTAATGTTTATAGAAACAATTGGGACAATGCGGACATAGTGAACCCACTCTTTGGGTATTTTTATACATGTTTGATCAACTGAATGTTTTAATTTTGATTCAAAGGAAAGAAAGTGTGGAGTTGAAATAACTCACTCAGAATATTTGTTGATTTTTCATATTAAGTTTCGATATGAAACAATCAAAGTATTAGACAACTTTAAGATTTAGTCTCCATGAAAGCTTACTAATAGCGAATTTTAAAGTTTTGTAACATTTGTTAACTACTACAAAACACCAATGTCTATTACTTGTATCATATTAGTAATTTTATGATATTAACAAAAAATGTTTGTAATTGTTTATATTGTCATTTTCTTATCGTTTATGTTTTATTAATACCCTGTGTACTACATGTGTTTTTGTTTTGTTTTTTTAATTATATATTTTTTACTAACACGTGTATCATACGGGTTCTAAACTAGTAGTGTAATGTAGAAATAGTATAGTTTCCTTTAAAAAAAAGGAAAGTCGAAACTCTTGTCTAATAAAGTAGGGTAACCGATTAAGAAAAACCGATATTGAAATAATTGACAAACTAAACCAAAATAATCGACTCAAATTTAGACCACCCCGAACAAAACTTAACCACACCACACCACACCACACCAATAAGAAACCGAATCGAATCATGGTGCCTAATCACAACAAAATTCTTTTTTAATATTTTTTTTACTGAATTTATGGAATAAGCTAATCATTTGGGTCAAAAGTTTTAGGACCACATTATATATAATAATTTAGAACTTTGGTGTCGCTAAGTCTCCATCGTATTACTTTGCGGCACCTTATTGGTGGTATTTTGTTTTTTAGTTTCGGTGCATAATGTACGTAATAAAAATTGACTAAAACCCAATTTTGTTTTGGTTTAGTTATGGTATCATAACGAACATGGCAGAAACCAACCGGATCCGCGTAAACTCATCGCGTTTTATTTTAGTTATAGCATCGTAATGAAAACAAACTAAACGTTAATTTCTACACTTATGGTACCTTAATGAACGTAACGGAAACCAATTGAATTTACATAGACTGGCCACCTCAACGTCCGGGATCGATAACGGTTGGGTTTAACCAACGATCGAGTTTTACTTACCGATGTCATCCCATTGGTCAACCTCAATATTTATTTTTTTTGTTTTAGTTCCGGTACAATAAGACACGTAACTAACCGAATCATGTTGACTTAGCATCTCAACGCTTGGGTTTTTAGTTTTATAATAGTTTAGATCTCAAATATAATGTTTAGCCCATTTTAAAGCCCATACATTGAAACCTAACTGTAAAACTAAAAAGCTTATTTATTTATTTAAATTAAAACTAGGGTTGCAAACCAGCCAGCCAGCTAGCAAGCAGCTTTAGGGTTTTAGAGCATTTGTTCAGTCGTTAGTCTATCTATCTATCCGGTAACTCCTTCAATTCTTACCATGTAATTAATTGATTGATGCTGCTTCTAGTTCGATTGGATTGATTTCGTTATATGTTTACATCTGTTCATCAACTGAAATGAATCATTTACTCTCTAGGTTTTGTTATTTGTTTCACGTTATTGTAATCGATGATGTGATTGCTGAGGGTTTTGTTAATTATTTTAGATGATTAATTGTTAAAATCTCAACCTTTGGCTCAGCTTGTTTATTATTAATTGTTAATATCCCAATTTTGACCTGTATCTGACTTTTATTTTTGCAGATATGGTGCAGTATAATTTCAAGAAAATCACTAAAGTACCTACCGGGAAAGATTTCGTTGATATCGTACTCAGTCGAACACAAAGGCAGACGCCTACGGTCGTTCACAAGGGCTACGCAATCAATCGCATTCGCCAGTTTTACATGCGAAAAGTCAAATTCACACAGACCAACTTTCACGAAAAGCTTACCACCATCATCGAAGACTTCCCGAGGCTTGACGACATCCATCCTTTCTACGGTGACCTTCTTCACGTTCTTTACAACAAAGATCATTACAAACTCGCCCTTGGTCAAATCAACACCGCAAGGAATCTTATTTCCAAAATCGCTAAAGATTATGTGAAGTTGTTGAAATATGGTGACTCGCTTTATAGGTGCAAGGCTTTGAAAGTTGCTGCTCTTGGTCGTATGTGTACTGTCACCAAAAGAATCGGTCCGAGTTTGGCGTATCTTGACCAGATCAGACAACACATGGCGAGACTTCCTTCTATTGACCCCAACACGAGAACGATATTGATATGTGGGTATCCAAATGTCGGTAAAAGCTCGTTTATTAACAAGATTACAAGAGCCGATGTTGATGTGCAGCCGTATGCTTTCACCACAAAGTCTTTGTTTGTTGGTCATACTGATTATAAGTACCTGAGGTATCAAGTGATTGACACACCAGGGATTTTGGATAGACCGTTTGAAGACCGGAACATTATTGAAATGTGTAGTATAACTGCGTTGGCACATCTAAGAGCTGCTGTTTTGTTTTTTCTTGATATTTCTGGTTCGTGTGGATACACGGTTGCTCAACAAGCAGCACTCTTTCACAGTATCAAGTCTTTGTTTATGAACAAGCCTTTGATTATTGTTTGCAACAAGACGGATTTGCAGTCACTGGAAGGAATATCTGAGGATGACAAGAAGTTGGTTGAGGAAATGAAGTCGGAAGCGATGAAAACGTTAATCGGTCAAGGTGGTGAGGCGAGAGAAGGTGCTGATGTGCTTTTGACTATGAGCACGTTGACCGAAGAGGGTGTGATTGCTGTTAAAAATGCTGCGTGTGAACGGTTGTTAGATCAAAGAGTTGAAGTTAAAATGAAGTCTAAAAAGATAGATTCTGTTTTGCAGCGTTTTCATGTGGCGATTCCAAAACAGCGTGATCAGAAAGAACGGCCCGCTTTTATACCACAAGCGGTTCTTGAAGCAAGGGCTAAAGAAGCAGAAAAAGAGAAGAAAAAACTTGAAAAGGATCTTGAAGAAGAAAACGGTGGTGCGGGTGTTTATTCTGCTAGTTTGAAGAAACATTATCTTCTTGCAAATGATGAATGGAAAGAAGATAACATGCCTGAAATACTTGACGGGCATAATGTTTATGATTTTGTGGATCCTGATATTTTACAAAGGCTTGAGGAGTTGGAGAAAGAAGAGGGTCTTCGGCAGGAGCAGGAAGATGATGAGGTGGACATGGATGTAGAGGATCTAACCCCGGAACAGCAAAAGGAGCTAGCTGCAATTAGGAAAAAGAAAAGCTTACTCATCAGAGAACACAGAATCAAAAAGAGCACTGCAGAAAGCCGACCCATCGTGCCAAGAAAGTTTGATAAGGATAGAAAGTTCACTTCTGAAAGAATGGGTCGTCAGCTGTCGTCTTTGGGGCTTGACCCGTCTAAAGCCATGGAGCGGGCCAGAAGCAAGTCAAGGGGTCGGAAGAGGGAGAGGTCAAGGGATGATGATATGAATGTGGATGATGAGGGTTCGAATAAGAAGAAGAGGTTGAGGTCATTGTCCAGGTCAGGGTCCAGGTCAAGGTCAAGACCGCCAACGGATATGGTGGTTCCAGGTGAGGGATTTAAAGATTCTGTTCAAAAGGCTAAGGCGTTTAAACTGGGTCGGGATTCTATTAAGAAGAGGAACAAAGATGCTAGAAAGGGTGAGGGTGATAGAGTTATTCCTAATCTGAAACCTAAACATTTGTATTCGGGCAAGCGGTCTAAAGGCAAAACCGATAGGCGTTGATGATGATTATGATGGCATAATTTTGGTAAGTATTGCTTACAAGTTGTGATCTCATTTATTTTCATGTTTGCACATCTGATGATCCTTTGGTTTTTTACAGGAAGACGGTGATCAGTGGTATTATTCAAGAAGTGAGAGATAGTAAGTCGTTTGGATGTTTTTTTATTTTTATTTTTCTAGTCAACTCATTTGGCTCCAACCGATGATTTGGCTTGGGCTAATACATACGCTAAGATTCTGTTTTCGAGTTCAGAATGTTTTTGGTTTATTATTGTCGTAACCGAGTTATGATTTTGTTATTTGAGATATTTTATGACTTGTTATGTTTTGTTTGGGTATATTATTTTGTTTTTAGTTCTATTACAATCAACTATATTCTATAAACATAAAACATTGAATATACTGAGAAAAAAAACCTAAAATAGTTTTAGTTCACCGGAAAAAGGCGGTTCAGTGGTGTTCTAAACTTCTAAACTGCAACACGAGATATAGGTTGTTCGTCGGCGGTGCAAACACTTGGCTGCCATCACTGTTTTCAGTTTGTTTGAATTAGTTGACCTCTTAAGCTTTTCTCTTTTTTGACATTTGCTTAAACTAAAGTTTATTTCTAAACAAAATAGTATGTAGTTAAATGAAGCAGTGAACACCTTTGTGAACACCTTTAGAGACACAACATTAGTCATCCATGCTTGTAGCCCGGTCAATAACTCGGTTTCTTCTTTTGCGATAATCGAAAGCTCAGTTAACAGATAACAAGACTTCTCTGCGTGTTTCAAACATGGATACGACTCATGTAACTTTTTTATCTTAGATGAATGTGTGTTTTTAGAAAGGAAAAAAATTACCTCGTGAGAGAGTTTCAGGATTGTGCATTCGATACTCTTTAAAAGCGTTGCAGCGGTGTCTAACGCGTTACGAACATCTGCAACATCTCCCTGATTACGTAAACCGGTTAAGAACCAATCATAAAGTGGTCAAAAAAACTCGAACTGATGCCTAATTGCCTACCCACTACACATATTTTTAACCGGTTGAGAATTGAAAAAAGCTTAAAACTGATCATACACCAGTTAAGAATCAATCATAAGCTGGTAAAAAACGAACCTATGCCTACCCACTGAGTGATTGAGAGCTAAGTGCCTTGTGCGTGTAGCCTTACTGCGCGGGTGGCCTTCCCTGATGGCTTGTATCCGAAGCTGCGGGAACAGGCGGAGTCCTTCACCATTGGGAGGCATTTCCTGCGGGAACAGCTTGCGTACTGCGCGTAAGGACGTCACGTCTCTGAGCATGGTTGGTCCTGCGGATCCAGTTGGTTTCTGCGCAGACGTCCCTTTTCAAGGTGAGTCTTGCGGGTCCAACTGGGCTCTGCTGGGACCTACCTCTTCAAGTCCCCCCAGTCCAATGTTCTTCTCATGAGTGTTTAATAAAGTGAGGTGAACTTTTGGACTTAAGCAAAGGGTTTTGAAAAGGGTTTTTTTAAGGTTTTCCATGGGGATTCTTCCCGCGGAAGTCCTTGTCACTTGCAGAAATTCCCGAGTTTCCTGCTTGATCTTTGGGTATGATGCGGGTAGGCTGTAACCTCCTCGCAAGTCAGGAGCGTTGAGTCCCACTTGTGTGGATTCTCCCTGAGGTTTTGGTAGTTTTGAACATAGTGATCAATTATGTTAAAACCACCAATTCCATCCTGGAGCCTCAAAACAATGTAGTTCTCGACGTTCCCGCTATGCGGGGATGTTATTTCCGTTTCCGCAAGCATTGCCCAGAAGATCCTTCTTGGTTTCAATTCCCTGCGGAGCGCTAGGTATGTGAAGGGTTTTGCCTTAACACTGTACCCGCGCTCGTCTTACGGTTACTTTACTTCCAAGGTACCCCTGGCGTCAATTCCCTACGGGTGCTAGGTATGTGAAGGGTTTTGCCTTAACACTGTACCCGCACCCGTCTTATAGTTACTTTGTTGCCGGGGTATTTTTGGCTTCAATTCCCTGCGGGTGCTAGGTATGTGAAGGGTTTTGCCTTAACACTGTACCCGCATCCGTCTTACGGTTACTTGGTTGCCAAGTTATTCTTGGCTTCAATTTCCTGCGGGTGCTAGGTATGTGAAGGGTTTTGCCTTAACACTGTACCCGCATCCGTCTTACGGTTACTTGGTTGCCAAGTTATTCTTGGCTTCAATTCCCTGCGGGTGCTAGGTATGTGAAGGGTTTTGCCTTAACACTGTACCCGCATCCGTCTTACGGTTACTTGGTTGCCAAGGTATTCTTGGCTTCAATTCCCTGCGGGTGCTAGGTATGTGAAGGGTTTTGCCTTAACACTGTACCCGCATCCGTCTTACGGTTACTTGGTTGCCAAGGTAAGGGGTATTTTCCCGCTTACTTTTGAATCTTTTTGAATTTTTTTTTTTTTTTTTTTGAAATTCGAAGAGTTGGTGAAAGGATAAGAACAGTCCAAACCTCTGAAACGTCGTG
Source organism: Bidens hawaiensis (assembly GCF_021521415.1). Lineage (NCBI taxonomy): Eukaryota > Viridiplantae > Streptophyta > Magnoliopsida > Asterales > Asteraceae > Bidens > Bidens hawaiensis. Next base: position 3,625,779 of record NW_027491030.1, read on the forward strand.
CGACGGTTTCTTCTGACTGTGTCAGGACGTGCAGGAAGTTATGGTGACGTGACAGTACATGGTCATTCCAGACGCTTTTTCAGGCGCGTGGGCACGATTTTTCGGGCGCGTGGCCGCGAAATTAATGGTACGCGTCCTGTCAACAGCAGCTTGCTTTTTGCCACGTGTCATAGTTTCATTGCACCTTTGATTTCTCTCTCTTCCGCATTAAATTCATCGCATTAATTGCGATTAGTATATAAAGGGGGAGAGGGTTCTTTGTAATCCACACTTTCACTCTTCTCTTCATCTTCAAAACGATTTCCGGCGAATACTCATCATTTCAGTCGAGCATTCCCTTGAAATCGTTTTCTTCTTTCTGCAAGATGTCTTCACGTGATCTCGAGTCTACAGCCGATGACAAGAGTACTGCTGGCGAGTGCCAGTGTGCTCTGCCTGTCGATCTGTATCAGTACGTCGTCAGGAAGTTCATGCTCGAGTCTCTCGAGCCTGAGTTTCCTGAACCCCACCAGACGGTGTATGATGCCCCAAGAGGCAAGATCGGGGTTTATGCTGCATTCTTTGTCTATGGGAATCTTAGGTTCCCATTGACAAAGTTTGTTTACCGTGTCCTTGAGAGGCACGGTGTGCACCTGACCGAGGTGCATCCGATGGCGATTGCCAAGGTTCGCCACTTCGAGTGGGTGTGCCGGATACTGGGCATTGAGCCCTATGTTGACCGCCTGATGACCTTCTACTCTTGGAGGTGCATCCAGGGGTGGTATACGTTGATAACCCGGATTAAGGGTTTGAAGATTTGCGCAACCGAGCGCAGTCTTCGCTCGTGGAAGCGGGAGTTCTTCTACATCTCCGCTCGCGCCATCCCCCTTGCCATGAAATTCAAGAACGGGCAAGCACTTCCCATCCTTCACGCCTCCAACTACCAGGAGGCGGAATGGTTTGCGAAGATATCCCGAGTCCAATCTCCGGTTTACCGGTTTGCGGAGTCCGGGATGGTGATGCTGGGGATGAGCCGGGTGTGGAAGGCTGCGGATGCGCCAAAGATCCCAATCGTCCTTGAATACGGTTCGAACTCTGTTCCTTACGGTATGCTTTGTTTCTTTTTGTTGATTTAGAATTTCTTCTAACTTCTTTCCTGTTTATTTCAGAGGGGAACGTCTTGCAGTCGCTCATGTACCCGCCAGAGGCTGACGGTCCCGCTCGGATGGGTACTCGCGCTCTAGACGAGAACGAGTTGCCCATCCTAGAACAAACGGCGGATCGGTTCGTGGAGGTCTATCCGCTAGGCCACGAGATCCTTAGCCCCAGGCGGCCAGGTAAGGCGCTATTCGACCCTCGACCCCTCAATGTTGAAACCTCTGCTGGAATTCCTCTAATCGTATGTTCTGATGAGGAATCCGCAGATGGTCCTCCGTTGGTGCGGAAGAAGAAGGCTGCCGGCGGGAAGGGGAAGGAGAAGGTGGCCTCCACTGCCGATCCGGTGCCTCGGTCTGACTTGGAGACCGAGAGCGAAGAGGTGGCGGGGAATCCCGGTGGTGATAAGACCACCATTCCGGAGGCTGTGACAACTGTCACCGAAGAGCCCAGGATGACAATGGTGAGCGGCGTGAAGAGGCCGGCTCCATCGGGTTCATCCCCGCCTGAGCAGGCCGATACGCACCTGGTTCGGGATCTCGTTCTTTACGCAGCATGTAGTCTCCACATTGAAGCTGGAATTTTATTCGTGTTTTCCCCAGCTGGGGTTCTACACGCATCAGCCTGCTCAGCGTTCATTGCGCCACGAGGTGCGCGAGCGTCCCATCTCTGACAAATGCTTCGACCATGTCCTTTACGTCTATGCATTCTTCGGTGTTGTGGCCTTTTGTCCTGTGAAAGTCACAGTATTTGCTCCGATCAGCATTGTGACGATGTCGGATTATTTGAGGCTTTGGCCATGGGAGCTCCTCAGTAGCGAATATCTCGGTGACGCTTTTGGTGAGCGGCGTCCATCTGGAGTTCTTGTTTGACTGTACGTTATCCCTTCCGCCTAACCGATGCTGCAAGCCGGATGAGGTGTCAAAGTTTACCATTGACTGCCAAATGCCTAGCTTCCGCTTTTTGTTTAATCGGGCGGTAAGGACGTTGTCTTCTCTTGTTTTCTGGGTGTAGAGGTTCGTGCTCTGTGGGAGATCTCTACCCAGTTGCTTCTCCGTTTCCGCAAAGCGTTTAGCTGCTGTCATGATGGCATCCCATGTGGATGGCATGCCATCTTTACCCGTTAAGGTGCGGATGAGCTCTGGGTCGTTCGCGCCCTGAATAAAAGCAGCGCGAACAAGATCTTCGCTAATGTTACCCAGACTTAGCTTCTTCGAGTTGAAGCGAGTGATGAAGTCTAGCAAAGATTCATCTTTTTCTCGAATGCACTTGAGGATTGTCCATTGCTCCTCGGTATACTTTCTTTGCTGGCTGAAGTGTTGGCTAAACTTCTGTTGGAAGTCTGCCCAGTCGTAGATGTGGTTGACCGGTAGACGATCGAACCACGCTCTAGCAGCCCCAACAAGCGTCATTTGGAACATGTAACACCACGTAGGTTCCGTCCAACTACTGACGGTTGCCCCCGCTATGAATCTGTTCAAATGATCATCTGGGTCCGATATACCATCATATGTGCCTATGCTGGACATTTGTTTGGCACTTTTTGGGGCAATTGCTTCCGCAATGTCCCTTGCAAATTTGGACGTTCCCGCATTTGCAACATTTGGTCTGAATGTTTTGGAGAAGTCACGTGGACTCCCACCTGTGTTTTTTGGTTTGAAGGCCTCTCCAAAATGCCTTCTCGGTTGGGAGTCCGTTTCCTTACGCTTCCCTTTTGCCCTATGGCGAGGGTTCGCGTCGGAGTCGGACTCCTCCGAGTCATCGTCCAAGTATTCTTCGAATTCGTCAGCCTGTTGGACGGAACGCAAGCGTTCGTCCAACTCAGCTTGGAATTCCTTTTGACGTGCCTCCGCCCATGCCTTAACTTCATCGAGTGTTTGACGGGGGAGTCTTGTTCGTTTCTCTAACTGGGTATCGGTGAATCCCAGTGAGCGATTATTTACTGCACTTGCCCCAGCTTGGGTAACTGGGGTAGTGTTCGTAAAATTTACTTCACTTGCCCCGGCTTGGGTAACCGGGGTAGTGTTTGTAAAAACTGTGTAGCCGGTATTCCCCCCAGTAGCTGGGGTTGTGGTTACCGGAGTTTCTTTAACCATCTTTCCAGAAGTTTGAAAAAACTGGAGAAAAATGAAGTTCTAGCTTTTATGCACGGATGGCGCCAATGAAGAAACACTAACCGGACCCCGGGCAGATTACGGGTAACCTGGGGGTTAGATAGATGTTTCCCACGAGGGGTTAGACCCGGTGAAGATGGTTCTTCTGATAACCTGCAAAACAGACACCGTGAGCTTGTCACTGAGAAGGGGGGGTTCCTCCTTGTGACCACCCTCCGGCGTGAGAATCAGACTAGATTGCTCTTTAAATATAAATGTATATTAAGAGATTGCTAGGGCAGATATCAGGTATATGATGATAAGATATGTTAAGATGAGATGATCATACCATTTGTGGTATTTATAGCCGAAGGTAGGTTTCCAAGGAGGTGTGGCCTGCTGAATAGTATTCCTGTTCAACCAACAGTGGCCTACGCACGTGCCCTGCTGGTAGTTGGTGGGTAGGCAGCGGCTGATAGTGACCAGGCCTGCTGTGTACTATTCCTTTTCCACCAACTGCCGGCTATGCACGTGGTATGACAGGAGTTGGTGAGTAGGCAGCGGCTAATAGTGACATACAATACAGGAGCATGCTGCTCGCCATACAGTTGTCAATAAGCTGTCGTATCTTTAGTCAGATCTTTTGCCCATACCTCGTCAGGTACAGTACAGAAGATCTTCCCGTATCGTACGGACTGGCTTATTTGGGCGGGAGTATTCCCCCTCCCGCCCTTGTGCGGGATTGTTCCCGGCTTTGCTCATTCCTTCAGGTGACACTGAGTGATTGAGAGCTAAGTGCCTTGTGCGTGTAGCCTTGCTGCGCGGGTGGCCTTCCCTGATGGCTTGTATCCGAAGCTGCGGGAACAGGCGGAGTCCTTCACCATTGGGAGGCATTTCCTGCGGGAACAGCTTGCGTACTGCGCGTAAGGACGTCACGTCTCTGAGCATGGTTGGTCCTGCGGATCCAGTTGGTTTCTGCGCAGACGTCTCTTTTCAAGGTGAGTCTTGCGGGTCCAACTGGGCTCTGCTGGGACCTACCTCTTCAACCCACTACACATATTTTTTGTCAACTAAAACTCATCAGCGAACCGCTTTTAACCGGACGCAACGCATATCCTTTGCTAACTAAAGCCTCTCCACTACAAACACTAATACACCATGATAACATACTCTTAAAACCCCGAATTATGATAACCTACATTGTAGAGCAAAGGTGAAACCAACAACCCAAATCAACCACCAAGTGAACAAAGCATTACCTAATTTTGCAAAGTACCGGCGATGAACAACTGCAATGTTCAATCTCGAGCACCGTTTACAACAAAAGAAACCTAAGACACAACCTCTAATGCACCAACTATGTAAAGAAAGTTAAGAACTCGGATGTTATCTTAACAATCGTTAAGAATGGAGATAATGTTATTTGTGTACCAGTTAAAAGAGCATCTGATTTAGTCTTTATCAAAAAAGAAATATAATTTTCATTTCAAATAAAAGGATCCAATTACAATAAAGATGCAGGTAAGCGGGCAACAAGCTGCGCCACCATCCCATTTTGAATGGTAAAACCGACCCTACTGAAAACAAAATTATCGTTCTTCGGCATCAATGAGTTACTGTGCACGACCCGTTGAACTCTTTTTTGAAACGTAGCAGCATCGGGTAGGGATGAGCAAAATCGGTACCGGTACCGATTGGTACCGGTACCGATACCGAAATCGGTACCGATTTGGTACCGTCGGTACCGAATCGGTACCAAGGTTTAAAGTTTCGGGATCGGTACGGTACGGTACGGGTATTTCCCGATTTTTTACCCTCGGTACAGGTACTATCCTGGTACTGTCCCGGTACCCGTACCGTACCGGTACCTAACCGAATATTTCGGTACCGGTACCGGTACCAAGAATTTCCAATTTTCAGGATCGGGAAAATCGGCCGGTACCATCCCATGCTCATCCCTAGCATCGGGGGGCAAGAGACCCAAATGTGTCAAAAGCAAAAGGAATGAAGGCGTGTTGATTCTCCACACACGCCTTCTCGTGCTTAGCCAATTTTCATGATTCTGCCTTTAGCACGACCTGCCTAGCAACAAACCCGGTGTCCCTAAGCCCGACAAGAGGGGACACCCCAGTAAGGTCCACACAAGCATGTTTCCCCCTCACCCATCCAAACAAAACACAAGAATGTCCGCTGGTCGGAGAGTAGACCTTCCTTCACGTGGATCCAACAAGAACAAGAGCCTCTTTTCTTGCCGAGATTCCCGAACATTTTAACACATGACAAAGGACATCCCTGACCAAATCATGTCTATATTTAAACTCCGGGAGTTCTTTGCAATGAACCGCATGCTTACCAAAATTATCTAAACAAACCTTATGACAAACCGGGCATGACTCATCAACTGGGAACAGGAGGATCATTAAACGATATTTAATAATGGCTCGGTACTCCACTGCTGACATGTGTTGGCATAACCCTTCAATGGGGGTGACAGTCAAAAAGTCTTGAGCATGAGGAGCCTGAAGACATTCTAATACCGCTCTTTGACGAGAGGACATGGCAAACTTTTCTCCCAAACTTTGGACTGTTTTACTATAAAGGGCACTCGCCAAAGCATTTTGGGCTTTTAGGGGGGGGGGATCCTTATTAGCGAACCCACCAAGATCAAAATCGGGAATAGAATTGTGCAAATAATCCATCGCACACCCAAAATCGGAATCTAACCCATCAACACCACAATCACGCAAAATGTGGTCCTGTAATTTCCAAGATTGTGCTCTCGAGGCTACGAAAGCATATGTGGAAACATCCTTAGCTGAATATAACCCTAAACCACCTAAATAAATAGGGAGAGAGGCTAGTCTCCATTAAAAATCCCAAAAAACGGACCCCCACATACCACAATGGCAAAATATCTCAATCGGCGATAATTAGCAATGCCATATCCAATTTTAAGCATCACAACTTTTTATATACGATACAAAATAATGTGTTTTTCTCTAAAATTTGTGTTCATACTACTTAGATCTAAATGTAACAACTAAATATCATCAAATAAAAACAACGATATTTGTAACCAAACACAAATAGCACCGTACAATGCCCGAGTAATACTGCCCTCATTGTTTAATTATCATAACTTTATCATATAGATAAAATATATCATAAATCTAACATGTTCCTCTCATTAGTCATTACTTTCTTTCCCCCAAATCATTATCATTTATCAATGTATCATTATTAAACACACAATATAATAATAACAAAATGAATTTAACAAGTTGCAAATTAATAAACTCAAACCTTGGTGGGACCCCATAAAAAGAGCCGTTAACACTCAATTCAAAAACCCCCAAATCAAGAACCCATCAAAACCCTAACTCACAAATCTTGAAACCCAAATGCAAACTCAACAATAATCAAATCAAACCCAAACCCACATCCGAAATCAAACCCCAAATGTCTTCCTGTTCTTTAGAGAATCAAAACCCCAACAATTCTTCACCATTGAACTGGTCAACTCTCTGGTCAAAGAACAAGAAAACCCTTGATCACGTCGTCTTCTCCGCAATCCACCGCCGTTCCTTCTACCGGAAACCACCACCGGACCCACCAAGACCATCATCACCGCCGCCGCCTTCGCCGCCACGGCAGCCCGAGAATTTGACATTTGTAAACCAAACCCTAAACAATGAAACCCCAGATTCTGATTTCCCGGATATTTCACCGCTTTCGGACGAAACCCTCTCCCGAATCGTGTCGAAAGTTTGCGAGGACTCGAAAAGTTCGGGTCTTTCGTTGGTATCGAAAAAGTGGTTGGGTCTGCACGGGCGGTTGGTTAAGTCGGTTAGGGTGTTCGATTGGAACTTTTTTGTATCAGGTCGGATGTTTTTTCGGTTTCCGAATCTTATAGATGTTGATTTGCTTAATGGGATTGTGGTGTCAAGTAACTGTATAAAAAGTTCGGGTCTTTCGTTAGGGCGTGAGTTCGGCCCGTTTCGTGTTGATTCGGATGTTTTTGTGCCGGATAACGTTAATTTGCGAAATGTAACGGAAGTGGATTTCGGGCTGCGAGTTTTATCCGGTTCGTACCCGAATCTGCAACGACTCGTCGTTGCAAACTGTAGTGAAATTGGATTATTAAATCTTGCAGAGGGGTGTTTGACTATGCAAGAACTGGTTTTGCATAACTGTCATGATCAGGTTCTGCGCGGTATTGCAGCGTTTAAGAATTTGCAGATACTGAAGTTGATCGGGACGGTTGACGGGTTATACTCGTCTTTGGTGTCGGATATAGGGTTGACTATTTTAGCACAAGGGTGTAAGCGGTTAGTGAAGCTTGAGCTCAGAGGATGTGAAGGTAGTTACGATGGGATTCGCGCGATCGGACAGTGTTGTCAGATGCTTGAAGAGTTGACTTTTTGTGATCATAGGATGGATGACGGTTGGTTATCGGGTCTTTCGTTTTGTGAGAATTTGAAAAGTTTGAGGTTGGTTTCATGTAAGCGGATTGATGAAAGCCCGGGACTTGATGAGCATTTGGGTTGTTGTCGGATGCTTGAAAGGTTGCATCTGGAGCGGTGTCAGTTGAGGGATAAGCAGAGTTTGAGGGCGGTTTTTGTCGTGTGTCGGTCGGTTAGAGAGATGGTTGTTAAAGATTGTTGGGGATTGAAAGATGGCATGTTTGTTAGTGCTGGTCTTTGCAGGTACATTTGTGTTTTCTTGATTTTTCGCTTTTTATTGTTCTTGGATTGTTGCTAAGTTAAAGATTTACTTGCAGCCATCTGGTTAAGTTTCTATAATATAATTGTATCTTGTTTAAGTCTAGTAATTTTAGAAGGGTACCATAAAAGGTGTTTATTAGAGATGTACAGATGGGCAGTTCAGGTAACGGGTCAAAATGGGTTGTCGTTGAGGCTTGTGACGAATAATCTTTCAATGTGGATCCGGTTGAATTGTCAAATTTATTTTATTTTTTCAGTTTTTTCTTTTTTGTATTTTATTTTATTAATAGAATACAATACACGAATCAAACCATTTTATACAAACTGGTTGAATCTTCCCTCTAGTAGCAATGATTAAGGATTGCAGATTCATATCCCCTGTTCATTTTCTTTTTTTCAAGATTAAAGGTTGAAAATATTTTTAAAAAATAGAAAAAAGTTGTCTTTTCTCTGAAAGATTAAATAAAGTTGGAAATATAAAAAAAAGGTCATGCTTGCTGATGCATAAAAACGGGTAATTTTTTTAGGGTAAAACCTTCTTAGTTAACGTTTTCCTATTTTACCTTTTTGGCCCGTTAAAGGTAAAATCTTCTTTTAACCCATTTGGCCCGTTAAAGGTAAAACCGTGTTTTATCCTTTGACCCCTTAGAGATAAAACCATGTTTTACCTGTTTGACCCGTAAAGTGAAAATCTTTGACCTTTTAGAGATTAAACCTGATAAATTTGACGCTTTAGAGATAAAGCTGTATCTTACCCATTTGACCCTTTAGAGATAAAATTTTTCATTTTTGACCCGTTTGAGATAAAAGAGATATACACCAAATCAACCATTTCAATTACTAAACGGGTCGAAATTGGCAACTGTAGACAAAAAAATCTTAACTTGTTTTGTGTTAACAGGAGGCTAAAATTCCTGTCGCTAGAAGGATGCTCAAGGCTAACAACAGGTGGTCTAGAATCCGTGGTCCTCTCTTTGAAAGAACTCAAAAATCTGCGGGTTATATCATGTAAAAACATCAAAGAAGATGAAGTCACTCCTGCACTCTCAACTTTGTTTTATAATCTTAAAGACTTAAAATGGACACCCGATAACCGATCTCTCCTCTCAACGAGTCTCTCGAGCTCGGGATTCGGTAAACGAGGGGGTAAGTTTTTCAAAAAGTTGCAAATTTGAAGAACTGAAGCTGTGAATTTGTTTATTATTGTGTGTACTTGTAATAGTGCATTGCAGTGCACTTGTATTATTATTGTACAAGGTAAACTTATTATAGCATTGTTATGTAATCAAAAAAGCAATGTTTTTTACATAGAAAGACTTGAATAAAATCATCATATCTCATTATATAACAAAGACTTTTGTTTAATTACGCAAATATAGTACCGGTTTGAATTCATTGCAACTACAAACTTCACGTTTCAAAAACATATCATTTTAGTACTTTTTTCTAAACCCGTTTGTTTTGTCTTTTAAGTCAAGGATATAACAATAATTTTGTATTTTTTTTATCTCATTATCATTGTTTTAAGTTCGTACTTTTTGCTAACCCCGTCTATTGCATAAATGAGTTGTACAATGATAATGCGCCGATGTTACATGCTTTCTTTTATCACGTTTCAGCGCTATTTATTTTTCTTTCTATATAAAATTCACAATGTTATCAGATATCAACGCCCACACCACAACGCACAACTTAACATTACAATTACCTTTTTTTATATAAAGTTTGAATATTATCAACTACCTCACCGTAACGCACAAGTTTACATCTACTAGTTTACAATACAAAATGAAGGTGACAAATACACCCCTACATATTTTTCTGCTTCACTTAATAGGGGTTTCAAAAGTACCACTTGGGTCTTGTTTCTTCTTCTTTTTCAGTCAAGTCTCTATATTGATACCATTCTGACCCAAACTTCCCGATCGGAAGTGGGGCCCGCACAAATATCTCAACTGCCTTTGGAACATGAACATCTAGTGAAATCACCGTGTCCTCTAGTACTAAATCTGACTCAGGTTCTTTAAGTGTTTGGCTAACTGGTTCGACCGTTATCCACCCTAGACCCGAGATCGCCACATCACAAGCAGGCCTACAAGTTGTTGAATTATGCATATAAAGATAAAAACTTTTACCAATTTTTTACAACTTGGATGGCTTTTTGACTAGTTTGACCCGATTACTGTTATGGAATGCATACCTTTGTGTGTCGTCAAACGTTATTTGTAACTGGCGGGCCGTCTCGAGCCCTGCCCAATCTTGTACTTGTTCTCCACTTGGAGGCGTTAAAAGACTTCCCAACTCTTTCTGCACAAGTTACAAGAATTCTTCATCGAGTCAAAATTTTGACTTTTATATTTGACTCAAGTAGTCAAAATATTGTTTTAAATATGATTACAAACACTATGGACTAACAATAATGATCATTTTCTCTTTTGGATAAAGTGATTTTTATTCCAACCTTTATCGATATTAAACATTTAAATGATACCTTGTAAAATTCATCTGCTTTATTTGTGGGTACAATATGAAGCTTTACCGCCTTGGGTCCATAAAATGTTAAACAAGTTTCTGGAAGAACCTAAAATATAGAAATAAAATGGAGAAAATGAGTAAGAAGGCTGATAGTGCAAGATTTTGCGTTGTATGATTAGTGACGGTTACAAAGTTAGATACCTTCAAAATATCAACTCGAACGAGGCCACCCCAGAATATGGAAAAACCTGCCAAGCTGTTAAACTCTATTTTTTCGCTTACCCATTGGTCCAAAGCAACCTGTTTCTGTTATGGGTGACAAAAACGAATAAAAAACATACATATCAAGAGCATAAAATAAAACATAAACAAAATAACTAAATAAGGGTAGGAGTTGTTTGGATGTTATGGAGGGGTGCACAATGCACATGGGCCGGTTTTGGGCTCAAAATATACCAAAAACAAAATTTCGGTTTTTTAATTTTTGAAAACCGTTCTGTTTCAGTTTTGACATTTGGGCTTGAAATATTTCTTAGCTGAAGAAAAATGGCCCAAAATAATGAATTTGGGCCTAAATGTTGTGGTTAGTTAATAATTAACTGATTATTAGACATTTGGAATACTATATTTGGATTACACTATTTATTAAACTCTTATAAATTATTTATAACTCAAAATAAAAAAATGAAAATCCATGAATTCTATTCTGTTCGATTTTTTCAATTTTATTAAATGAAAAATAGAAATTGAATCTAAAGTTTGGTTTTTACAAAAACATATAACCAAACCGTCAGTTTTTGTACGAGTTCAGTTACATTGGTTCGGTTTTTTTTTAGTTCAAATCGTTTTTTATCAGTTTCATTCACACCCCTATGGAGCGACATTGAATAATCAGACTCAAATAATCAATTGTAATAAATTGGATACTAGAAGATGTGTTTGGATGTGTTTCTGTTGTGTCATGTATTTGGTAAAATATGTTTATTTAGTAAATTAATTTATAAAATGACCAAAATGGCATTTTTGCCAAAAAAAAATTATAATATTAAAAAATGAGACGATTTTGAAATGAAAGTAAAAACCTCTAATTAGGTTAAAATGTGTATATATAGTTAACAGAAGCAACATTTGTTTATCCAAATGTAAACCCAAACACCAACTAACAAAAAGAAATTTTAAAAAAGGAAAAAGAAATAGGAATTGTACATACTGTAAATGATTGACCTCTGAGCCGACTGCGTGGAGCAAGGGCGGGTAAATCTTGTGAATGAACCACTGCAGCTTGTCTATGATGAAGATGAACTCCAGGTGTATCATATACTTTCTGAATACAACAATTTAAACTTCAGATGACAAAATATAATTTCACAAAAAGATTAAAATTTTCTCTTGTATTTAACGTGAAACAATATAAGTAACATGCATATACCCCTCCTCCAAGGAACGCGTTAATTTGAATCGGACCGACTGTGGTTCCAGGAACAGCAGATTGTATCGGTTTGTATTTTCTTGCCATTGCAGCAACAGGATCTTTATCTGATAGCATCTCTGTAATTTTACAACTAAAGTTACATACTTGCATTACATGAGAACCAGTTAAATTAATTAAAACATAAATAACTAAATAAATAAATTGAACTTTAACAATCTTAAATCTCAACTCCAAAGTAACTTACTCAATACTGCATTGATAAACGCAGATTTCCCGACATTAGCTGCTCCCTAAAGAAAGAAATAAAGAAATAAAAAAGGTCAACGCTTTATGTGACATTTTTAAACTGGATCTAATTAACGCGGTAGTGCATAAAGTTTTTAGCGTTTATGTAGCGAAAATGTGAAATTTACTAACCAGGATATACACGTCCCGACCCTTCTTCTCCTTTTGAATTTCAGACACGACTCCCGTAATTCCAACCAATGATTTTGAACTTGTTAATTGGACACTTAAAACACTGCAACAAAAAACAAAACTTCATGATTACAAAAAAAATATTATAATAATACTGAATAATAGTTTAATACTAATAGTAAAGCAATTAAGAAAGTTAGCACTTAAACTATTATAAAAATATAAAATATTATTACTTGAGCTTCTTTTTCATGGTGGCTTCAACAACCCAATCACCAACACAATTAAAATCTGTCCCTTTCGGAAGAAGGTCAACCTTCATTAACGGCACAAACAAAATAAATAAATAAAATTAGCAAAGTAATAAGATCGGTTTTAACTTTTAATCTCAAAAAGAAAATGAAAAAAACGACATATATTATTACCTTAGTTATTACTAATATTATTGGATTCGCGCCAGCTAGATCACGCACGTGAGCCAAGAAACTGCCATTGAAATCCACTATATCAACCTAAAACAGATTAAGCAAACAACCCTAAACCATTAGTATTGTAAACTAAAAGATCATTAACCTAATAATTAGAATTGACAATTTTAGACACAATATTGGTTAAACAGATTGGACTTACCAGTTTTACAATTAAAGCTTTTTCATGGCGTAAGTGACGCAACTTTTCCCGAAGCTCCTCTGCTGTAACAAACTGCTTTCCGCCTGCATACCCGCCATTTCCGCCAACAGCGGTGACCATGTGACCGTGGGATAACAGGCGGCACCTGCCACAAAGAATCGTCCTCAGCTGACGATGTTTCTTCTTCTGCAAATGAAATAGCACCCCCAAAAAACAAACCAACAAAATCAAATTGTGTGAAAATGGGTCAATTTGCATTATATTTTATAGCTGTTTCGAAAAGATAATATAATAAGATTTCTAAAAAGAAGGCTGACTAATCTGCTCAAAGTCACCCAAAGAATAATTAACTCATTTACCAAAAAAGAAACAGATTTATATTCTAATAATAATTTTGCCATGGTATTAACTTATTCATTATTCAGATAACTAATAAATTATAAACCTACCATGATATCAACTAACAGTTTAACACTAGGAGTGGGGTGCAAACGAGCTGCTAGAGATCGGATCAATAAAGCACTCAAAACGATCCGAGCCTTATCGAGTCCGAATAAAGCTCGTTTAGTTATCAGGCCCGAGCTCAGCTTTGTATGGGAAGATCATTTAGACTCGTTGAGCCTTAACGAGCCTAGTATATTTTCAAGTTTTAACTACTTTGTACTTCTACATATTAATTTCACGATGCACAACCGGGCTGGATCCAAGCTTTGGCCCGTTACAGTTTTCATTAAAATATATATAAATATAACTAAAAATTTAAAAAAAAATAATTGAAATTTGAAAATAGTAAATGAGCCGAGCTTGAGCTTGAAAAAATGACTCGCAAGCCAAGCTCAAGCTTTAGAAAAAGAACTCGAAACATTTGAACTTCACACTAAAGTATATTTGCAAGCTAATATACTAGTATTGTAAGCTATAGGGGTCTAAGCGAGCCAAGCCGCTCATGAGCTACTCAAGATCGGCTCATCAAAAACTTGAATCAAGTCCGGGCTTTTATCAAGGCCTGTTTAATAAACGAGCTCGAACCCGCACTTCACACATCGAGCTCGAGCCGGCCCCTGAACTTAAACAAGCTTTCTATTTATATAACTTTATCCACAATATTTATTTAACAATTATTATATATAAAAATATAATAAAAGTAATTAATTAACATACATTATATTATATATAAAAGTTAATAATTATGAATATATATGTAACTAACTAACTAACTATAGAAATATATAAACAAACTACTCACCAGCCGAGCTCGAGCCAAGATTTTGGCTCATTTAAGGTACTAAACGAGCTCGAGACGAGCTCATTTTAGGTTTTCTCAAAATATATATAAAAAATATATAAAAAAGTATACAATTTCCACAATAAATAAATAAAAACAATTACCCATCCGGGTTTGAAAGACATACCAATTCATAAGTATCCGGGTCAACATAACCCGGAGCATCCATTTCCACAACCTGCAACGGAGCTCCACACCCATAACAACTAAAGCTTACACCTTTCAACACACCACTCCTAACTTTATCCACCTTCTTTTTATTCTTATTATTATTCTTCTTCTCAATAACATTAGCCGCCAAGATCTGTTGCCTTTCAAGAAATATGTCTCCTCGGGTCGGGGCAGCGGGTCCGGACCCATGTGGGTCGGGTGGAGAAACGGATAATTCGGGTTGGGTTTGTGGGTTAATTGACTTGCAGATGATTATTGTCCGGTTTGGATTAATGGGTTTTGAGGGTTTGAATTGGTGAGGAAGAAATGGGGTGAATGAGGTGAGGGATGAGAGGGTTTTAGGAGTCATGTTACTATTATTGTTATTATTATCTTGTTATTGTTTATTGTTGTGTGTTCTTGAACTTGATATATAGTTATGGAGAGAATATAATATTGCTGGTTTGTGTGGCCTTGTGCTTTTGTGTGTTTACATTTTGGGTTTTTTTTGGCTGTGAAGCGAGTCTGAGCTAGAGTAAAACTGCTGTCTTAAATAAAGCTTATTTAGTTATTGAGACCACATTGTAAAGCTAGTATATATATATATATATATTAACTGATATATAATAAAAGAGTCGAAATTGATCTTGACAAAAAATCACAAGCCAAGCTCGAGCCTAGTTGAGCTGAGGCTCGGCTAGTTTACATTCCTAATGAAGGTTATGCTCTCTATGTAGTGTGTATCGTGTGATATATTGTATACACGTCTGTATATACATCAGATTTTGGAATTTTGATGATCAGAGAAAACATAATTTAACATACACTTGGATCTTCAAGAGGGGTCAGATAGGCCAATGAGCTGGTGGTGAAGTGGTAAGGAAGAGACTTAATATTCTATGTGATTCAGGTTCAATTCATGTCCCCAACTTTTAGTTTCAGCGGCTCCAGAGTGATGATGGGTGACTATGTGAGTAGATGGCGTTCACTAGTTGGATGTTTGAACTGAACAAGTTTTATCTCACCGCATTGTCGTGCCTTCAGGCGAGTGTTCACGGTGTTGGCCTTAGGTGAGGGTTTTCCCCAGATCGGAAGGCTAGTGTATCCCGTTACGATGAATTTAGTCACTAGCTCACTCAAAGGATTCGTTGGCCATTAAAAATAAGTTTCACATGGGCAGTAATCCATCATTTATTTAATTGCCGCCTACAAACGATTCATTATTTTCCCATAACATAGTAACAAACGTACTTTAAATTTTAATTAGTCCTAAGTTCAAGTTTTCATGAGAATTACCACCAAATTTACAATATTAGGATTTAAAATTAAAATTTTGGGTTTCAAAATTTTAGTTCCACTTTACATCTTACAAGATTTTCACCCATTTGTGAACAAAAAATAGTTAGATTTACCAAGTTTTCAGAAGTCAATTAAAACAGTTACATTGAAGATCTTCATAAAACAACCATATCATATATGAACGTGTAAAAAAAAAAAAAAAAAAAAAACAGCTCAAGAAAAAGCATATGCACGAGCAACCTCATATTAAGACATCACAACACGGAAAAAGACTATAATACCAGTAACCAGTTAAGAAACAATGAAAATAGATGCGTTTAAGTGACTAGACAAAAACGTCAAGTTTTATAAATCATGAGGATACCCAGAGAAAAAACAGACGAAAATGACAAAATTGAGTAAGCCAGAGGGACGAAAATGACTGTTTACTCATAAACATACCTGTAATATGAGTTTACACATGAACCAAATTATTTTCTAAACTTGCTATTTTACAAGTCCTTACTTCTTTAAATCTAATTTTGTTTAAATGAAATATAAAATCAAAATTAATTTCCTTCAACGCTATAAAACTAATAATAAAATTGCATTCGGCAACAATAAGTTTTGCAGCAAACAGAAAGACCAAGACATATACTAATGCGCAACTTAGCCATTGGCATGTATCATCATTAAATCCCATCCAAAATAACAGTAATTATAATATGACGTTAACCATCATAAAACGAAAATTTAAAATCTAAACTTAAGTCCATACTCCCTCCTATCAAACGAACGATAATAAAAGAACATTAAAAATCAACCGATTCAATATCATGTGTGCAAAAGAAACTTGATAGATTAAAAAGTAATAGCTCATAGCTGTCGCATCTCTAGGCTGGTATGATGTTCATGTCCATTTGCAGAGGATGACGGTGCAGAAGAAGACGAAACTTGGTTGTCCTCGGCTGAGTTCATTTGTTGAACGGGCGGGGGGTTGACCAGAGTCATTGGCATCACAAAGTTGTCAGAAAGACGGCCCTTCATTTCCCTGTGTTCTTGGCATAAAGCACACCAGTGCAAACAGCAATGCACCAAACACGGGTCACATGGTGCGTTCTGCGTGTTTAACCGAACACATATATCATAACTGAAAAGACTAAAATTGCACTTAACTATAATAGTCATATTACAAATTGTATTTAATGAAATGAGTAAGCACGAAATTTAAGTGTTTTGAATGGCTACGCATTTGATAATAATTTTTTGTTGGTCAAATATGATAATATATAAGTTTGTACTTGTATGGATAGCAAATGTACAATATAAGTTTATGAAAATTGTATTATAAAAACAATTATCCAAATTTATGGGTCAACTACTCTCGGTTACGTTTATATGTATCAGGTAAAACTGATAAAAATAAAGAAATGGGTCAAATGAATCCAAAGTGTATTTTATAGTTATAATCATATTTGACACACTAATTACTTCTTTTCTTTTCTTTTTTCCAAAACGATAAAAAGTGTTTTGGGTTATCAGGGTCAACCCAACTTTACCCATTTGAACCGGGAACAAAGCAACTTGTTTTTTACAAACCTGTTTTGATCCATTACCCGACCCACCAAAGAAATTGAAATTGTTACCTTAAGATGGTATTTCTTTTGTAACATTTGTCTGACAATGCCAGTGTAAATACCACACATCCACCAACCAAATAACACCCCTTCACAAATGAGAAACGACGTCCTCGGGTCAATAATCCCATGCAATGCGGCTGTTGTTGCAGCAACTGCCAAACCGCCCTCAATGAATATTGCATGAAGAACACATGGAGTTGTTGCAGATGCATAATCATCTCTCAAGTTTTCACAGTTTCTCCCAAACAGAACACAAGGGCAAAAAAGTCCAGTCCAGCCTGAACATGTAATAATAAGTTTTTGACAAATAATTACAAAGAGCAAAATATTTCCAACAAAACTAGACATTACAGTTTTCACCAAAGGCATATAAAACTAGTAAATAGTACATGCAAATGTACTAGAAAACATAATAAATCAGCTTATATTTGTGTGTCATGTAATTAGATTGTAGCCTTAACATTTTTATCTTTTAAAAATAATTTGAAAACCGGAGAGCAAATATGCATAATGCAGAGAAGTTCAACACATAACCAAGTTTAAGTACAAAACTACAAAAACCATATTAACACTTATTCCTACTGCTTTAACTATGTCTATGATACATAAGTAATAAGACGGTTACGTAACCGCACAAGGCAAAACTGTCCCACTTTATTTAACAAGTGCATATGCAGCTCTGGGAGTTCTCTATCTAATATTTGTCTTATGTAACCGCACAAATGTCCCACTTTATTTAACAAGTGCTTATGCAGCTCTGGCAGTTCTCTAAATATTCGTTATGTAATGGTTCTGTATTGTGTGGTACTTTCAGTCTGTAGCATTTGAATTTAAATTTGCAATAACCACCTAACAACGGGAATAAAAAACATTAAAGCTCAATTCTGTTAGACTGCTGAGTAAAAAAAACTTACAGCTTTCCGTATCTTCAGCACAACCAAAGATACCAGTTGTCCAAGGCTCAACAGCAGGAGGCTCAAAACTCTCGGGTAAAGGCTGTCCACATTCATTGCACTTGCGAACATTCAGCTGTAAAATTTAAAAAAATAATCATGAGAAAATCACAAAAACAATAATTTCTTGGTATGTTTATACACTTGTACCTATATTACTATGTAGTCATGTCAAAAACAAATCACTTATTCAGTCATGAGAGTCGTATATATTATTGCAGTGAGATTAAACACATACTTTCTCAGTTTCTCTGCATCAATAGAATCACCACATACATTAAACCAAAACAAATTGACATGTCTGCACACAAAACAGGTTCAAATTGTAAGAAAAAAAATCACGAGCTTTAGCAAACAAACATCCTGAGATACTAGTTGGCATACGCCTGCCATACTTTAAAATTAACATAACAATCACGTGTGGCATCCAAAGCAGCATCACTTATAATAGTTATAACGTCTAAAATCTAAATCATATTGAGAAATAATTCAATGTTGTCATGGTTTATCGATTAAGGTTATCCATCATCTTCAATGGTCGGTGGTAAAATAGGATGATGACCATGGGAGTAAAAATGAATTCAATCTTCATAGTTTCATCGAATCCCCTAGAATAGATCTCAAAAATGAATTCTCGTTTACCCATGGTCATCCTCCTATAGTCCTATACAATCACCAATATGATGAAGATGTCACAAATATAGGTGATGTTGCTATTGAATGATGCAGATAATTGTTATGTTAATTTCAAATTATGAAACACATATTTCAGTTAATATCTCAGACTGATTGTTTGCTACTAGCTCGTGAACTTTTTTTTCTTCTCACTTTAAACCTACTTTGTACACAATATGCAAATTTATTTTGAACAATGTATGTGGTGATTCATTGTTGATGCAGAGAAAGCACGTGATGATCCCATTGCAATAATATAATCGCCAAGAAGGAAAAAAAAACAGTCAATGATTAAGCATTCTGTTCACAGATTCAGTAAAAGACAAATAATAGATCAGGCTTGGCCTTCTATAAACGATCATACGCGTGAAATTGTTCTAACATGATCATATAGGGACAGCATGTCCTCTTAATTTCACTGTATCAAGCATGAAACATTATAACAAATTAACAATGACAGTGCAATCTGCAGATCTGGATACTTCAAAGTTCAAATTACTAACAAGTAGTACAACTTAATACAATTATATTCCTCAAAAACTAGGGTTTTTACAGCCAAAACATGAATACTATGTGATCACGTAATGCACGTATTATATTAATCTTCTATGAAATTATTTCTAACAAGTGGTACAACTTACACTATTATATTCCTCAAAACCTAGGGTTTTTACAGCTAAACTTGAATACTTTGCGATCACATAATGTACATATCTCCAGAAATCGTCTACAAAATCCGTAAAACCCTAACATAACATGATCTAAACATGAATCAATTAACAGATCCGCCAGCACATCTGTAAAATACACACAATGCAATCAAACCTGATGACGACAGTGCAATTTGCAGATCTGGATACTTCAAATTTCTAAAAAATAACGAAAACTTACACAATTATACTCCTCAAAACCTAGGGTTTTTAAAGCTAAAGCTGTAAAGCATGACTACTTCATGATCATGTAATGTAACATATCTCCATACTACACAAGTAATCGCACTGATCGTCTACGAAAACCGAAAAACCTACCGTAACACAATCTAAACACGAAGCAATTAACAGATCCGAAAAACTACAACGACAGTGCAACTTGCAGATCTGGATACTTTAATCACACTGATCATCTACTAAAACCGAAAAACGCTAACGTTTCACGATCTAAACACAAAGCTATTAACAGATCCGAAAAACTACAACAATGACAGTGCAACTTATACAGATCTGGCTACTTCAAACTTCTAACAAGTACACAGTCATATTCCTCAAAACCTAGGGCTTTCATAGCTACAGCATAAATACTTGGTGATCACGTAATGTAACGTATCTCCATAGTCCATACTCCATACCACTTAACGGACAAGTAATCACACTGATCGTCTACAAAAACCGAAAAACGCAAATGTAACGCGATCTAAACTCAAATCAACTAACAGATCCAAAAAAACTACAACAATAACAGTGCAACTGGCAGATCTGGACACTTACTTCAAATGTCTAACAAGTACACCTATAGTTTTTACACCTAAACCGTAAACACTTCACAAACACGTAATGTAAACATCTCAATTCACACTAACCGTCTACAAAACCCTAACATAACACGATCTAAACGCTAATCAACTAACAGATCCGTCAACAAATCCTTAAACGAAACACGGATTGATGATTAAACCTGAGGCACTTCGATCGGCTGATTAAGCTCACCGGGATTGACCTCAACCGGCGCTTGATCCTTGTTCAGTTTCACGTACCGCGACGGATTATCGCCATCCGCCATCTGATCTGTAACAATAACTAACGAGTAATCAATCAAATTGATCAATATGAAACCCTAGGTGGATTGAATTGAACAACGTACCTTTGACTGAATTCAGCAGCTGGTCAAATTCAGGATCCTTGTGATAATAAATAAAATGGGAGTAATAATAATCAAACAACAGGTTGGTTTCTAATTTAGACGCTACTGATTGGAATGGTGTACAAAATATCTCCTTTCGTTATACACTAGTTTGCAATTTAATCTAGTAATTTTTTTTTTTTGTTATATATTAAGGGTGTAATCGAGCCGAGCTATTTGAGATTAGATCGATAAAAAGGTCAAAATGAACTGAGTCTGAGTCTCAGATAAAGCTCGTTTAGTTATAGTGCAAGCTCGAACCTTGTTTCGAAATCTCGTTGAGCTTTGTGTACTTTTAAGTTTTCTCTTGTTTAGACTTCTACGTATTAGTTTTACACTTTATAGCCAAGATTAATCTGAGCTTAGGCTCGTTTAACTATTTTATTTTTCAAAAAAATATATAAATAGTTTAAAACGTATATAAATTAATTAATAAATAAGTTGAGCCTAAACTGAGCCCGAGTTTGAAAAAATGACTAATGAGCTGAGCTCGAGCTTTAGAAAAAAAGTTCAAGCCTTGTTGAGTGCGAGCTCAGTTCAGCTCGTTTACAGCCCTTCTTTTTTTAATTGTTGAAATTATGATTTTATTGATAGTCATGTTATAAAAATAGCGTTTGTTCGTTTGTTGTCATTACATATGTGAACTTTCCATCGTATATCTTATTTTACTTAAATATCATATTTTAAGACTTACAAATGTGAACTTTTCATCGTATATTATATTTACTTGAATATCATACTTTAAGACTTACAAATGTGTACTTTTCATTGTATATCTATTTTTATTTGAATATCATACTTTTGTATGTTTATGTCATGTGTATTTACATTCTCTAGTATAATACATGATTACATTGTCATGTTTGTTATGGTATAAGAATAAAATGTATTTACTTAGGCCAATCATTGTGGACTAACGGCATAACAAAGAAAAACACACAGGAGGTTGAAGGAGTGTTATAGGTTAATTGTAGAAGAGGCAGAGGGGGTGGCGTTATGGTCGATCGCCAGCTTGGATGATGGTGATTGAAGAAACGTGGATCTACTCACTGGTAGCAGATCTACTTTCCTCGGGTATGATTAAACGGTTTCACCGATGGTTCCTCTGAATCCGTGTTCTTCCACCTACAAAATGAACAGCGCCGTTACTTACCCCTCAGAAAGGGATAGAGGGGTCCTCTTTGGGGTAACCCTCCGGCGTGAGAATCAGTATCTTTGTGGAGAAGATAATAAAGTGTGAGTCAGTGGATCTCAAGAGTATTGCTGAATCGCTGAATACTCTTGATTGTGTGACTGTGTGTTTTCTGTCACTGACTGTGAGTGAATATAATTCAATATGATTGAATGTGATATCACTGCTTGTAACTGTCAATGATTGAGTGTGAATGAATGTCTCATCAAAGTGGAGTTGATGCTGTATTTATAGTGCTAGGGTTTCCACTGGTTGGGCTCAGCCTCGTTGGCCTCCTCCAATCGCACTGCGCCACGTGTCCTCTGGGACACCTGGCGCTTTCTCGTTGGTTGTAATCATGTGGTAGCACATGTGTCATGCTGAGTTGTCGACCTTTCATTTGGCAGCTGTCAACATCAGCATATTCTTTCTCCTTAAAAAGATGCCTTCTGGAAGATTGTCTGACGTGCACAATCAAGGTTGCCCTGATCCTGATTTGGATAAGGACGAGGTTGATTATGTGTACGTGTGATATGCGCCCATCCTGAGGATGCGCGAAGTCTTCTTTTTATTCTCACGCGCAGATATTTCATGCGCAGGTGTGATATGCACGAGCGTGTGATATGCGCCGCGCGCTGGTGCGCCACGCGCATATGTGACGCGCGAGCATATGTGATGTGCAAGAGCATGTGATATGCGCCGCGCGCATATGCGATGCGCGAGCATGATGCCTGAGCATGTTTTGTATGCGCCATGCGCCTGGGTTTTGGCTTTGTGCCTTCATAATGTCTTTATCTTGTGGGTTGACCCGCCTTGCTTGGTGTTGAGGCGGGTACATACCTCTTCAAGCCCCCCCAGTCTAATGTGTGTCTTATCTTGCGCGAGCGTGGTAAGATAGATATTAGACTCACTGAATTGTCCTTTTATAGGGGGTTTTGTCGTTTTCTTGGTTGTTTCCATCGTCGCGCGAAGTTCTATCCATTTGGTTGAAAACGAAAGGTCCAAACACGTGGTTGGTTGGTGATGACGTGCGCCGTAAACGTGTCAGACGTTTCGTGTGCTCGAGGTGCTACAGTTGCCTTTCACGTCCCCTCACACAGCTGTCTTGAACACGTGTCGCACTCGCATTGGTTAGTACCTGCGAGTGGGGGCGCGTCTCTGTTCCGTGGCAGGTCGGTTACATCTTTTTGTCCCCTCACACAGCTGTTAGGGACACGTGTCGCGCCTTCGTTGGGTTGCCCCTGCGAGTGGGGGCGCGTGAAATCCGATCAGCTGCCACATTTCTCTCTCCTGGGCCTATAAAAGCAGGCCCTTAGGAAATTTTTATCTTCATCTTCATTGTTGCTAAAATTCAAGTTTCTGCTTTCACATTCTGGTTTGAGTGTTTACATCGATTCGAATCCTCGATTATCGGCTATTACAGTTGTATGTCTGATAGTTCATACTCGTCTAGCCCTTCAATCACCTCCGTTGCCTCTCGAAGACGCCGTGTGAAATCTGTGGTGATGTCGACATTGAAGCAAAAGGGGAAGGGGAAGAAGGTTGTTGAGACCACATCGGAGGAAGTAGGGAGGACCAAGGCCACCAAAAGGTGGAATGAAATCCCCTGCAAATTGAAGCAGGCAGATCTCGACAACCTCATCACCTCTCAGGGCTTTCCCACCCTGTTTGGCTGCATGTTGCCTAGGTCCGGGCAAACGGCGGCGGACCCGCCTGCCGGCTATATATCCCTATATAGCCACTTTTTCACCCACTGCAACCTTCGTCTCCCGATGACAAGGTTTGTGGGTGCACTGCTGAAGTTCTATGGGATTCACATATCCCAAGTCCATCCGTTTGGACTCGTGCGCGTGACTCACTTTGAGTTCATGTGCAAATCCCAGCGCGAGGAACCCACTCCTCGGCGCTTTCAATATTTTTATAAGGCCAAGATCCAAGACAATTGGATCTCTTTTATTCCTCGCAGTCAGAAGGTGAAGTGCTCCACTGTTTCATTCAAGAGCCTTCATGACTGGTCTGAGAGGTTTTTTTACATTAAGGCCGGTGTGATCCCCATCCGTATGACCATGCGCTCTATCACTTCTGCGCCTGCGGATGAGGGTGTCCTCAAGAACCCAACTGGCGCATGGGTTAAGAAACTGACCGCCGAACCATCCCCCGCGAAGAAAATTTGCGAGGAGGCGCTGGTTGGGGTCGGCATGAGCAGGCTCTGGGCCGACAGCGCGCTTGAGCCCGTTATCCAAGTCGACGGGTTGTGTAAGTTTTTTTT